>NC_081185.1:74954667-75301732 GCF_029867415.1 Vicia villosa | reverse complement strand
TAAACATAGGAACAGGTCTTTAGTCACCTTTTAGCCTACCCTGGTGAGTTTCTTCCAATTTAAACCAGACTTTAAACAAGCTAAGTTTGTCTCAATTTTGCATTGAGTACACCTTTTGGAATGAGAGACATGGACAGTCTCTATCACCCTTATCTCCATCAATCTTCCTTAGCAGAGTCTAGGATCTATGTTTATTTTCTCCTCAGCATGTGTCAGCCTTCATCTTGGGCTTTAAACAAGAAGTCTCCATTAGATAATCTTTCTGCCATCCATTTTTCAATCATAAAATCCCTGGAAAGGGTTAGCTTCCACACATTCTTTCATTTTTAATATAAACCCCTGGAAAGGGTTAGCCTCCAAAGTCAATTATTAAATGTCAAAATAAATAAAGATTCATTTATCTTAGGAGATAATTTCCCCAAAAGAGTCAAAACCCCTGGAAAGGGTCAGCCTCCAAAAACATGATAAAGTCAGTCTTTTAACAGACAAATTCACCAGCTGAGTCAAAATCCCTGGAAAGGGTTAGCTTCCAAAGAAAAACAGTCTTTTAATAAATAAAACCTCCTCAGTAGAGTCAAAACCAACAAAAATAGTTAGCCTCAACCTTGGGCTTCATACAAGGCACCCAAACAATAAAACTCCCCTGTCAAGAGTCAGCCTCAACCTTGGGCATTGTACAAGGCAGATAATAGAGTCTCCCCAGTGAGTTCTTCATCATTCAGTAGCCACAACCTTGGGCTTTGTACAAGGCAGATAAACCATATTTTCATGTGTCAAAGATTCCTAACACCTAGGATCTTTTCCCCATAGAGTCATCCATACTCAGTTTATTTAAGAGTCTGCCACAACCTTGGGCTTTGTACAAGGCAGAAAATAATGTTTTCCCTAGCTAGAGTCAGCCACAACCTTGGGCTTTGTACAAGGCACATAAAATAGAGTCATTCATTCAATTATCCTCAGCAATCAGCCACAACCTTGGGCTTTGTACAAGGCACACAAATAGAGTCTCCCTAAATAGAGTCAGCCTCAATTCTGGGCTTTGTACAGAACACCAAAATATCCTGTAATTAATCCCCAGTGGAGTCATCTCCCAGAGTCAATAATAATTAATTAATCAATCAAAAAGCCTCAAGCTTGGGCCTCATACAAGCCAGCTAAAGTCAAATCTTTTATACAGTAGATAGACATAGCTTATCTCTATAGAGAGATATTTTTACTACTCTACCACATTCAAACAAACAAACATTTCATTTCAATTTTAATCAAGTCTCCCATTTAGGATTTTGAAAGGCATGAGCTGGCAGTAGAACCCAGACATGTGGTAACTTTCCCTAATTTGGATGAGCAACTTTCTTTCATTTAAGAGGCATTTGACTGGTATACTTGCACATACACAAGTAAGGTCCCCCTCTTGAATGAAATGAATCCAGTTATTCTGTCACTCTTTTAAATGTTTGTGGTAGAATAGTACAAATACCTCTCTGTAGAGATGATTTCATGTCTCTTTACTGTAAACAGAGATTTAATTTCAAGCTTCAACCTTGAGCTTCAAGCAAGGCACCAAAAACAATTAATTTCCCTAGTTAGTTCCCCGAACTACATTAAGCTCTGACTTCCACTAGGGATATGTAGGCATGAGGTTCACAAGGAATCTCAGCGAGCTAATAAAATACCAAAAATAGTCAGTTTGTCTATATGTCTGTCTTTCTTTAAATCAATTCAATTCCTTCTCCTAACACAAAGGAGAAACTTTCTCAATCATTAGCAGCAAACACAATCACAATGACACAGAGAAGGTTCCTGTAGAGTACTACAGATATGTAGGGTGTTTAAACACTTCCCTATGTATAACCGACTCCCCGGACTCCAGAATTTCTAGTCTAGGTGAAATCCCCACACTTAGCAAACTCCTAGGGTTTAGTTGAGATCTTTTTTCCCCTTTCCTACTCTTAGGACCAATAAGAAAGTTCGTGTGATATCGTAGGAAGAACTGAAATAAAATTCATCCCACCACGGGCGCATTCTCCTTCCAAATTTCGCGTGAAGGGTTTAGCGTGCCGTCCTCCCAAGTGAAACGGGGAGGTAAAGAAAACGACCACCACATGGTTGATCATAATTCATCAAGAAAAGTTCAGAAATCGACAAAACTCAAAATTGCAAAATTAGAGTTTTTTACCTAAAAGTCAACTGAACTTTAACCGACCATAACTCTCTCATAATTTATCAGAAAAATTCCAACCAAAGCTCATTCTCAAGGAAATTCAATTCTCTACAACTTTGATGTTGGGACCAAGGTCAAGAAATGCTTCCGCCTAAGAGATATAAGCCAAAACATTACAGGTCATTTTCAAAGTCAACAAAAAGCAGTTTTTTGTCAAAGCCCATATCATCAAACTAACTTCTCCAAATGCAAAAACGCTTCCAAAGTGGCTTGTAGAGGACATCTTGGGTTTTCCAAAAAGTACAAGAACACTTTCATAGGATCAAAATTGAGGGAGATATGCCTTGATGAAGTTGACCTTTTTTGGAAAAATGCATGAAACAAGTAATGACCAAAATTTGATTTTTTTTCAAAAAAGGCCAATTTTTTTGTTATTCAATCTTGATTCTCATATGTTTAAAGATATTCACAACATATCCATGATTCATGACATTTTTATTTCATTTTAATTAAATTTTATTCATTTAAAATTTAATTAAAGTGAGATAATTCAAAGATATTATCCAAGATGCTCATATGATGCAAGCAATGATCCAATTCATCTCTAAAGGCCAAGATTCCATTCAAGATATGCAATGATCATAAGTTGGAAGGAATAATAAAACACTTGAGATTTTAAACCATGGTTAGTCTTTTTAACTTAAAGCATTAAATGCTAATATTCCATTTTATCTTCAAAGTTCATCATCACATATTTATTAATAATTGTCCAAATACTATCATCATTTTTTTGTTATAATAGAATATTCTAGCTAACCATATTTTTATTCCACCATCATTTCAATAGTTTATCTAACCATCTTATCTTATATTTTTCTACAAATCTTCATTCTCAATTTTTATTTTAGTTAATATTATTTTAATTAACCATGTTTTTGTTTAAATTTATTTTATTAGTTATGTTATTATTATTATCTTGTTTTTCTTTTTTATAATATTTTATATTTTTAATTTCATTTTTGTTATTGTCTTAAACTAAAATTAGTATTTAAGTTTTATTTTGATATTATCTTGTAACTTGATTTTACTATTTTTATTTTGATATTATCTTTAAATATTATATTTTAATTTTTATTTATTATCCTTATATATTATAAGATAGAATTGTTAAGTCACCATTCAACAAATTCTATTCAAACTTCATAATTCTATCCATTAACCATTAATGTCTTAATGTTTCAAACTCAATTCCAATTTAATTTCTCTCCATCTTATGTCATTGCATACATCACCTTACTTGTAACACCCTTATAAACCCCGCGGAAATTAATAAAATAATTCAGAGTAAAACATGAAAACAAGGGTGCCACAATTCAATTTAAAACAAATTATCATAAATCAATTGTCATGCTTCACTTAGGGGAAAATCATCCATTTAACAAAATCATGTTTCTATACAGCGGAACATTAATCAACAGATAAGCATAACATCATCTATGCAATATCTCACAAAATTACTCCAATAATAACAAAATAGAGTATCATCATAAACTCTAAACTAACGTTCCCCCAGTGTTACAATATCAGAGCATGACACCGACGCTATACCAAATAAACTGACTCATGAGCTAATCCTCACCGAGCCAAAAGCCGCTACTCGCCAATCTGAAATCATCAAAGTAAGGGTGAGTCTCATTCACAATTAACAAATGTTATCGAATCATAAACAATAACACATCATAGTCACATTATTCATCCAATTTCGTTATATTCAGATTGTCAGGAAGTACTCATCAACACACAACACAAATAGAATACATTACCAAGAGGCAACACCATAATTCATCCAAACAAATCATAACCATTACACAATCATCACATATTATAACATTGGACAATCTTCCATTCATGTTATAATAACACAAGTAACCTAATGCAAATGCAACTATATGCATGTGGTACCAAAATCTGGGATAACCCAACTCGCCGATCCACCATCGTCAAGGATACGGCAACACCCACTCACTAATTCCAGACAATGGGAATTAGCTACCACTGATCCACCATCGTCAAGGATCAGCCACATAATGATTATGAATGCATGTATCAACCATAACATGCTTATCACCCACATAAATCAACCAAATGTCATAATCATCAACCACCACAATAATCAATAGCCATACACAGTTATGCTATTTCTCAACCACAATAAAATACATATTTTACATCAACAATATATGTATAACAAACACCAATTACACCCACAACATCATAACACGTAAATCATTCATTATACAGTGCAACAACGATAACACCCCTCACAATCGTGTACCAAGTACAACAAAGCAACTCATCAACGACAGAGTATTTACCTCATCATTCCTCAAAACACATGATAACCATATTTACCATGAACAACACCCATTTTCACAATTAACAGAAGCAACCACATTATCACAACATACATCATTGCACATATTAAATTATGCACACAACAACCATTGCACCTCATCAGCTATGCAAAACCAGAATAAACCACATTTGAAGAAAATGATACTTTTTAAAATAAAATCAAGTTGTTATTGTTTTATTCGTTTCATATGGTAGAACATTCAATTTAAGGAACAACGTCCAAAACGGCGTCTAAAACGGACTTACGGTTTGAAAGTTACACATCTTTAACTTTTTACAAGAAAACAGTTATCGCTACAGCACGCGGCGCAACCAGAGTTCGCAGCGCGACCTGAAGCATACAAACACGTTCGCGGCGCCAACCTATGCACGCGGCACGATGCGAGAAAACAAGTACGCCTTCGCGGCGCGCACCTACCTTCGCGGCGCGAACTGGCAAAAGTCAGAGCTTTCATCGCATTTGACAGCATTACGGGATTTACCCCAAAATCCCCAAAACCAAACCAAGTTATGTTATGAACCTCAAATACCACCATAACAGCCACATACATGTTATGACACAAATATAACACCCAAGGAGGATCATTTAATCATCATAACAATCCTATAATCATACAATTCATCAAATCATACAATTCCCCTCAAAATCATCCCAAAACCCCAATCCATCATACAACCAATTGACACAAACAATGCATCTAAATCAGTCCTATTATCTATAATACGATAAAAGATATTAACCGGAAGAGTCCCCCCTTACCTTAGCCAAAGGTCTTGATTAGCCCTCTTCCTCTTCTGTTCCTCTTTCACGTATCAGCTTTCCAATCTCTCATCTCCTCTGCTCTGCTTTTCACGTTCCTTTTTCCTTTTTCCCAATTTTCCTTATTTCCTTTATTTTATGAAAACATAAAATAATTAGTAATGGGCTTACTCCCTTAGCACCCCCATACTACTAATCTCACCATTCTAGCCCAATGGCCCTTAATCCATAATTTTCTAATAATTCAACAAAATACCAAATAATTCTAAATAATAATTTAATTTCCGATTAAATTAAAATTAGAAAATATGGGGTGTTACTACTCTCCCCCACTAAAAGAGTTTTCGTCCTCGAAAACATACCTCAAGTAACCAGCTCGTATAAGAGTCCTTCACCTGAGTCTCCAGCTCTCAATTAACATTACCATCAGTCAATCCCCAAAAATCCATCTGACATAACCAACAGGAAACATGTTTCATACATTCAAATCCCAGTTCTTGCGTCGCATTTGACTATCCAAAAGTATACCACTCGCTTTATCTCCAAAAAGGTTAACAGCAACAGAACATTGAGGTACAACCTATACAATACGCTCAACAAACGAGTAATACAATTACACAATTTATAGTATGATCACACTTGATCAACAATACAGTAATGGATCCCTTCTACCAAACATACCAACCTTAGACACGCTTTTCCATCTGAGCGATAAGGTAATACTTACACTTTTCACCAACCGCTTCCTTCAAGAAACTCAATACTCATATTCCTATACCATTGAATTCCAATTATCTGACTCCTCTTAAATCACACCAGTAATTATCCAACACGTTACATTCCGCTTTTTCCGCACTACTCTGACTACTCATCACAATCATCTATACCAAATAGATTTCTGAGTTTTACCCGATTCCGACTCTCTTTACTCATTCGTTTCAAGAATCATTCTTCATCATTCATGGTACTAATCTACCATTTAGCAATCCTTACTCGCATCCAACGAACCAATTCCTGATTTACTTCCTCTATTTAAACATCCTAACCATCAGAACAAGTACACACTCATCAGCCTCAGTATACCATCGCTTACAAAAAAGCTCAACTAAGTCACGCTCTCTACTAAGAATCAAATCAACTCCGTCCTTCATAGAGTGTAATTCCTCATTATATATGGAATTTACAATATCACCTCAATAACAGCACAAAATTATTACAGCATCATATATTATCAATCCTTCGTTTTAATTTCGCCGAATACATACTCGTTAACTACGTACAACCGTAATGACATATTCATCATCTCGGAAATTATTCAAAAGAGTTATAATTCTTCGACACGACATCCTTACATCCACTGGATTCTAAATCCAACATATAGATCAATACATATTCTCTGTGTAGGCTTCCGACATATTAATTCCTTACTTCCCGCGAGTAGTACTCATAACACTACTCCACATCACACTTTCGCTGCGCGACTCTGATTACCCGTCTTAAGTCATCATCCACCATGTTGCACTCTTTCATATTCACTTCTTCATAAGTTCACACAACATAGTGAGTGATTATTCTCACGGCTTAGTATTCATCATATCTTAAACCATTAAGGTAACAAAACAAGCTTATCTCTTCTATATGATTCCATCTACTACCAACAAGAGATTTAGGGTGATCAAGTCCTAAATTTGTCAATATTAGTTGAAAATCATATTTAAGCATAAACCGTCGTTACTACATAATAGTGTCCATTTCCGAGTTTGCACCCAAACTCATTAACATCGTCATAGTTCAATAATCCACTACGGTGTCCTTCTTCTAGAATATTCTTCCGAAGCTCAAAACATCAGTTACACAAATCCAATCACTCAACCTCATTATATTATTCCCGTCGATTCTGAATTCACCGCCTTTACCTTGGTAATTCAAAGTCAACCTATCGATCAACTCAACATCATCTTTCTGACCTTCTCTAATCTCGTTAAGAATACCACTAGTCATCTTCTAGTATACTCAATCTAACACTATTAGGATCACCTTCACATACCAACTCAAGTCTCTAAATTGTCCAATTAAATCCAACTCATTCATCCTTAGCACCGACATATTTAAAAACTTCCTACGCAACACAATAGCACAACATTCATAACTCGTGGTTTTAATCCAAATTCTATTACATCCTTCACGTCCAATTATCATCCCACTCGGAATCTCAACAAAGTCTCCCTCACGTCAACAATGTTAGAAATTCCCTACAATCCTTCTTTTATACTTATCGTTACCTTGCCATCACAAATACGATTCCAAGGGTTCTAAAGTTTGTCCCATCTTTACTACTAATTTACTCATTCACTAAAATCCATCGGTATTCAAATCATCTTTGTGACCGAACATCTCATCGACTTATTCATCAACAACATGGTCTACTCCACGTCGTTTCAAACAATCGCGGTAGTAGGCATTCTTATTCAACAAGTTTCACGCTTCTATAACCGACTTCAGAACCTCTCCTCATAGGGTCACTCTACCGTATTTATAACTCTTCCATAAATTAGAACACAATCCCTCCTCCTCGTAGGTTCAAACGGCACATTAATCCGACACTCGGAACCCAAGATATGAATTTTCCAATCATTGTCCGAAAATGCAACACTGACATCATGCAGCGACACTCTATATGATATATCCAAAACTCCTCAATTGGTAAATTCAATTCTTAAAATTACTTCTCAAAAAAACCTTCCAAGTATTCCTTCGATCCATTCAACACTGACACTGACATCCCGTGCAGTACCAATAAACAAGTCTAGTTATAAGAGCAAGAGTAACCGTAACTTCGCCTCCTTCCAACGTCATCCTGTCACAATTAATTATGTTACAGCTGCTGCAACCATTTTTATAACAAAGTTCATCTCGTTAGCTTTCCGACGCTTCAAACGGAACTCAATTCGGATGTTCATAACTCCAGTTATGAATTTTCGGAGTTCCGCAGCTATTCAGCAATTTTCCTGCGTTTTGCTTACGAAAATCTCTCTCCAAAGCTCATTCTCTTCAACTCTATCACATTCCAAACAGCCCCTTATCATATCTCTTTACTTCCAAACATCATTATAACTTGAGCAACACTTCCCATCGCCGAAGCGCAATTTTTGGAACATTACTACATCAATCCTCTTCGCAAACTTGCAGCTGAACCTCTTCTGAGTCGTAAGGCTACTCAACTGACAGCTTCGCAGCACACCAGCAGAGCTGACACATTGCAACTTTCCAATTTCCTTCTCTTACAATAACTGTCAATTACCTCTAATCATCTTCCTTCAAGATGTTCCAACTCAATTCCCAGTGAAGTCTTAATTCCAAGTCACCTTCAATTCGGAAAATAACAAACTCCGACAACGCTCGCACTGTTGCCAACAACAGCCTACTGAATCAATCTTCTTGCAACTGAACATAACCGAGAAGCGAAGCTTCTCCCCCACTTGTTTCAATCCAACCCCTGCAACAAACAACCAAGTACCGACAGTGATTCACTCACATGTCGCGTACCAAGGAATAAAATGCCGACAATATACAACTGTCGCGCAACTCAACTGACTCAACAATTGGCCGGACGGACCGACCTGCTCTGATACCACTATTGTAACACCCTTATAAACCCCGCGTAAATTAATAAAATAATTCAGAGTAAAACATGAAAACAAGGGTGCCACAATTCAATTTAAAACAAATTATCATAAATCAATTGTCATGCTTCACTTAGGGGAAAATCATCCATTTAACAAAATCATGTTTCTATACAGCGGAACATTAATCAACAGATAAGCATAACATCATCTATGCAATATCTCACAAAATTACTCCAATAACAACAAAATAGAGTATCATCATAAACTCTAAACTAACGTTCCCCCAGTGTTACAATATCAGAGCATGACACCGACGCTATACCAAATAAACTGACTCATGAGCTAATCCTCACCGAGCCAAAAGCCGCTACTCGCCAATCTGAAATCATCAAAGTAAGGGTGAGTCTCATTCACAATTAACAAATGTTATCGAATCATAAACAATAACACATCATAGTCACATTATTCATCCAATTTCGTTATATTCAGATTGTCAGGAAGTACTCATCAACACACAACACAAATAGAATACATTACCAAGAGGCAACACCATAATTCATCCAAACAAATCATAACCATTACACAATCATCACATATTATAACATTGGACAATCTTCCATTCATGTTATAATAACACAAGTAACCTAATGCAAATGCAACTATATGCTTGTGGTACCAAAATCTGGGATAACCCAACTCGCCGATCCACCATCGTCAAGGATACGGCAACACCCACTCACTAATTCCAGACAATGGGAATTAGCTACCACTGATCCACCATCGTCAAGGATCAGCCACATAATGATTATGAATGCATGTATCAACCATAACATGCTTATCACCCACATAAATCAACCAAATGTCATAATCATCAACCACCACAATAATCAATAGCCATACACAGTTATGCTATTTCTCAACCACAATAAAATACATATTTTACATCAACAATATATGTATAACAAACACCAATTACACCCACAACATCATAACAGGTAAATCATTCATTATACAGTGCAACAACGATAACACCCCTCACAATCGTGTACCAAGTACAACAAAGCAACTCATCAACGACAGAGTATTTACCTCATCATTCCTCAAAACACATGATAACCATATTTACCATGAACAACACCCATTTGCACAATTAACAGAAGCAACCACATTATCACAACATACATCATTGCACATATTCAATTATGCACACAACAACCATTGCACCTCATCAGCTATGCAAAACCAGAATAAACCACATTTGAAGAAAATGATACTTTTTAAAATAAAATCAAGTTGTTATTGTTTTATTCATTTCATATGGTAGAACATTCAATTTAAGGAACAACGTCCAAAACGGCGTCTAAAACGGACTTACGGTTTGAAAGTTACACATCTTTAACTTTTTACAAGAAAACAGTTATCGCTACAGCACGCGGCGCAACCAGAGTTCGCGGCGCGACCTGAAGCATACAAACACGTTCGCGGCGCCAACCTATGCACGCGGCGCGATGCGAGAAAACAAGTACGCCTTCGCGGCGCGCACCTACCTTCGCGGCGCGAACTGGCAAAAGTCAGAGCTTTCATCGCATTTGACAGCATTACGGGATTTACCCCAAAATCCCCAAAACCAAACCAAGTTATGTTATGAACCTCAAATACCACCATATCAGCCACATACATGTTATAACACAAATATAACACCCAAGGAGGATCATTTAATCATCATAACAATCCTATAATCATACAACTCATCAAATCATACAATTCCCCTCAAAATCATCCCAAAACTCCAATCCATCATACAACCAATTGACACAAACAATGCATCTAAATCAGTCCTATTATCTATAATACGATAAAAGATATTAACCGTAAGAGTCCCCCCTTACCTTAGCCAAAGGTCTTGATTATCCCTCTTCCTCTTTTGTTCCTCTTTCACGTATCAGCTTTCCAATCTCTCATCTCCTCTGCTCTGCTTTTCACGTTCCTTTTTCCTTTTTCCCAATTTTCCTTATTTCCTTTATTTTATGAAAACATAAAATAATTAGTAATGGGCTTACTCCCTTAGCACCCCCATACTACTAATCTCACCATTCTAGCCCAATGGCCCTTAATCCATAATTTTCTAATAATTCAACAAAATACCAAATAATTCTAAATAATAATTTAATTTCCGATTAAATTAAAATTAGAAAATATGGGGTGTTACATTACTTGTTCCATAAGCCAAGTTTTTCCTATAAATAGGCAACCATATGTTCATAATTAAAGGGGGGGGGGGTGGGGGGACACCAAAAAAAACATTGTCAAGTCTTTGTTTTCTCTTTTCTTTTCTCTCTTCCAAGTTTTAAGTTTCAAAGGGAGTAAGAATTTGGAATTGCAAAACCAAGAAACCTCCACTCAAACCAAGCATCATTTGAAGGTAAGTTTCCTCACTTTGAAACTCTATAAAATATGCATCATTTATATTTCATTTTAATTTAATAGTTTCTTTTATTTTCCAAATATACTTTGATTTATTTATCTAAGTATTCATCCTTGTTTCCTTTTTTACTTGATGATGTTAAATATTGAAATACTTCTTTGCCATTGATCAAGCTCACCATGATCCATCATAAACTCACCACACAAGATCCTTTTATTCAATATCTTTTAATCAATTTATTTTCTTTGCATAATTAATTAAAAATACCTAAAAAACCAAAAAAATATTTTTCCTTTAGATTTAGGTTTATATTTTTATAATCTAAGTTTTGACATAAAAAAGAATATTTCTCTTGTTAAGTTTAATTATTTGTATAATTATTTGTTTAATTAGTTTGTTAATTAACTTAAAATCAATTCCAAAAAAATCACAAAAAAAAAAATCGAATTAAGTTTAATTTGTTTTTATATTTATTTTTGTAGTTTATTTGATATTATTTCTTATCTTTTTCTTTGTCCCGAATTGGAATAAAAGATCAAATATGGCAGAGATTGTATGCAGTTGATTTAAGACTTTTGGAAATTTATCGTGTAGTCGCTATGATTCTATCAAGCTTCTCATAAATTTTCATTAACTTTAAGTCCGAGATAATCATTCACTCACCATCGATCTTCACTAACATCGTGGATATACTTGACTAGCTTCAAGATGATTCGCGTGCTAACATACTAACAATTAACTTTAAATTCCGCATTTTATTATATTGTTCTTTATATTTCTTGCTTTATACTTTATTTTATCATTCATCATATTTATGTTTATGTTATTTTCTCTTTGTCCATTTGGACATATTATTTATATTTCTGCTATTTTCTCTTTGTCCATTTGGACATATTATTTATATTTCTGCTATTTTTTCTTTGTCCATTTGGACATATTATTTATATTTCTGTCATTTTTTCTTTGTCCATTTGGACATATTATTTATATTTCTGCTATTTTTTCTTTGTCCATTTGGACATATTATTTATATTTCTGTCATTTTTTCTTTGTCCATTTGGACATATTATTTATGTTTCTGCTATTTTTTCTTTGTCCATTTGGACATATTATTTATGTTTCTGTCATTTATTCTTTGTCCATTTGGACATATTATTTATATTTCTGCTATTTTTTCTTTGTCCATTTGGACATATTATTTATATTTCTGCTATTTTTTCTTTGTCCATTTGGACATATTATTTATATTTCTGCTATTTTTTCTTTGTCCATTTGGACATATTATTTATGTTTCCGCTATTTTCTCTTTGTCCATTTGGACATATTATTTATGTTCCCGCTATTTTCTCTTTGTCCATTTGGACATATTATTTATGTTCCCGCTATTTTCTCTTTGTCCATTTGGACATATTATTTATGTTCCCGCTATTTTCTCTTTGTCCATTTGGACATATTATTTATGTTTCCGCTATTTTCTCTTTGTCCATTTGGACCTATTATTTATGTTTCCGCTATTCTCTCTTTGTCCATTTGGACATATTATTTATGTTTCCGCTATTTTCTCTTTGTCCATTTGGACATATTATTTATGTTTCCGCTATTTTCTCTTTGTCCATTTGGACATATTATTTATGTTTCCGCTATTTTCTCTTTGTCCATTTGGACATATTATTTATGTTTCCGCTATTTTTTCTTTGTCCATTTGGACATATTATTTATGTTTCCGCTATTTTCTCTTTGTCCATTTGGACATATTATTTATGCTTCCGCTATTTTTTCTTTGTCCATTTGGACGCATTGTTTATGTTTCCGTCATCTTCCTTTTGTCCACTTGGACCATATTTTTACCTTTGAGCTAAAACATTAATAATCAAGATAAAACTTAAAAAAAAGCACTTTGCACACTTGCACCTCTATGGTTCTCCCTCTTATTACTTTTTTTAATCATACCATCATTTAAGAAAAGTATTAAATGCATAGGAAAGGTCTTATAAATTGAGAGTAGATAACTCCTAATTGCTTGCTCAAACACTTTCATTTTCAAACAACGTATTTTCAAAACTTCTCATCTATTTTCAAAACTTTCATCTGGTATTTGAAGGGCATTATTCCCGGTGAAACTCTTTAGAGACCTATGTGACATATTGTCCATCTTCACTTCTTCTATTTTCAAATCAATAAAGCATTTAAAAAGTGGGTTAAGCAATTAAGAGCCCATGGATAACCATGGATACAAAGGGTGCTTAAAACCTTCCCTTTGTATAACCAACTCCCCGAACCCAAAATCTGTCAAAAGGTATTTTTTTCTGTTCTTTTATGCCTTTCCTAAATATTGGACAAAATAAAAGTCGGTGGCGACTCTTGCAAAAAATAAAAAAATATCAAAGATAAAAAAGAGCAAGGAGTCAGTTTGCCTCAAAAAACCGAGTTTACAGCAATGAGCCAGGTCACTACAAGAATGAGTGTCCAAAGCTTCAGAAGGAAAAGCCCAAAAAGAAGTTTCATAAGAAGAAAGGTCTTATGGCAACTTGGGATGATTCAGATTCATCAGAATCAGAATCAGACTCTGAAGGTGAGCAGGCAAACATTGCACTGATAGCCACAGTTGATGATGGATCAGAATCTACACTAGAATCAGATTCTGAAGAGGTATTTTCTGAACTGACCAGAGAAGAGTTAGTTTCCAGTCTAACAGAACTTCTGGAACTCAAAGCTCATCTTAGTATCAAATACAAAAAGCTAAAAAAGTTGTTTGAATCTGAAACTAAGAAGCTGGAAGTGGAAAATTCTGAACTGAAGGAAAAAGTTTTAAAATTATCCAAAGATGTTGGATCTCCTTCTGATTCAGAAAAGTCCATTCCTAGCCTGAACCATATTTTGAAGGAATATGACTTGAGCTTTAGGAAGTTCTTATCAAGAAGTATTGGCAGAAGTCACCTTGCTTCTATGATATAGGCTCACATCACATGCCAAAAGCTTTCACATAACACACACTAAGAAGCATGTGACACAACCTAGAAAATATCATGTAACTCAGAATAAAGATTATCATGCTGTTCCTCCCATTATTTATAATGCTAAACCCAAGTTCAATCAGAACTTGAGGAGAACTAACAAGAAAGGACCCAAGAAAATGTGGGTACCTAAGGATAAGATTATTCCCGTTGCAGATATCCTTGGCTGCAAAGAAGAAAAAGGAAAGCATGTCATGGTACCTGGACTCTGGGTGCTCTCAACACATGACGGGAAGAAGGTCTATGTTCCAAGACCTGGTGCTTAAATCTGTTGGAGAAGTTAAGTTCGGAGGAGATCAGAAGGGCGAGATAATTGGCTCAGGAACCATAAAGTCTGGTAACTCTCCTATAACTAATGTTCTTCTGGTAGATGGATTAGCTCATAACTTGTTGTCCATAAGTCAATTAAGTGACAATGATTATGACATAATCTTTAATCAAAAGTCTTGCAAGGCTGTAAGTCAGAAGGATGGCTCAATCCTATTTACAGGAAAAAGAAAGAACAACATTTATAAGACAGATCTTTAAGATCTTAAGAATCAGAATGTAACTTGTCTTATGTTTGTTTCCGAAGAGCAATGGGTCTGGCACAGAAGATTAGGACATGCTAGTTTGAGAAAGTTTTCTCAGATTAACAAACTAAATCTAGTCAGAGGACTCTCTAATCTGAAATACAAATCAGAAGCTCTTTGTGAAGCATGTCAGAAGGGCAAGTTCTCCAAACCTGCGTTCAAGTCTAAGAATGTTGTTTCTTCCTCTAGGCCGCTAGAACTTCTGCACATTGATCTGTTTTGCCCAGTCAAAAGAGCATCTGTTAGAGAGAAGAAATATGGATTAGTCATCGTAGATGATTATAGCCGCTGGACATGGGTAAAGTTCTTAAAACACAAGGATGAGTCTCATTCAGTGTTCTTTGAATTCTGCACTCAGATTCAATCTGAGAAAGAGTGTAAAATCATAAAGGTCAGAAGTGATCATGGTGGTGGATTTGAGAACAGATTCTTTGAGGAGTTCTTCAAAGAAAATGGTATTGCCCATGATTTCTCTTGTCCTAGAACTCCACAACAAAATGGAGTTGTAGAACGAAAGAATAAGACTCTACAAGAAATGGCCAGAACCATGATCAATGAAACTAATATGGCTAAGCATTTCTGGGCAGAAGCAATAAACACTGCATGTTATATTCATAATAGAATCTCTATAAGACCTATTATAAATAAGACTCCTTATGAATTGTGGAAGAATAGAAAGCCCAACATTTCATATTTTCATCCTTTTGGATGTGTTTGTTTTATTCTGAATACTAAGGATCATCTTGGTAAGTTTGATTCTAAGGCACAGAAGTGTTTCCTTCTTGGATATTCTGAACGCTCTAAAGGCTACAGAGTATATATTACTGAAACATTGGTTGTAGAAGAATCAATCAATATCAGATTTGATGATAAGCTTGGTTTTGAAAAGCCAAAGCAGTTTGAGAATTTTGCAGATTTAGATATTGATATATCAGAAGCTGAAGAACCAAGAAGCAAAGTATCAGAAGCTGAGGATCTCAGAACCAAAGGATCAGAAGATCAAGTTGCTGCATCTTTAGAGAATCTGAGAATTTCTGAAGAACCAACAGTCAGAAGATCTTCTAGACTCACCTCTGCTCACTCAGAAGATGTCATTCTTGGAAAGAAGGATGATCCTATCAGAACAAGAGCATTCCTTAAGAACAATGTTGAATGTCAATTAGGTCTTGTCTCTTTGATCGAGCCAACTTCTGTTGATCAAGCTCTAGAAGATGCAGACTGGATAATTGCCATGCAAGAAGAACTAAATCAGTTTACAAGGAATCATGTTTGGGATCTTGTTCCTAGTGTCATATCCCAAAATATGCCCAATCAAATCTACGTTTGTTAATCCATCAAGGTTCAAAATTAAGAGTCACGGGGTTTGACATTTCTATTGTCAAACCCGCTCTCTTATAAATCAGGTTGAGATTAAAGCAAGGGCGTAATTAACAGATGTTTAGGACCCAAACGTTGGGTCCAACCATTACAAGGGTTTTACCATTCTTGGGAGCATTTTGGGTTTTTTTTACTAACATTTTGACGATGATTTATTATGCTGTTCATCTGAGAATATATGAATAGTTTATTTTAAATTATCTGTATTTCTTAAATAACAAATATTTGTTCGCTTTCTTTTAATTTTCAAATGTCTTTTTATTTTGACTAACTAACTTAGCATAGTTGGTAAGAAATGAAGCTCGCAAGTGAGAGGTCACGAGTTCAAATCTCATCTCCTTTATATTCTTCTCTTTTTTTAGATTTTTACATTATTATAGTTTTAGAATTAATTTTCTTTTTTTCATTTTTTATATTTTAGTTTTATAACTTTAGATTTTTATTATTATGTTTAAGTATTATGATATTTGATTAATAGTAGTATAATTAGAATTATCGATTATCATTATTTAGTGTCATTAGTCATTATTAGTTTAGATTATTTCATTATTAGTGTTATTAATATATTAATAGTGTAATTATTTTATCATTATAATTATTGTTATCATTAGAAAAAAAACTCAAAAAAGGAGAGAGGACCAAATCACACGTAAAAACATCACAAATGGCAAAACCAACACAATCAAATTGAGAAGAAAAAGTTTCCAATTCTATTCATCATCCCTAAACTGCACAAGATCAAACCAAAAAGGAAAAACTCAATCTCTCATAATGAAAAGATTTGGAACAATTTTGGTTGACCTAATACATTCAGCTATAAAGGCAGAAAGATATTGAGATGGAGGGGGGATTTTTAGACAAGGTTTTGCTGCCATTAGAACCGTATGCAAACTGAAAAAAACCGTGGAATAGAATGAGGTAGCAGCCAAAGATTTTGATCGATTCGAGCCAAACCAAGTATCCAAAACGATTCCCTGGAGTTTTCTGAGTGAATCCCAACCTGCATCATAAACAAAAACGCGCTGAAGAGCCTCTTTACAAGTCACGGTTCTTTCATTTTTTTTGAGATTTAATTGCATACGTATACACCTTTCTAATGTGATTTAATTCAATATTCGTGTTTATAGTGGTGTGATGATACTTTCTGGGCGGTTTAATTGAACGTTAAGTGCAGGTTTGGATCGGTGCCATTGTTAGGGTTCTTGAACTCTAATTTAGGGATTTCGGTTTGAAGCGGAATTAGACAAATTCAGGGGCTCCTTTGTGCTTGGGGAACGATTTCGATTTGATTCATGGCTTTCTTTTGTATTTATATTAAGTATTGGTGAATTTGAGGATTTGCAGGGTTTTAGCAACGGGAGAAAAACCGTGGCTATAGGTTTGCAATTTTCAGAAACGCAAGGTTGAAGGTGAAGCACCAGGGCGCGCAGCTTTCATTTGAAGTTTTAAACGAAATTTATTTCAGATTTCTTGTATTGAGTGCATTACCTCATCATCATGGTAAACTTGGCCTGATGGTTGACGCGCTTTGATGATAGTCCAAAGGGCCTGGGTTCGATCCCCAGGTTCTAACATATTTTTTCCTATTTTCTGTGGTAATTTATGCTCACAAATCTGGTGTTATACTCTCCTGCGCTCACATGCTGCATCTCAGCCAATAGCCCTTGGATGATTTTGGAGGTGGATCTAACGCATCAAGGCTGAAGGCTCACTACCCTCACTCATGAATGCATTGCACAGGATGATTGTCAGGTTTTACTTTATTTTTTCATTATTTATTTCTATTATTTACTTATTTAGATTAATATTAATTCATCATATTTTAATTCAATTAATTGATTTTAATTAAGGATAGAGTTTGAATTAGAGATTAAGGCTATGATTAGGATTATAATATTTTCCCCGATTATTTCGATTGTTCGATTTAATTAATTTAGTTAATTTTAATTAATATTAAAATCACAAAAACCCTGGAAAGGTTACACATATTAGGGTTTGCCCAATCCCACTGCCACTTGGCAAAAATATTAATTTAATTAATTCTTGAATAATTCTCTCCTCGACCCGACTAAATCTATTAGTCGCATTAGACGAGAGATAAAGGAATATATGAAATTTGAAATACATTCAATTTGCTGCCCGCGACGATCGAATCTATCGATCTGAGTAACCAGCAATGCCCCATTAATCTGTTAGCTATACTGATCAAATCTATTGATCATCGCAACTAACAGTGATATATTAAATCAGGGTTGTACGCCCAAACAAATATTCAAAACACACTAAACCACCATACTACGGATTTTCATCCTTTTCAATCAGGCAACTCAAAATGCCTTTCAAATCAAATTCAAACTACGACAGGCCAGTCAAAAAGCCTTCAAACAATCAATTCAAATTCAAAGGCGTACAACCCTGTGCCCGAACTACGTTGACTCTGATTCTCCCTAAGGAGATACGTAGGCACTTGGATAACCAAGGCGAGTCCCCTTCCATAAAATCTCATTTTTTCCCCTATTCATTTCCTTAGCTATTAAACCTTAACATTTTTAGCCATAAGCCTTAACCTTAGATACAAACCTTAGGAAAGGGTTGAGGGTGCCTAACACCTTCCCTCGACCTGATTATAATAACTTACCCTGATCTCTAAACTGCGTAGGGTTTCCTATTCGCCCTTCAGAATAGGCGGCGACTCTAAAAGCTAATTTTTAGGGCAGGTTGCTACACCTAGACCTAAAGGATTTAACATCATTGGTACAAAGTAGGTCTTTAGAAACAACCTAAGCGAAAAGGGAGAAGTGGTAAGAAACAAAGCCAGACTGGTTTCTCAGGGCTATAGTCAGCAAGAATGGATTGACTATACAGAAACCTTTGCACCAGTGGCCAGGTTAGAATCTATTCGTCTATTAATTTCTTTTTCCACTCAACATAACATCACTCTATATCAGATGAATGTTAAGAGTGCCTTCTTAAATGGTTATATAGATGAAGAAGTCTATGTCCACCAACCTCCTGGTTTTGAGGATGCTAAGTCTCCAAAACATGTTTTTAAACTAAAGAAGTCATTATACGGATTGAAGCAAGCTCCTAGAGCTTGGTATGAAAGATTAAGTTCTTTCCTTCTGGATAATGTTTTCACTAGAGGAAAAGTGGATACTACTCTTTTTTGTAAAACCTTTAAAAAGGATATTTTAATTTGTCAAATTTATGTTGATGATATTATCTTTGGAACAACTAATGCTACAATTGGGAAGGAGTTTGCTAAGTCTATGCAGGCTGAGTTTGAAATGAGCATGATGGGAGAACTCAAGTACTTTCTTGGGATTCAAATCAATCAAACATCAGAAGGAACATATGTTCACCAAACCAAGTATGTGAAAGAACTTCTGAAAAAGTTTAATCTTTCTGAAAGCAAAGAAGCAAAGACTCATATGCATCCAACGTGTATCTTAGTTAAGGATAAGGTAAGTAAGAAGGTAGATCAGAAGTTGTACAGAGGTATGATTGGATCACTTCTATATCTCACTGCTTCTAGACCTGATATTCTTTTCAGTGTTTGTCTGTGTGCTAGATTCCAATCAGATCCTAGAGAATCTCACTTAACTGCTGTTAAGAGAATTCTGAGATATCTGAAAGGTACTACTAATGTTGGTTTAGTCTACATAAAATCTGATGAATACAACTTAGTAGGGTATTGTGATGCTGACTATGCTGGAGATAGAATTGAAAGAAAGAGTACTTCTGGAAGTTGTCAATTTCTTGGGAGTCATCTAATCTCCTGGTACAGCAAGAAGCAAGCTACCATTGCACTATCTACTACAGAAGCAGAATATGTTGCTGCTGGATGTAGTACACATATGCTCTGGATGAAGAGTCAGCTAGAAGATTATCAGATATATGAAAGTAACATTCCTATCTTCTGTGATAATACTTCTGCTATTTGTTTATCTAAAAATCCTATCTTACATTCCAAAGCTAAACATATTGAGATCAAATATCATTTCATTAGGGACTATGTTCAGAAGGGTGTTCTTTCTTTAAACTTTGTGGATACAGACCATCAATGGGCTGATATCTTTACAAAACCCCTTGCTGAAGATAGGTTTAAGTTCATTCTAAAAAATATCAGTATGGATTTATGCCCAGAATGAGAAGATGAGAAGTTCTGACGTATGGTTAGTTCTGAAGTGATTTTTTATAAGAAGTTCTGAGAATGATCAATTAGAAGTTCTGATTCTGTTATTACTAACGTTTCATTATCTAAGTTGATTCAGAAGTTCTTTTAAAGCAAAACAGCTGTCACTAGCTTTCCAGATGTTAAACACGTGTTTACTCTATTTATACAAGCATGCATACAGTTGAGGAGACTCCGCCCTAGGTAACTGTGCAAATCACTTCCTTTATCATATTTCTCTCTCCTAACGTC
This sequence comes from Vicia villosa, assembly GCF_029867415.1. Lineage (NCBI taxonomy): Eukaryota > Viridiplantae > Streptophyta > Magnoliopsida > Fabales > Fabaceae > Vicia > Vicia villosa. The sequence continues at coordinate 75,280,956 of NC_081185.1, read as the reverse complement.
ACTCTTCATTAAATGCATTTTATCTTTTCATTTAAACACTCAAGTGCATTTCGTTTCAAATCCTTTTACCTTTTCAAAAACTCCTTCATAATCATTTCATTTTCTCTCTGTCATACCCCAAAATTTGCCCACCATATTTTTATACTCAAGCTCATTCGAATGTCAGAAGCTCAAGACTTGACTGACTATACACTCTCCTAAACAACAACCCTCAAACTAGGGTTTTGACCTTTTCAAAGTAAAATCAAGTTCTGATACCTCAAGTGAATCCCATGGCTTCTCATATGATTTAAAGTATCCTCATGCCAAGTTTCAAGCCCTGATTCAAAAGATTGCTCACTCAATGGCCCGAACGATCAATAATCAACTGGTTGACCTAAAAGTCAAACTATGGTCAAACCCCAGTCAAAACTTCTGATTTTTGGTCAACATCCTCATTATGAAGTGTCATTCATCATTTGATCAAGGATCGATCATGATTCATTAAGGAAAGTTCAGAAATCAACAAAACCTAAAGTTCTAAATTAGGGTTTTTAACATAAAAGTCAACTGAACTTTGACCCTAAAGAATCGTTTAACAGGTCCTTCTAAAGAATCGCAAAAAGTCATTTTTTTCTCAAAGCTCATAACTTGAACATGGTAGACTCAATTGAGATGAAACCAAAAGGAGCTTTTAGAGGACTCTTTAAGCTTTCTAAAAAGTCCTAGAACACCTTCATATGATCATTATTGAGAGAGTTATGATTTGGTAAAGTTAGGCAATTTTGGAAAAATACACAAAAGATAATATGAGCAAAAATGAATCTTTGGACCATTGGGCCTAAAATATGGGCTTCAAACGTGCTTGAGGACTATTTGAAGATTCTTGGACCAATTATTTCATGTTTATAATATTTATTTTATTTATTTGGATTTTAATTCAATTAAATATTAATAAGTTATATAAAATATGAAATAATTTGTTTAAAATCAAAAATTGATTTTTAAATCAAATTCAATTAATTAATATGGCAAATATATGGTCCCAAATGCATGGAAAGAGGAAAATATAAGATTGAGTCCATGAATGGCATGATTTCCAAAAATTTAAATAATTTTCCAATCAAATATTTTTCTCTTCAATTATTGGAATTTGATCAACTCTTTTACCCTAATCCCTTCACTATATATATTCTCTATTTATTCAGCAAGAGGAGGACGAAAATTAGTGGTGAAGCACAAGGGTTTCCAAGTTATAAAAAACAACAAGAACTAGGGCAAGAAAAATATATTGTTGCAGCCAATATCCACGACTTCCAAGCATTGCAGCATCATCTGGAGGTTACAAGGAGTCGTTTCCAGCCATTAACAAAGTCCAGAACACGTGTGAAAGCCACACACGAAAGTGCAACAATTTGGTAAAAGTTGAAACTTCAAGCTCTCGATTTATACGATGTAAACGTTGTTTATGCATTCATATATGTTCATCATGCTGTTTTGAGTCAGTTTAATGCGTTATTTTCAAGGTTTGACACAGGTTTTGACATGCACCATTGTTAGGGCAAGGATGAGCTTCTCCTTCGTTTTCGTAGCTCCGACCCGTTTTAGAGAAAAATAATGGCTCCATTGTGTTTGCAAGGCCCAAATTAGTGGGTTCAGGTGTTATTTTCATTATTAATTACGTTGTTTTTCGAGTTTGATTTTTTGCAGGAGAAAGCTACCAAAATTCGTGGCTAAAACTGTGGTGAGATGGAAGCAATTTCGTGGCTGTCTTTTGTTGACGATGATGAACAATATGTTTGAATGTTTGGCCACACTTGGAGCGCTCTTATTCGTCGTTCAGCGGGTCCTACCCATCTCTTTCCACGCGTGCTCCTTCATCATAGGCTGGTCAACAAAGATAAATCTTCTCTCTGCGTGATTGGTTGGAACGAACAACTACTGGGTCCCACGCGCATCTTGTTCCATTAAACTCAAATTTTCTTTTTTAGTTTATTTGGTTTGTAATGTTATCAGCAAGCGAATTTGGCACAGCTGGCTAGAGAAGAAGGCTGGTTACCCTCAAGACCTGGGTTCAAACCCTGCCGTCCACAATTTAATTTTTCTTCATTTAAAATTACAGGTTCTATGCATCGATGCCAGGAAGGACCACCGTGTACCTCGCGCAAGGACCATCAGATTAATCCCAGTACGAGATCTAGCGTCTTCAAGCTTGCGAGTCTACCATGGAACTCATAGGGACCACCACACTAGATCATAAAAGCTAAGTTTTAGTTTTTATTTTATTTTGTTTAATTTTTACGTTTTACAATGTATACACTTTTATTTATTTGTTTTTTTTCTTCTTTCCAACTTAAACCTTTACATATAAATGTAGGTTAATGTTCTTAATTTTAATATTTGATAAAATTGGTTTAATTGATTCAACAATTAGGATTAATTAATTTAAATTAATTTAAAATCAATTTAGGGTTCATAAAATTATTTTAAGCAGGTTTAGCCAATTTTAAAATTAATTAGATTAATTATTGATAATTAATTTTTGGGTTTGTTAACTTCGATTCATTTATAAACCCTAGAATCCTCAGTTAGGTGTTATCCACTAACACACTTTTAAGTCTTATAAACCTTTTGGGTCATAATAAGTTTTCTTAAAAAAACCCTTTAGGGTTTGTAAACTTTTAGGGTTTAGATCAGTCAATGCACTACCCTTTTTCTTTCTTTGTTCAAATTTTCAGGATTAATCAAGATTCTCCGATTACGCGCCATGCCAATGAAAAAGCTAAGTTCCGATTCTTTTTCTTAAATTTAATTTTAATTAATTGTTACATTTGCCTTATAGGTTCAATTAGGGTTTAATTCATCTGTTAATGAATCTCTCCTACACTCACCCCTATTATTTTCATTTTAATTTTCAGGGTCAATCGAAGTTCGAGAGAGATCAAGGCATTCAATGTCTAAAACTAATTATTGATCCTTCTTATTTCTTCTACTTTTTAATTCCCCCATCCCCGCAGGTGTTTATTGTAAAAGGACATTATGTTTTTCTGCCTTTATTTTTTAACTGCGTGGTTAGTAATCCTAGGGAGTGCAAGCCTTGTTTAAAACAAATTAGCTCACTAATTATAAGATAAATAACTGAATTGAACCACGTGATTGTGCACCCACACACCTTTAGGGTAACCCTTCTTATGCTGCCTGTTGCCTTATATTGTTACCTGGTTGCCTTATTAGTTTTGTTGCCTAAAAATAGTCAAGTCCCTCAATTCCGAGGATACCTAAAGCAAATGTTGCCTTCAAATTTATTGAAACTCCCTCGATGTTGCCTCGATACATGATTTGTCCCTATTGCTAAGGTATCCTCGCATGATGCCTAAAAATATTAAATGACTACTATATCCTTCCCTTAGACTACCTGCCTCTTTATGGCAAGGGACAGTCTTATGGCGAACAATTACTCGATGACCCTTTCAACATCCAATTGGAAGACTTCCTGCCCTCTTATGGTATGGATAGACCCTTTCGCCCGAAAAGCTAAAAGAACGATTTTTTCAAAACTTAGGGTAGTTGCTACTAATTGCTTGCTCTAATTCAAAACTCTTTTCCCACTATTTTCAAAATCAAATTCAAAAAGGCTACGCTTATTTACAAGCTAAAGTCCTTATTCAAAATCTTTTCAAACAATTCAAACAAACAAGTGAACTAAGTAATTAAGTGCCCATGGATAACCATGGATGCAAAGGGTGCCTTACACCTTCCCTTTGTATAACTTACCCCCCGAACTCAAAATCTTTTTAAAAGGTATTTTCCTGTTCTTTTAGCCTTTCCTAAAATTGGATAAAATAAAAGTCGGTGGCGACTCTTGCTTACCGCAACATTTCAAAAAAGTCAGTTCACCGTATTACAGAACTGGCGACTCTGCTGGGGACGCTTTCGAATAAAAGAGGGGTTACCTTAGAGCTAGGATCACTTTAAATTTGTTTGACTTGTTTGCTTTATCTTTAAAGGCTGTTTTGGGTATTCTACTGTGTGAAAGATCCTACACCCGGATCTAGTATACCTTAGGTATGTGGCATGAGACCAGGGAGGCTGTACGACATGTATCGTTATGGTTGAACTGGTGGCCACCGTTAGTGCGATGCTTTGGTTTGTCCTGATGGCCCTTGAATATGATCGAGGAGACATTTGGCTACCGTGTGGTGTCATAAGCACTAATACGGTGGTGAATAAGTATTGATTTGACTATGTGATCTCGAATTGCAATTAACAAAATAAGATTTAAATGAATAAAAGCTTAAAGACGAATAACAATGGTGAATGAATATGTTGAGTTCTAGGGTTCATCAACCTATTCATATGTGTAATACGGTGAACTGACTTTATCAAAATGTGCGGATAGCAAGATTCGCCACCGACTTTTATTTTATCCAATTAGGAAAGGCTAAAAGAACAGGAAAGACCTTTTGAAAGATTTTGAGTTCGGGGGGTAAGTTATACAAAGGGAAGGTGTAAGGAACCCTTTGCATCCATGGTTATCCATGGGCTCTTAATTGCTTAGCTCACTTGTTTGTTTGAATTTATCTGAAAAGATTTTGAATAAGAAGAGATTTCGAAGAAGAACTTTAGCTTGTAAATAAGCGTAGTCTTTTTGAATTTGATTTTGAAAAGAGTGGGAAAAAGATTTTGAATTAGAGCAAGCAATTAGTAGCAACTACCTTAAGTTTAGAAATTTGTTCTTTTAGTCTTTCGAGCGAAAGGGTCTATCCATACCATAAGAAGGCATGAAGTCTTTCAATTGGATGTGTAAGGGTCATCGAGAATAATCGTTCGCCACAAGACTGTCTTATGCCATAAAGAGGGCAGGTAGTCTAAGGGAAGGTTATAATAGTCATTTGAGGCATCATGCGAGGATACCTTAGCAATTGGGACAATCATTTTTATAAGGCAGCTTCGAGGGAGTTTCAATAACTTTGAAGGTAACATTTGCTTTAGGTATCCTCGGAATCGAGGGACTTGACTATTTTTAGATAGTAATAAAAAGGCAACAAGGCAGCAATATAAGGCAACAGGCAACAACAAGAGGAATTACCCTAAAGGTGTGTGGGTGCAACAATCACGTGAATTGAGTTCAATTATTTATCTTATAATTAGTTATCCTAATTCTGTTAAAGGCTTGCACTCCCTAAGATTACTAACCACGCAGTTTAAATTTGCAGAAATTAAAGGCAGAAAATAAATCCTACGCTATTACAATAAACACCTGCGGGGATGGGGGAATTAAAACATAAAATAAAATAAATAAAAAAAGAGGAATAATTAATTAAATTTATCTTGAGCCTCGATCTTCCTCGAACCTTCGATCTCCTGAAAATTAAAAGAAAAATAATAGGGTGAGTGTATGAAGAATCCTTTGACTATTCGAGGCAAAAATAAAAGTAAAATAATATTTAAGTAGGAAAAGAATTAAAAACTTAGCTTCTTGATTGGCATGGCACGTAGTTGAAAGGTTTCTGATTAACCCTAACAATTTGACATGAAGAAGAGAAGCGTTAGTGCATTTACGATTCGTTAATTATGGTACAAACCCTATTTTATCCCCAAAAGGCAAATTAAATGGGATTGAGCAAACCCTAAACGACTAATGAAATCGAAGGTTTTGATCAGATAGCTAGATGAGCCAAAATAAAAATTAATAATTATAGGGTTACACCCAATATTTTAATTAATTAAGCGTATAAATAAAAATTAAAATCAAAGGATTGTAAAGAAAATCGAGTTTTCGATAAAAAATAAATAATTGCAATTTACTAAAAAACTAACTTTAACATGAATAATAATATAATTAATAATAATTATTATAAAAAAAGTAGAAAAGAAAAAAAATAGAATAAAACATTCATATAATTAAAAAGAAAATAAAATAAAAATAAAAAAAACTTAGCTCTGATCCTGTGTGATTGAGTGCTGAGGGTGTATGATGATCCTTCCAATTCTGGCACGTTGGATTTATCTTCATAATGGCCTGATGGTTGAGATTCGAGGGCACATGGTACGCTAGTATTGATTGAACGCACAAGATTCGTTGGCAACTTGAACCAGATAACGAGTAAAAACAAATTGTACACATCTGGGTTCGAACCCAGGTGTTATTAGTGAATACTCTTTCCACTTCCCACTTGGACTGCGTTGGTAATTTGTTAGTAACATCAACTGAACATAATATATTAAAAAAAAAAAAGAGAAAGATCAGAAAGTCAAACGCTGGGCCCCTTGCTTCCACGTTCCACCAATGAGAGCGAGAGAGATAGGCTGTCCCAGTTGACCCACCAACGCAAGCGTGCCACGCGTGGAGAATAACGAAGAGAGGATAATGGGTTTGACGAGCCAATGAGATTGCTACGCGTGTGGCTCGAAGGTCTTCATCTTCTTCGTCCAACGCACCTGGGTTTTTGCTACGGTCCTTACGCGTTTTAGCTACGACCTCTGTAACAATAATTTGTAGCTGATTCCCACATATTACAAAACCTCCAAAATCAAAAGAAAAATAAAACCAATACAACCCAGATCCGCTAATTGACCCGCTGCGAGTTCAATGGTGACCTCAGTATTGATGTTCAACTCTCTCGTGCGTTAAATGCTAAATTCCGGTTGTTTTCGAGGAACATCGATATACGGAAGTTGCTGCCCGGAATATGCAAGTAGCTCGTAAAGTGTGTTTTAGTTATTGCACGGTACGTGTTCACTCATAATTGGACATTTGTTGGTTATTGGTATCAAGCTTCGACGATCCTAATTCAAGTTTCCAATTAATTTTGTGTGTTATCTCTATGCTGCCCGGATTTCCAAGTGTGCTATAAATCACGATTTAGTTGAGGCCCATTTTATATGTGGTTGTGTTGATAATTGATGAGTACTGTAGCATGTTCGTGCGATTTTGGCTCGACCTTTCGAGCATTCCATGTGTAAATTCGCTGTTGTCCCGTATTTTGTTTTGCTCGTACAATGTGACTTAATTTCAACTTAATGCATACTTGACTTCTCTACTGTCATATTAATATGTTCATGAAGCTTTTATCTTGATCATAGCTCCACAATTGAGTCATGTGTGTAGTATACCATGAGGTTTGATTCATAAGTGAACAATTGGATGTTTAGGCCTAATCCGGCACATGCTTTGCTTTGACGATGTTCTTCTGTAAGATTGGATTGAGATACCTTCTCATAGACAATTGTGTGCGTTCTCGTTAGACATTAATGCTGCCCCGTTATGAAAATACATACTAAATTGTTGTTTTCTCATGAGATATAATTTCTCCACCTTGATTTCTCCATTTGTATGACTCGACTATGATTTGTGGTCGTTTTCACGACGATGTTTTGACATGCGTAGTTGCTGCCCCGGTTTCTAAGTAGGTGTTAGACTTTGATTTACCTTGCGGAATTTTAGATAGGCTACAAAAAATTTGGTAGTTTAAATTTAAACAGTTGAGAATATCTTAGAACTTGGTAGTTTAAATTTAAACAGTTGAGAATCTCACGCATTTATCGGAATTTTAGATAGGCTACAAAAAATTTGTATAGTTGTAATTGCACCGACAATTGTGTGTTGTTCAGAATAAATCCAAACTTGTGTAAATAGGGATTATACGTTGCTAAAAAATATCTTAGAATGCCATATTATTTGTATATGGTCGTTGTTTATTTGTATATGGTCTATCTAATTTATGTCTAATTATTTTTGTTTTATGATTTTCCAACTCTTGTATAAAAGAGGCTTGTAATCAATTATACATATTCGCAGGATGTATATAAGAGTAATTGTTCTAAATTTTATTTTTCAGGGGATATTAAAATTTTTTTAAAAGAACATCACTAGAGATATTAGATTAGCTTACGGTGGGTGGTTCCAGAAGTTTCTGAATTTCTCTAAAGGTAATTAGTTATTCTTTTGCTATAGTTTTTGAATTTCTCTCGTCAAAGTAATTAGTTGTGCTTTGAATGAACTACTATGATGGATCGTTTGCACTTTAATTAATTGCTTACTTCTCTACTTATGAATGATCTGTAATTAGTGGTTGAGTCGGTTTTTATTGTATGAAATTTTTTATAATAGAAGTTTTCTTTCCTTTAAATTAGCAGCGTTTCCCGGCCTAGTTCGACGTACAACGCTCATTCTCTGCGTTTTCTTGAGTTCGGTAAAATCCGAGGTAAATTTCTTACTCAAATTACTGGTATACTTTGCGTTATGACAGAAACGCATTATATCGTTTTGTGCCTTAATAATTAGTTGTTTTTGTTTAGCTTAATTAAGACATGGATAAGACATGGATGAATTCAAACCGATTGTCGAAAGAGTACGAGAAAGAGGTATGGGAATTCGTTAAGTTTGCGGTTGCGCACGGCGAAGACCCGATTCGAATGACGTGTCCTTGCTTGGGTTGCTGTTATGGGGGTAAGGTTGACGGGAATCAGTTGGCATCGAGAGCGCTTTTCTGGGAAAAGCGCTGCTATAGGGGGGATACGAGAGCGCTTTTCTGGTAAAAGCGCTGCTATAGGGGGGGCTACAAGAGCGCTTTTGAAGTTTCAAAAGCGTTGTCGTTACCTACGGCAGCACTGGCTTTGGCAGCGCTTTTAAGCGCTCTAAAAGCCAAAAAAACGCTTTAGAAGCCCTTGCACGTTGTAGTGGGGGTATCAATAATGAATGTAAATATCAACTCTCCCACTTAATGAATGTAAATATCATCTCTCTCCACTCAAACCCTACAACAATCTTCTAGTTCTAATTTTTAACAAAACTCCCTTCGAGTCTAAGGTTAACTGTGTTTTTTGGAGTTGTGTATTCTATATGAAACATTGTGAAACCGAAAACTGTATGCTGAGAAATACAAATTAAAGTAACCACCATTAGAGAATTATATGATTTAAAAACTTTGGACATATCAACATTAATGTTTGAAAAACTTATAAATAAATAACACCCATTTACAACTATTTAAATAAATTTAAAAAAATTAAAGAAAAAATACGTAGGTTTGATGAACACCCAATTTAGATTTGAATTCTTTGATTGTCTTGAATGATAAAGATATATCTAAAAACAGAAAACAAAAATTAAATATTAGAAATTATTATCTTATATAAACTAAAGTACATAAATTAAACATTAAATGAAATATAATTTAAAAGAACTATACCTTTAATAATTAGTAAGAATGAGAGATGAATGTAGAAGAAGATGAGTACCTGAAAAAAAGAAAGAGAGAAAAGAATGAGAAGAGAAGGCAAAAATGACTCTCGAAAGTGGAGATTTTTTTTAAATAGGACAATTAGTGAGGGGTAACCCTTGGCAAAATGTTAACACGCTTTTCAGAACTCTGCACACTTTTTAGAGACATGTCATTCAAAGTAGTGCATGGGAAAAATTAAATGCATTTTGTGAGGGGTAGCCCTTCACCAATTTTTTTGTGAGGTGGAACCCCTCGCAAAATGCAGAGCGGTAAAATTTTCAAAATTCAAAAATTCCTCCTATTTTATTTGCGAGGGGTAGTCCATGATCAATTTTGTTAAAAAAAAATTCTTTCTATTTTGTCATTTGCGAGGGGATTTACCCCAAGCAACGTCAAAATTTAGTGACGGGTTTATCACCTCACTAAATCCCCTAGCAAATCAAGCTTTTTCTTGTAGTGTTACCTGTGATAATGAATTGGAAAGATTCGCAACAAGTAAAGTCAATGCTAAAAAAATGAAAGTAAGAGAAGATAAACATGACACTTAGTTGAAAGTCTCTTCTTCCAAAACTACAAAATTAGAGGAAAATGATGATAATACATACAAAGATTGTTCTAAAGAGAAAGAAATGAGTTTATTTCTTTAACTAAATTATATTTGATTATTTCTTACTATAATAATTAGATTAATGATAGTAGGCCCATTCGGATTAGGAACAAGCCCAAATGGCTTCAAGGGTATATTACTAAATAAATGTTTTATTGTATGTTTTATTTCTTTATTAGTATGTGGGTTAGGCCCATTTTAAGCAGCCCATTAGGTCTGATTCCTACTTATATTTATTTGGCTATTTGCCTCTTGAAAGAGTAGAGAATTATCATAAATCTTCTTCTTTATTGTAGTTGCAATTTTGTTTTATGTTTGTCCTTGGTAACCCTAGATCTAGATTTTATACTTGCTGAATTCTTCTTATCAAATTGGTACTTTCATCTTGAATTCATGGCACCCCCCAAACCACCAAACCCCAAAGATATTGTTGAGGAAGCTGTCCAAACAGCTCACATGCACCTTGATAATGCTATGCAAGAAACACAACAACAAATGGATGAGAGGTTCCTCCAAACCCATTCAGAAATGGAGCAGCTTCATACAAGATTAGATAAGGAAAAAAATGTTTCAGATTCTAGATATGAAAATATCATGAGTTTGCTCACTAGGTTGGCCTCTCAAGCTGAAAAACAACCCACTGTTACTGTTCCCGCAGCTACTGTTCCGGCCGCTACTGTTCACGGTGACACTGTTTACAACGGAACTGTTCACTCACCCACTGTTTTGTCCGCCGCTACTGTTCACAACTCCGCTACTACTGTTAACAGCGGCACTGTTCACTCTGCCACATCATCAAGTATTACCCAAAACCCCCATTTTATCCCTATGACTACAAATTTTAATTCCACTATTCCTTTTATACACACACCTCAACCTTCGCCTTCTTTCACTCGTCCTTACACTACTATACCATTGTTTTCCACTAACCTTTCAAACAGCCAACCCCCACCACCACATTCCACCTCATTTCGTACACCCTCTCATAGGTTGTTTTCCACACAGCAACTAATGGAACCCCCTTACTATATGTCCCCACCTGTTTTCACTACAACCCATCCCTTTACCATTCCCCAATTTTCACAAAATCATTATTCCCAAAACCCCCACAGCCCCCTTCCTCCTTTCCGTACACCTAAACTTGAACTTTCCATGTTTGACGGTTTTAACCCTTTAGAATGGTTATTTCAAGCTGAACAATTTTTTTTCTTTTTATAACCTTCCTGCTGAAAATCGTTTGGCCATGATGTCATTCTATATGAAAGGAGAAGCCTTAGGTTGGTTTAAATGGATGCACCAAAATCATGAGTTATTGGATTGGAATTCCTTCACTAAAGCGTTAGAATTGTGTTTTGGCCCATCTACCTATGCCAATCACCAAGCTGAGTTGTTCAAATTGAAACAAACTCACTCTGTTGTGGAATACCAAGCTCAATTTGAAAAGTTGGGAAATCAGGTTGTTGGCTTATCTAGAGAAGCTATCCTAAATTGTTTTATTTCGGGTTTAATACCTGAAATTCAGAATGAAATGGCTATCCATAAACCAAATTCCATCTCACAAGCTATTGGGCTCGCCAAATTGATTGAATCCAAAATAAGAGACTCAAAACCTAAATTTCAAAAACCTTTTACTACCAACTCTACCAAGCCCACTATACCATCCCCAACTACACCAGTTTCTGCACCCCTCAACAAACCCATTGCACCAGCCCAGACACCCAAAGTACCCATTAGACGACTATCCAATGCACAACTACAAGAACGTCGCGCCCAAGGATTATGTTTTAATTGTGACGAGAAATTTATACCGGGCCACAAATGCATTGCTGGCAAATTTCTCCTTTTAATTGAGGATGAGGAACATGACACAACCAAAACAATTGAGAATAGTGACGTCCCTACTCTAACCGAGGCACCCAATGACACTTATTTTCAGCTTTCACCTCAAGCTGCAAATGGACACTTTTCTCCCAAAACTTTAAAGTTTAATGGATCCATCAATGGACTTCAAGTGGCAGTTCTGATTGATACAGGCAGCACTCATAACATTCTACAACCACAAATAGCCCAACACTTAAAGCTCCCAACCTAACAAATCCCAAATTTTTCTGTCATGGTGGGCAATGCTTCTAAATTATCTTGTTCGGGAGTTTGTCCTAAGGTCCCTATTAAGCTACAAAATAATTCTTTTTCAATTCCATTTCACTTGTTTCCAATTGAAGGTGCGGATGTTGTTCTAGGCATGGAATGGTTAAGAACTTTAGGACCCCTTCTGGAAGATTTCTCAATTCCCAAGATTTCTTTCACTCACAACAACAATGATATCACTATAACAGATGATAACAAAACTCTCATTTCTCCCTCTTCCTACAATAACCTTTTCCATCTTTTACAAACTGATGCCATAGCTTCTTTTCACCTTTTACTATACCAACCTTCTTCTAATCTAAATGATCTTACCGACTCTTCAACCACCAACATAATTGCCTCATTACCCAAATCCCTCCCTTCCCAAATATCTTCTATCATCAAAACCCATGCAACCATCTTTACAAAACCCAAAGGCCTTCCCCCACCTAGACCCCACGACCACAGAATCCCTATTACTCCCAACATTGCCCCAATTAACGTTAAACCATACAGATACCCCCACTCACAAAAAGATGTCATGACTACTTTGATTCAATAAATGCTCAATGAGGGAATTATTAAGCCTAGTAATAGCCCTTACTCTTCCCCTGTTCTATTGGTTAGAAAAAAAGACGGGACTTGGCGTTTCTGTGTTGATTATAGAGCGCTCAATGCTGTTACAGTACGTGATCGATTTCCTATACCTACCATAGATGAAATTTTTGATGAATTGGGTTCAGCAACTATATTTTCTAAGGTCGACTTACGATCTGGTTACCACCAGATTCGGGTGACACCGGAGGACACTCATAAAACAGCGTTCGGAACTTTTGATGGACACTACGAGTTTTTGGTGATGCTGTTTGGCTTAACTAATGCTCCTAGTTCTTTTCAATCTGCTATGAACGACTTGCTACGACCATATTTGCCAAGGTTTGTGTCAGTTTTCTTTGATGATATACTCATTTATAGTTCCTCTATTTCTGATCATGCACACCATTTAAAACTGGTTTTAGATTTACTTTTATCTAACCAATTTTATGTCAAGTTATCCAAATGTGTTTTTGTTGTTCCTAGTGTTGATTATTTAGGTCACATTATCTCTAGTGATGGTGTAACCCCAGATCATACAAAGATACAAGCTATACTAGACTGGCCGAAGCCATGTTCACTCACGACACTCAGGTTTTTTTAGGCCTCACCGGCTTTTATAGAAGATTCGTGTGTCATTACGCCTCTCTCGCCGCTCCTCTCACAGATTTATTACATTACACTAAATTACAATGGAGTACAACAGCTGACATAGCTTTTACAACACTAAAGAGAAAGATGACAGAAATGTCAGTGCTGGTTCTCCCAGATTTCTCCAAGCCATTTGTGATTGAAACGGATGCCTCCGGTATTGCCATCAGTGCCGTTCTCTCCCAAGCTGGACACCCAATTGCATTCTTCAGCAAAAAGCTTTGTAACCGCCTGCAAGCTTCATCAGTGTATGTCCAAGAAATGTTTGCTATCAATGAGGCTGTCAAGAAATGGAGACAGTATTTAATAGGTAAACACTTCCACATTTATACTGATCAAAAGAGTCTAAAGAATTTAATGGTTCAAACCATACAAACACCTGAACAACAGAAGTTGGCAGCGAAACTACAAGGATTCGAGTTTGACATTCATTACAAACCTGGGAAGACGAATCAAGTGGCTGATGCCTTGAGCCGCATTCAGCATGAAGACGAAGATGCTTTGCTGCTATCCGTTTCCTCCCCGGTTCCACTCCTCATAAATCAATTGAAACATTACTACAAGTCAGATTTGGAAGGAAAACAACTTCTGGCTAAGATTCAAGCAGATCCATCACCACATAGTAAATTTCAATACAGGGAAGGACTTGTTTATTACAAAGAAAGAATATTTTTACCTGAATCTCAGGAGCTACGAGCCAAAATCATCACATAATTTCATTGTACACCAGCAGGGGGCCACTCTAGATTACAACCCACACATGCTCGATTGTCATCTTCTTTCTCATGGCCTGGAGTTTACAGCGACATTAAAACATTTGTGAAATCCTGCACAGTTTGCCAACAAAACAAATACGTGACTACAAAGAAACCAGGACTTCTACAACCTCTGCCTACACCTACTCAAGTATGGAATGACTTAAGTATGGATTTTATTACCCACTTACCAAATTCACAGGGTCACACAGTCATTTGGGTGGTATGTGATCGGCTCACCAAGTTTTCTCATTTCATTGCGCTTCCCTCAAAGTTCTCTGCCAAAGACCTTGCACTTCGTTTCTCAGTCGAGATCTGCCGCCTACAGGGAGTCCCTGCCTCTATCGTTGCAGACCGTGATCCGTTGTTCATCAGCACCTTCTGGAAAGAACTATTTCGCGCGCAGGGAACGACACTGACGTACAGCTCAGCCTATCACCCTGAAACAGACGGTCAAACTGAGGTAACAAATAGGTGTTTAGAGACATATTTACGCTGTTATACGAGTGAAAACCCAAAGAGGTGGTTTAACTACTTACACTTGGCAGAGTTCTGGTTTAACTCTTCGTATCACTCCGCACTTCAAATGTCTCCTTTTGAGGCTCTGTATGGCCGACCACCGCCATCGTTTCCGTCGTATACAGCCGGATCTGCCACAATCACTTCCTTGGACGTTTCCCTACAACACCGTCATGAGTTAATGGAAGCTTTGCAATGAAATCTAGCCACGAGTAAAAAGAAGATGGAAGTTCAAGGAAATAAAAAAAGAATGGATGCAACCTTTAACAAAGGAGATCTGGTATGGCTCAAACTGAAACCATATCGACAGATCTCGGTAGCTCGTCGCTCTTCTACGAAACTTGTGAAACGTTACTTCGGACCATTCAAGATCTTGGCTCGCATCGGTAGTGTAGCATACCGCCTCGACCTTCCTTCGTCCTCAAAGATCCACCCAATGGTACATGTTTCTGAGCTTCGATCCTTTCATGGTACACCGCCTTTCGACTCTTCGACTCAGATTCCACTGGCGTGGGAACCAAATGAAGACGCGGTTCTTTTTTACTACGATCCTACAAACACAGAGAGGCATGACTTAGATTCAACTATCATAACACTAAACAACTTGAACCAAGAAACAGAAAAATGGGCGAAGGATAACGTTACCGTTAATGAAGGTCGTATAGAAGAGAAACTGAACACTGTAGCTAGAGAAAGAGTTTCAAACTCAGATCTCCAAGAATAAGAGAAAGTACAAAACATGCACTTGCAAAGTGAGGAGAGAGACTCGTTGCAGCAACTGAATCTTCCAAGTCCCTTATCTTCAAATATAGACTTAACTTCTGTGTTAAATGCCCCATGTGACACAAGTACGAGTCCCAATGCCTCTTTTCCATCTCCACTGCCCAATTTATTGGATTCCAAAAAGAAGCAATCTACACCATCAAATAATCTGCCCGTTACAGCTGCTACTTCACGTGACCACACTTTCTCCAAGACACAGCCTGGCATTTCACCTCACCCAATACCACAACTGTCTCCCACTCAAATTTTTGCCGCCCATCCTAACCCTAAATCTCCTCTCATGCGTGTTTCCCATGGGCCTCCAAAGTGGGCCGTTTCTGAACATTCTACACTCAATCTTGAGGACAAGATTGTTGTTGGACCGGATGGTAATGATAGTAGGCCCATTCGGATTAGGAACAAGCCCAAATGGCTTCAAGGGTTTATTCCTAAATAAATGTTTTATTGTATGTTTTATTTCTTTATTAGTATGTGGGTTAGGCCCATTTTAAGCAGCCTATTAGGTCTGATTCCTACTTGTATTTATTTGGCTATTTGCCTCTTGAAAGAGTAGAGAATTATCATAAATCTTCTTCTTTATTGTAGTTGCAATTTTGTTTTATGTTTGTCCTGGACAGCTCCTAAACTAAAAACCAAAACTGTAAAAAGACCTTGTTAAAATACATAGATTCCAAATTGTAAATCAACCATTGTCCACCATACAACTTTAGAAAAAAATAGATACAACAACTAAACTAATATCCATTTTCCATCTCAAGTTTCCCAATTTAGGACAAACACTCAAACCAACACTGCACTCACAAAGGCCTTTCAAAATAAGATAGTCACTCCCCAACAAATATTAGAATAGTTTCAATCCCAAATGACTTTCACCCAACACTAAATCAATTGTCTAAATCCTAATATATCATCAATAGACCAGCCCATGGTTTTAAATTGCGGTTGTAGTCCCGGTTGCGAGTGTTGCAATTGTGATCATTGCGGTTGCTGCGATGCGCATGACGACCGTGGTGGCAGCGTGAATTTGAATTAGGAAATATTTGAAATACACCATTAAAAAACACTTAATGTTAATATTTTATATTACAAATCACATGTAAATTGAGTGTTTGGATTTTCAAATGTTGAATTATGATGAAAATATGTGAAAAAACACGAGTGAAGGTGTTTGATGCGAGTTATAATGTTGTTGGGTGTGTGATTACAAATCACAATGCAATTGCGTCCTGTTGCAGATGCGGAGGCTACCGCATCAGCAATATTGCGACTGCAATTGCGGTTGCGGACCGCAATTTAAAACCATGGACCAGCCTAAGACGATATGAAGCCTGTTGTTTTCCATTAAAAGCATGTTATGTTGGTGTTCTAGTACTACTCTAATTTTGATATCCATATGAATCCTTCACACAAGTCCATATCCACAACAATTAAGTACTACATAAAAAGTCAATATAGTTAAAACAATAAGTGAATCAAAATGAAACTTTGGCAATGTTTTTAAAACCTAATACAAATATCATAATCATCTTTTATCAATCGATTAAAAGTTTACATGTTGCCGAGGCTCTTGTCGCAGAAGCTAATTTCTTTAACATTTGGTGCTTAACATTTTCACTGATGGAAGAAGCACTCTTGATTGACATTCTCTTCATTACTTTCGAGTTCTGCATAATAAATTCAGCAAATTGAAGCCCACATTCAGTATATTTGTAGCCTTTAAGCAAACATGTTCTCAGCTGTGTTGAAATACATGTCGGAACAATTTCTGGATCCTTCCAATTATCAACAACATCTTTTCCATTATTCCAATAGTCCTGGACAAAATTCACGTACTTTTCATAAGATTTCATAAGATATAATAGGTAAAAAACAGTGAAGTAAAAACAAGAGAGATAAGTAAATACAAAACCTCGTTAATAGTAAGGCTTTGAAGTTTGGGACAATGTTTCAGCAATTCTAGCAACCACAACCATTTGTCACAATGATTAAGCTTAAGGATCAGCTCCATGCAGGTTAAATTGTAAAACGGATAACGATAGCAGCTGCTAAGTGGTAAGTCCTGTTGTCATTCACAAAAGTTAGAAATCAATCAGCCCTAATTTCTTTTATCATAGAACAATATCATCGGTGAAGCAATAATCTCTAAATAACAATAATAACTAATCTTACCAGTTCTATACGAAGAACCTGAACCGATAGCCGGAAAATCAAAGCGATGGAATGCTTCGTATAAAAAGACGCGTTGGTAATGCTTGCTCTAATTAGATTTGGGAAATATGGAAATCTTTTCTTTACTGCCTTTTGAGCAAATGAAATATCCAGATTGTTTAGATTTAAATATTCTGCGTGCACTTCCTCGAGAATGGGACATTTATTTAGAAGAATAAAGAGATCTTCCATAGTTTCGAAAACAATGAAAGATAAACGGAGAGTTTTGAGGAGAGGAAAATTAACAACCAGTTTAGAAAGGTCATTTACTTTAACGTTTTTCAAATGAAGAACAACAAGGGTCCTGCAACTGAAAATGCTAGGAGGTAAGTTGATAGAGAGTAGAATTTAGTATTTAAATTCATCAAGAATTTATAAGTAGTAGTTTTATTTGTATTGTTATTTATTTGGGCCTTTATTAATATTTGGGCTTTTTAGTTATTTATCCACTAGTACCATTATATATTGTAGTCTCATTGAGACATTAGGGTATGAATGAAAAGAAATGAATTTTATTTTCTTAGTCTAGTTTTATTGTCTCTTTTATTTTACAGCTTTTATTAGTCTTTTTATTAGTTTGTTAGGGTTCCAAATCAACTTCCTAACATTGGTGCTTTCATCCTTGAACTTCAATCCTTCCATGACAAATCCATACTATCAATCTTTCACTCCTCCATATGTTAGTGTTCCATCACCATTTTATTATCACCCCATTTCTCCTTATTACTCTACTGTCACAACTATACCACCTACATCATCTAACCCATACACATCATATCCACCTTCACCTAACTCATACCAACCAGAACCCCAAAATTCCAATTTACAATCAGAAACATTTTACCAAGATCTGGAAACTCTGAAACAATATTTGATTGAAACTCATGAGTTATCGAACAAATATAGAGAAGAGTTGAAAGAACAAATTCAGAATATTTCTGATTCCTTCAAAAAAACACACAAAAAATGGAAAGAGAGATATGTTGGGCTGAAAACTACAAAAAAACCTTTAGAAAAAGAAGAAAAAGGAGCATCTCCGGTGACGTTGCTGGCTCCGATGACAACCCCGACGGCTTCTCCAACAAGCATTCCGGCGGTATCTCCATCTAGAACTCCGACGAAATTTCCGACGTCTTTTCCGGCGAAATTTCCGACATCTTCTCCGGCGGATCTACCACCATATCTGTTACCGGAACCAACAGATCTGCATTCAGAACCACTGCAACCAACTCCGGCGAGTATTCCGGCGGCATCTACGGAAAGAAGTCCGACGACTTTTCCGAAGGTATATCTGGTATCACTTCCGGTGATAGTTCAGACAGATTCATCGTCAAAAAACAGAACAACGTCACCTACAAAAACAACTCTCTCACCGGAAAAGAGAATATTATCTCGGAAGAAAACCACAACGTTGCCACTACAGCCTAAACCACTGAATATGTTTCAATCTACTATTGACTGTATAAAGGTGAGAGCTTTACATTTGAAATCATTGTTTGATAGCAAAACAAAGATATGTTTTAAACTTTCGGTGTCGGCGCCGCCACCAAAGCCACCGGAACTGTCACCACCACTCTCACCACAAACACCATTTATCAGCCACCACCGACCACCGCCGGAACCACCACCATTTTAGTTGCTTCTATCATTGTACTTTTTAATTAGTTTTGTTAGAAAAAAAAAAGAGCAAGAAGGGAAATAGAAAGAAGAAGAAAGAATAAAGGAGAGGTTAGAGTGAAAAGAAAGCGGAAGAGGAAAAAAAAAGTGAAGAAAGAAAGAAGGAGAAGAAAGAGAGAAAGGGAAAGAGAAAAAGAATTAAAAAAGAGTTGTTACGTAGTTGAAGTCAGCTGTCTCCCATTTGCACCAGCTGTCTCCCATTTGCTCATTTGGCATTCACGTGAATACTTATTTTCCACTAGCCACTTTTTCATCACCACTCACATGTTTCTCCCTATTTTTCTACCTAATTTTTTTAGCACTCCAAATTTATTTCTTTTCTCTACCCACCTTTTATTTCTTCCCACAATTCTGACACTATTAAGTAGAATGCTCCCTCAAGTGCATCTTTAAGCCATCATGTACTACTTCTTTAGCCATTCTCACGTTCCATCAATTATCTTGAACACACTATTATTTTTATCACATAGTTTCTCTCACATGTTGGGTTTAGTCATGTGCCAAAATTATTTTCTCCCACTGTGGAATATGCTAGAGGCATTATGTGTTCAATGGTTAAATATTTTTTTGTTGACAAAAACAAAATTATATTTTTCTTATTATTTTAGAACCTTGAGGACAAGGTTCAAGTGGACCCCGCGGCAATGATAGAGAGTAGAATTTAGTATTTAAATTCATCAAGAATTTATAAGTAGTAGTTTTATTTGTATTGTTATTTATTTGGGCCTTTATTAATATTTGGGCTTTTTAGTTATTTATCCACTAGTACCATTATATATTGTAGTCTCATTGAGACATTAGGGTATGAATGAAAAGAAATGAAGTTTATTTTCTTAGTCTAGTTTTATTGTCTCTTTTATTTTACAGCTTTTATTAGTCTTTTTATTAGTTTGTTAGGGTTCCAAATCAACTTCCTAACATAAGTTAACCTGGAGGGACAGTTCAAGATTGAGGTTTTGGATTCTTCTCTGCGAAACTGCATAAACGAAACGGTTTATATCATGTGAGTGGCTTGTTGAAGCGTTTGAACATCTGAGGTGGAAGGATTGGACGGGTAAAGTGATGTCTCGTGAGAGAAATACGGAGGATATAGAATTGCGCAAGGAGTTGAAGTTGGAGAAGTTTTGGGCGTCGAAGTTGAGAGAGAGCAGTGAGAGCCATAGCGGGTTCCATCTTTTGGAGAGAGTGCTTGTTGTGGCAGCGAGTTTGGTTGGGAGGAATGAAAGAATGTGAAATATAATTTCATCTGAAAGGGAACTAATCCTATCTTCCATTGCTTTTTGACGATTATGAACACTTTTCAAACTGTTAAAACCCTAATTCGTGTTTTAGGGTTAAATTAGACTAACGGGTTGTTATATAGAATTGTTTTTACTAGATGATAGTCCGCGTATCCAACCATATTTTTTTTATAAATAAATTAAATTTGATTTCACAATATTATTATTATTATTATGGATTAAGTAGAATTATAATATATTTATTTTTAATAGAATATAACTTACGTGTCCAAATAAATTATGAGTTAGAGGTCGGCCAATACATCTCAAATCGTAGAAGGTTGGAAAAATATAAGATTTGTCGCAATGTAAGTAGTGTATAAAAACCCTATATAAAATCACGTAAAAAAATTAGCAAAAATAAAAATTATATATACGCAATAAAAAGGAACGATATGATCAAGATGGAAAAGTCTTCATATATAGCCTTAATATATTTTTTTTTAATAAGCAATTGATTGAAAAGCTCGCACTAGGGGTGCAACCCTTAAAAAAAACACCAAATACTAAAGACTGCTTGTGTCGGATAAAGGAAGTTTAAACCACTCATAATAGGTTTTTACTAGATGACAGTTGAATGCTTTTGTCTATTTTGGTACTGTTGGAATGTTTTTGATTTTGAATTGTCAATTATTATGAGGGTTCGGTCTATTTTCTGGTCTGGATGCTTTTGGTTGTGAATTGCATTGAAGTTAGTCTAGAGTTGAATGTGTAAGGAATGTGAAATATGGACCTGTCATGGTTTTCTTTTGAATGTATGATAATCGTTCCCCCTTCTATCAATCTAAATGATCGTCGATTAGTTGTATAACTTAATCTGTATTTTCAGGGAGAAATATGCTGAATGGAAGGAAGAATATCGTCAATTATTTCTGCTCGTGGGAAGTGGTAGATTTATCACAGCACCTGTAGTTACTGGCGATGGTCAACCGATTCAAGATCCAATTGTATCGAGCGTCTGCTGCGTAGATTAGTAAGCTCTAATCTATATATGTGATTTATTTCATTATTAATCTCTTTATTTCAAAAAAATGAATACTAATGGCACTGCTAATATGAATCGAGAGGATAATAACATCGGATGATGAGATTGTTCAAATCGATGCCTTCAACATTGACGACATTCTAATAGCACTGAACCAACGTAATTGAAGCAATTGTTGCTACTACTACTGGCTTCCAGTTATTACCTTCTTCTTGGCACTCCTATTCAAGTATCTATTCATATACATTATACACCTTATTTAAAAATTACATTAAGATTGAACTCAAGTGAGTGATTAATTATTCAAGAGAATCTGAATTTGAATCACGACCGAAACAATATTTGGTCGGATTTTATCTACTTCTCGATGATTTCTACTTAAACAGTAACTTATCTAGAAAAATAGAAGTGAATAGTGGTTAGATAGAGATTAACAATAGAAGTGGTATATAGTATTTTTAAGGATTGTGATTAACTTTGGCTCGCATGTATTCTTTCTGTTATTTCATAGCAAAGATTATATGGCTGCCACACCATCCTGGGCCGTCTATGAAGCTGAGGAAGGAGGATTTGATCCAGCACAATTGAGATATAGCAAAGAGAGACGCCAAAGTGTGCCTATGAATTCTTGAATCGTCTATATCTTACTTAATGTTTCCGGTTAGTCTGTTTGCTGGCGTCCCTTTAAATTAAATAGTGGACTGTTATAAAGTGCTATATGATTGTCTTGATGCTCATATTTAGGAGGACTCATGGCTGAAAGTGCAAAGAAATTGCAGGTTTTTTTCCTAATAAAAAGAATGGTTAGTATATAAGAAGGGGCATTACAATGTCTGCCACAATGTGTTTTCCCATGAAGTTGTTGGAATACACCTAAAGACACTGTCGCAATATCATTTGTATTATAGCTTATGTTTATGTTATGTGCTTATATAAGAACTAATCATGTTCTTGCTGAACAGGATCGTGCTCATGGAAGGTTCCCATTTCTTCTGCCTTCCAATAAGTATGGTACTTACTATCTGAAATTTCTTCAAACTGATGAAAAGGTGTGTTTCTCATAATCATTAAAATTTCCCCTTGCAATTCATCTGTTTCTGTGATTGAAATCATGCTCTGAGAAATGAAAAATTAGTTGTTGTTTACTACCTTACAGAACATGATTCAAGAATACTCATTTAATAATTTACATGTTAGGCTTTCCCTCTACTTTCATGTATATAATGCATAGATAACTGACTATGTGATTAGGCAAAACCAGGAAATAAAAGAGAAGTGTGAACTAGAGCAGATTAGCCTTCCAACCATATCAGATCCTATGGATGCTGATAGCTCAACACCGGGTCCAGTTTATGACTTTGATCAACTCAGTAGGCCACTAAAAGATAGGAAACCCTCTGGCAGGGATAAAATAGAGGTAGATTTTAAGAAAAAAATGGATGCATTGATGTCTGAAATCGAAAGAACAACACCTAATTTGAAGGCATTGGACCAGTATGAAGCTCTGCTTGAAAAAGAAAGAGTTGTAACTTAAGAGTTTGAAGCTGTGAGGAAAGAAGAGAAGGAAAAAGCAGATAGGTTCAATGTAGTAAACCAGAAGAGGTACAATTTTATATTTATTTTAATTTGTCATTATTTGTCTTATTTATAATTTTATATGAGTTCATAGCTTATAGTTTGGGCATGTATGGTCTGGAGTTCGACTTCGTAGCTTCTTTGTGCACTCCAGTTGCTATTGTGGTGTTCATGGCTGCTTGGCAAGGGCGCACCATAAAGTTGTGATGCAATGCATTTTAAATGGTGATGCAATCTTCCTCTCCATTTTTCTTCTTCTACAACGGTTTCACAAAACTATAGCGAGAAATGGTTTTGATGCGCTTCATATTGCCGTTGATATATGGTTAGGGAGATGATTCAGTATTATGATCTTACTGATGTTGGAATTAAAGCGAGAAATGGTTTTGATGC
Source organism: Vicia villosa (assembly GCF_029867415.1). Taxonomy (NCBI): domain Eukaryota; kingdom Viridiplantae; phylum Streptophyta; class Magnoliopsida; order Fabales; family Fabaceae; genus Vicia; species Vicia villosa. Next base: position 75,257,596 of record NC_081185.1, on the reverse strand, counting down.
GTTTCATATTGCCGCTGAACAAGGGGAGTTAAGTATGTCTTTTATGTAGATTTTTTTCAATTGATTGTTCTTTTGTGCTGTGAGGAAAATGAGTCATGACTGAATTTGATATTTTAAATTACGGCTGCTGTGACTGTCACTTGAAAAAGGAATCATGATCGAAGTCAATCTTTGCGGAGAATCACAGTCAAAAGCATACATCAAAATCTTTGATCTTTCAATCCAAATTGAGTCTGTAGACTTTAAAAAAAGTTAATATAACTTTGTTTGCTTGGTAACTGTTTAAAAGAATGTTGTTAACATTCGGTGTTTCTTATGGGGCAGCAGCTAGAACATCTGTAGTGGATTCTGAAAGAGTCACTTTTCAAAAAGTGTCTTTGAAGTTTCTAAATGCAGCTGCCCTAACTGGAAATAAGAATGCAGAAGTGATGTTCAGTCTTGGAAGAATCATGTTGTTCATGGGTTAAGACAGTGGGATAACTGAAATGGCGGCGATATATTGCTTTTATTCTTTGCCGGATCTTTTGATGGATACGTTGTTACAGCCTTTCAAGGTATTTTTCAGGCCGCAGAATATTGTCGGATCTTTCCCATGATTTACTTTTATTCTGTTCAAAATGAATGGCTATCACAAGTGACAATGACAATGCTGTTGTACGAGTGCAATCACATGACCTCAACATATCAAACAGTGTTCCTCTTAATTTTCTACTCATTCTTTATCTTTTCATTAATGTACTCTCCCTTTCTCTTCCTTTAGGTTGTCCAACTACATCTGCCGCTGCTCCATCATAGGGGTATTACTAACTGGCTCTGGAAATCGGCGAAGGAAAAAAGACAGAAGCTTGCCAGTATCACTAACAAGAAGCAATTGATATGCATCTCCTATTCATTTTAAAAATTATACTAAGCTTGACATTGTTGCTTCTGAATATTATTATTGTAGATTTGGGAGTGCCATGAGTTTTTCTCTATTGGTTGATAGCTATTTCCTTTTCATGCAGAAACAATATGACAGCAAGATTGTTGATGAATTTTCTAGAGTGACAGCAAGATTTTTACTTTTCAGCAAGAGTTGTTTTATTCTTCAAAATCTATGAAAACATATTGTTTAAATGATTGTTTACAATTTGGCATCAGGTTAATATTTGTAGAAGGGGCTATGCTGTTGGAACATTCATTGTCTCACATTCTGAATAACAAATGTTCTCTACACCTTCTAATCTAGCTGATCAATTTCCCATGTTAGCTTTGAACCAACTCTTTCATGCAGAATTTCCCATGTTACCTTCTAATCTAGCAGAATTTGTTGTCAACATTTGAGCTGCCACTTGATATTATAATTAACAAGTGCTTAATTCAGGAAATCATGATTCAGTATCCTTTATCTTTATGTTTATTCTGGTAATCTAATTGAATGGTTTAGGTGTGCTGTTTTATATTTCACACTCCACTATAACTTCTATTTCTCAGTAGGATACTTGTAGGTATCCAAGAACTTGAGGAATCCTTCCTTTGAAGCAGAACTTTTACACCATAACATCTCTCACAAGCTTGAATCGTATTGGATGGTGGTTGGACTTTTATTGAGCTGCAGAATTCTGACTAAAGCAGAATTGTATTTTGAGACATGTCTTATTTTGAATGTGATAAAGGGACTGCTTTGAAAGGCCAAGTTTTAAATGTTTATTTGGTTTTGTATTGAATGAACTATCTTGAATTGGTGGACATGGTATGAGTTTTAGGAATGATGCAGGTTTGGCTTTGGGATGAATGTGTGTGCATTAACTGATGCAAGGGCTGGTTTTTGATTGTGTGTATTATATATATGCACGTACGCGGTTGTTCGTGAGTGGAACGGAAGTGTGTCACGTATGCTTGAACTTTGAAATATCAATAGGAAATGTTAGTTTTTGATATGCAATGATGAACTGGTATGGATGTTCATGGCATGGGCCTGTTTCGAACTATTTTGAAACGGAAACTTGTGGACAGGTTGAATCAAGTTTGGAACGTGCAGGTTTGCCTCAAATCCTATGTATGCTTTTTGTTTGAAATGAATATATGTGTGGTTTTGTTTACACTGACTTTGCAGGTTTGGTGAAAGTAATGGGAACAAAAAAAATCTTAGAAATCTAATGCTGGTACCTCTACTAATGACTTTTACTTTTTGTATTGTGATCTATAGCAATATAGTTACTCTGTATCAGGTCTCTAATTTCAATGGTAATCATTATAGTAAATCATATATGACTGCATTATCCTTGATTATGTTCATTCAGTAAAGTTTCATACAAGTAAGAGAAAATGACTCTTTCCAATTTTTATTGCATACTAATGAAATGACACTTAATCATTCTTTTATGGGTTAAATACTATTCACCCCCCTGCCAAATTAACGAGATTCGGTTTTCCCCCTTATTAAAAAAAGATTTAGCCTTGACCCCTTAAAAAAAAAGATTCTGTTTTCAGGAACCCCCTGTTCCATGCTATTCCATGTTTGGCTGACTGGGTCTGTGGAATCTTGCTGAATGGGCGCTGATTTCTTTGTTTGGCTGTGACGTGGCTTCCTTTGAAAAGGCTGGAAAAATAACAAATCAAAAATTTGTCTCAGCCAGGTTTTGAACCCGGTTGCATGAGGTTATCAGGAACAGGATTCAGTAACTTTGAAGGGGTGTGACTTTGATGACTTTAGGCAAATTGTAACATATTTTTAGAATATAAAATAAAATAAAAAACAAAAATTAAGATGAGAGAGAGTATTGTAAGAGAGAGTGTGAGGTAAAGTCACGGTGCAGTTGGCGGGTTAAAGTCACTGAAACCCAGCCCGAGGTTATCATGGGAGCAAGCAACCAAACGAACTGCACATATTGTCTGTTATAAGTTATGACTTTTAAATACTGATACTAACATTAAAACAATAATTTAAACGTTATCAATAACTTAAAAATTTAAACGTTAACATTAAAACAATAATTTTTTAAACTTTTTTTATAAACTAACATATTAATGTTTATTAACATTTTAATGTTATATATATATATATATATATATATATATATATATATATATATATATATATATATATATATATATATATATATATATAAAATAAATAAAAACGTTTATAATATAATAAAAAAAAATGTTAAAAAACGTTAAAATGTTAATAAAAATATATAGATTTAAATTTTTATATTTTAAAAAAACATTTAAAAACATATATTTTTTAAATTTTTTATAAATTTTTAAATATTTTAATAAATATAAACGTTAATAAATTTTTTATAAACGTTAATAAATATAAACGTTAACATTTTATAAATTTTTTACATTTTAAAAAATATTATGTTTAAATTTATTTAAAATATTTTAACGTTTTTTTATATAATTATATAAATGTATTTTAAATATTTTAACGTTTTTTTTTATAATTATATACTTTAATATATAAATGTTAATTAAAATGTTTTTTTAAAATTATTAACTTTTTATATAAATGTAAATTAAAACGTTTTTTTTAAATATAATTATTAAATAATACATTTATATAATAATTTAAATATTTTATATGTACAACTTTTTAAAATATTATTATATAAAAAAATGTTAATTAAAAAGTTAATTAAATAAAAAAACGTTTTAATTACAGTTTTTTTAATTTGTATATTATTGAAAAAGTTAATTAAATAAAAAAACGTTTTAATTAACATTTTAATTTCTATATTATTGAAAACGTTTTAATAAAAAAAAAAGTTTAAATAAAAAAGTTAATAATTTTAATTAACATTTTATTTATATAATTATATAAACTTATTAAAAAAAACATTTTAATTAATATTTATATATTAAAAACGCTAATTACGAAATGTTAAAAAACGTTAAAATATTTAAAATACATTTAAACATAATTATAAAAAAAAGTTAATTAAAAACGTTAATTACATATTTTATAAAAAAAACGTTATATATTATTGAAAAAGTTATATATGTACAGCTTTTTTAATTAAAAAGGTTATATATTATTGAAAAAGTTAATTAAAAAACTAATTAATATGTATAGCTTTTTTAATTTACATATTATTGAAAAAGAATGGAGTATTATTATATAGAAAGGCTTTGCAATTATAAACAACAAAGTATGCATGGTTTGGTGGTAAGCTTACAAGAATGGAACCTTAGTGACCTGGGTTCAAATCCCAAGTTTTGCAACTTATTAATTTGTAATTTGGCAGGGGGTGAATAGTATTTAACCCTTCTTTTATTTAAAACCAATTATTTCTTAATGTAGTAATTTGGCAGGGGGTGAATAGTATTTAACCCTTCTTTTATTTAAAACCAATTATTTCTTAATGGATGCTACACATTTCTTAAATGCATCCTTAGATATATTATTCAATCTAAAACAATATAAACTTTATTTTTTTAATTACTTTTTATTTTCAATATTCAATTTTTTTAATATTAGTATTTTTATAACTTTTTTCAATTTTAACTAAAATTTAATCTTTTACTAATACCTTTTATTTTTCTCAATCACAATGCGCGAAAACGACGGGTACCCGTGCGAACGCACGGGTAAGACACTAGTTCATTTTTAAAAACATAAAAAACTAAGTTTCAAGGAACGAACCTGTGTCCTTGGTAAGCTAAAAAATTCCACTAGCCGCTGCGCTACATATATAAGATGTTCTGAGTTTTCGAATTAACATATATAAAATAAATTTTATTAAAAAATTCATTAAGCCCTCACTCCAAAATTTGAGGCCTTTTTTTTAAGGCCCTAGCCAGGGCAAGCATTATGATACATAAAATTAATAATAATTGTTAAAATATGTATTACTATTTTTAATTTATTTATTATTTATTATAATACATAAAAAATTATTTGATAAATTAATTTTCAAAACCAATTTTAAAGTTAAAAAAAAGTAATCGATAAACAAGTTTTCCAAAGTTTTAACGTTAAAAAGAAAAAACTATAAGTTTGTCTGTGCGATTGCACGGAGAGACATTTAATTAATAGTTGTAATTTTAATAAATATTAGAGTAGTCCATCAATTATTAAAAAGTCGCACAGAATAAATTAGAATACAATACAAAAAAATTTTAAAATAAATAAAAATTGCGCACTTAAATTAAAATACAAATTTTATTACTATAATAATAATAAAATAAATTTACCATGCAATGAACCAAAATGTGCTATTTAATTATTAATAATGAGAAAAACTTTACAAAATTAAGTTGAAAATTTAGTACAAATTATATATAATTCCACATTTTCACTCCACATAGTTTTCTATAACCCCTTTAAAATATATTTTCACTCCTAATTTAATTGCTTTCTATTCTAAAAATAATAAATACTTAATACAATAAAGGCTTAAATACACTTTTCGTCCCTGTAAGTTAGCGTGTTTTTGATTTTCGTCCCTGTAAGTTATTTTTTTGGGTTTTAGTCCTTATATTTCAGTTTCGCGTTCGTTTTAGTCCCTAAAATCAAAATCCGTAGGAAATTTCACAAGAAAATCCGCAGGTAACCTGCAGATTTTCCTGCGGATTTTGGCTTTAGGGACTAAACCTCAAGCAAAAAGTAAGATATAGGGACTAAAACCCAAAAAATTAACTTACAGGGACGAAAATCAGAAACACGCTAACTTACAGGGACGAAAAGTGTATTTAAGCCTACAATAAATTATCAAATATTTAATAATCTCATTTTCTATCACTACAAGAAATGTTGTGTATTGCCAGGGGATTTAGCCAGGGGTAAAACCCCAGACAAAAAATATAACGTTGCTTGGGGTAAAGCCCCTCGCAACGCATAAATTAAAAAAAGAAACCATAAAAAACAATTGTGTGGGGTGTCCCCTCGCAAATAACAAAGAGGAAAAGTTTTGAATTTTAAAAAAATTATTTGCGAGGGGCTACCACTCCCTAAGTTAAATGGCACCATAAAAAAATTGCATATGTCCCATCAATTACAGTGCTCAAACTGCGTTGCAGAGTGATGTCTCCCAAAACTGCAATTTGCGAGGGGCACCACCACTCAATTTATTACCGTTTTTCCACTTCTACTGTGCCCATTAATTAAACTTTGCACCTAACCCACCTTATCTTCTTCTTCTCCCAGTAACGTCACTTCTAATTTTTCCTTACTTTTCCACTCCCCCACCCACTCCCCACTATACTTCCTATCTCTTCACAAAATTATTTTCAAACATCTTCTTCTTCCATGAGTCTTCTTCTTCCATGAATTTAAATTTTGTAAACATCTTCTTCTTCTTCCATGAATCTTCTTCTCCCACAAAATTATTTTTCATACATCTTCTTCTTCCATTATTTTGTAAACTGTTTCTAAAATTTTTCAAACATCTTCTTCTTCCATGAATCTTCTTCTTCCATTATTTTGTAAACTGTTTCTATAATTTTTTTAATCTTTTTTCAAAATTAATATTTTAAATACAGTTTATTTATTTTATAAGCAACATATTTATTGATTTTGAAAAAAATATATTTACTAATTTTTTTTTCGAAATTAATAGTTTAAATGTAGTGTATTAATATAAATATTATAATTTATGTTTAGTATTAAAAATAGTTATATGTTTACTATATCTATAATATAAGAAAAGTATATCTTTTTCAACAACTCCTTTGACTGCGACACGTGGCTTCATGGTAGTAAGGAATTCTCTTTTTCAACTTTCAACCTGGTGCATCCACGTCACCATTGGCTTCTCAAATATTCATCTGTTTCTAACATGCAACCGCAGTTAATAATTCATCCCTCCAACTTCCATATGCAGCAGTTATGCAAATGAAAAGTTTCAACTGCTCCACTCTCAATAATGCTACTCAATGTGATATCTATCTTATAACTTCCAACCCTTCTGCCTTCCAAGCCCTCCACCTTCCACATTCCAAAACGGTTTATCATTACTATATATATATATATATATATATATATATATATATATATATATATATATATATATATATATATATATATATATATATATATATATATTTATAACCGATCATACTTTCACATTCTCTATCATGTTCATCAAACCTAACCTAATCGTGTCGTGTAAATTTTGGTTTATACTATTTTTGCAATTCCAGCCATTCCCACGACTATTCATGGACAGGCCGGTATTTAACATTTGTTCCTTTCTTTTCCTGATAGAAAATATATTTCATGTTATTTGTAGGTTGAATTTGTAGTGTATCATTTTGAAGTACCAATTGGCGTCAAATATTGTCCTAATCCATGTGTTTTGGATTTTTTCTGGTGCAGATAGTAGCAAATATCGTCTATACAATTAATTTGAAATAAATATTCTTCTTTGACTGCCCTGAAAGTAAATAAATATTCTTCTTTGAATGCCCTGAAAGTTTGAGCAGTAGAAGTAGAAAGTAGAAGTAGAAATCAAGTTGGCTGGTGTCACTATACAATGGAGAATCTGCTTGAAATTATTGAATTATGCTTGCGCAAGTTTTGTCGAAATTGTAGATATTATAATATGTAAATAACATGATATTTTATATTAATTCATAGAATGAACTTTAATTTTTTATATTTTAAGTGCAAACGTTAATAAATAAATCTCATAGATTGATTGATTGATTTTATGTTTGAGTGATATTTATATTAAATCTTATTAATTATCGAAATTGTAGATATTATAATATGTAAATAAGATAATATTTTATATTAATTCATAGAACTAAAGAATATTTTAGTTAGGTCAAATTAAGAAATTAAGTTTATCAATATATATAAAGTTAGTTTTATAAAATATTATTGATATTTATTTATTGTAAGGTCGAACAAAACAAAAAATAAAGATATAATATAATAAAATATTACAAATTAAAAATGTATACATAATTTTGAAATGTATAAGAAAATAGAATCAAAGAATAAAGAAAAAAACAGTATATTTTTTAGGTAAATAAAGAGTTTTGAAATGAAAAGACATAAATCATTTACCTATAAAAAAAATTAAATATCATAATCATCTTTAATTGATTGCAACTTTAATTTTTAATTTAATCTGATTGCAACTTTTGATTTATTATTTTGATTTTTGATTTAATGTGATTGCAATTTTTAACTTCTTATCCATAATAGTCCAAGCATTATGGTCTATTTGAACATGATTTTAAAGAATGATTTTTTGAAATAATGAAGCAGCACACCTATTTTCTTGATATGGAAATAATTGGTATATTATTGCAAATTTGAATAAATAAATTTCATTGATTAATTGATTTTATATTTGAGTGATATTTATATTAAACCTTAGTAATTATAAAAATTATAGATATTATAATATATAAATTACATAATATTGTATATTAATTCATAGAACTAAATAATATTTTAGTTAAGTCAAATTAAAAAATTATACTGTTTTTACAATATTGTATGATTTACCTAAAAAAAAATAATTTTGAGAAAATATTGTAGTTTTCTATGATTTAACTAAAATTATCTAATTTTGTAAGATATAAAAGTATATTGATGTTGTATCACCAAAAATTGAGTGAATCAAATTATCATTAAAAATTAATAAAAATAATTTATCTCACTTGATTTCCTTCAAAAATATTTAATAGAAACTTTTTAAAATAATGAATTTATCAACTTAATTTTGAAACCAAATTTCATATGGTTAGAAGATGTCTAACCTCTCATTTAACAAAAGGATTAATATTATTATATACATATTTTAATAAAGTGTTTTAGGCATATCATTGCTTTTATATATTGTATGGATTTTTTTTTTGATAAGAAATGCATAATTAAACTAACTACTATTTGTATTTTCACTTTAATAAGATTTCTTACTAATACTACTAAATTATTTAAAATATAGAATCTGAAATTTATATATATATATATATATATATATATATATATATATATATTAATGAAATTTTTTAGAGATTATCAAATAAAATAAATATATTAGATCTATTTGTAAGTAAATATGTGCGCCTAAGAGGGGGGGTGAATTAGGTGATGGTAGATTTTTGTTCTTTTATTCTTTTATGATCTTGTTGAGTGTGTTGAAAGCAATAAAAGCAGAAAGTAAATGAACACACGATGTATACTGGTTCCCCTCACAGATCGAGAGTACTCCAGTCCCCTTGCCAACAAGCAAGAGATTTTACTATAATGTTATGACTCTTACAAGACTCTTCCTAGTCCTTCTAAAGAGACAACCACCAAGAACACCCTTCTTGGATTTCAATAAGTCCTTAAGAGAACACCCTCCCTAAGGATACCTCTTGTTTCCAAAACTATGGACAACAAGGTTACAACCTTACAATCTTATATCCACACTTGGAACAATAAGATGTAATCAATACAAACATAAAGAATTACAAGTGATTGAATATATTTGGTAATAAGTAAAGTTTTCTCACAATAGGTTATTATGTACTCAATGGAAATGATGAAGAAAATTTTCTAAGTATATGAAAGTGTATGCTGAAAATTTTCTTTAAAGAGGTTTGAGCACAATGGAAATTTGAGAGCAAGAGCACAACAAAATGATTATGAAAATTGATAGTATGTGTGTATTTTTCAAAAGGAATAAAGAAGCCTTTATATATGATTAAACACCCTTCCAAAAGGCTGCAAAAACATTTTCAAAAAGATGCAAACTCATGGCTAAAAACAAGTTTCGTATGGCTGAAGAAATAATGAAAAGATGTGATGCTTCAGCAGTAATCGGTTACCAGAAGTAGGGTAACCGGTTACCCAATACCAACGTTCATATTTTTTTTTCAAATTTTTAACAGGGTAACCGATTACTGAAACCAGGGTAATCGATTACCCATACAAAAACCAGAGAGAGAACTTTTGAGAAACTCAGTAACCGGTTACCAAAGCTTCAGTAACCGATTACTTCAACTACAAAACCAAAAAACACTTTGAAAAGAAGCTTTTTATGTTGAAATGAGTTTTACCAAAAGCCTTTTAAATGCCATGCATGTTATGTGTGATATTTCCATTGATTACACAATTATATCTAAGTGAGTTTTTCTTTAACTTATTTACCTTACAATTGATCAAGATATATTGAAGATTAAACTTGAATATTGAGAGAATTCTTGATCCAAATCCTTTGCCAAAAGCTATGGTGATGTTTTGTCTTCATCAAAAACCCTTGAAGAAGCTTGTCTTCACATTACCTCTCATAAACCTCATTCAACTCATTCAAACCTCTCATAACTTTCACAATCAATACATTCAACCTCTACATTCAACCTTCACATTAACTCTCTTTAACAACTCTCAAATTCCCATAAACTCTACCTATTATATAATACCTCAAATCCTCCATAACCTAACATCTCTATCATCTCCAAACCCTAACTTTCATCATGAGATCTTCAAGAAGCAACAAGCATATGGATGGCGATTCTTCAAGGCATCCGGCAGCACCTTCCTTGAAAGCTCGACGTCTCACCTTCAATTTCCGCAAGAGACCTTTAATGGCAACAAAGTATGGTATGTTGCATAAATTCCCTAACACTAGTTTCCAATTTCCGGAATTGCTTAGATATCAAAAAGTGGATAGATTTGTTAGTGATCACTAACAAATCTATCCACTTTTTGATATCTAAGCAATTCCGGAAATTGGAAACTAGTGTTAGGGAATTTATGCAACATACCATACTTTGTTGCCATTAAAGGTCTCTTGCGGAAATTGAAGGTGAGACGTCGAGCTTTCAAGGAAGGTGCTGCCGGATGCCTTGAAGAATCGCCATCCATATGCTTGTTGCTTCTTGAAGATCTCATGATGAAAGTTAGGGTTTGGAGATGATAGAGATGTTAGGTTATGGAGGATTTGAGGTATTATATAATAGGTAGAGTTTATGGGAATTTGAGAGTTGTTAAAGAGAGTTAATGTGAAGGTTGAATGTAGAGGTTGAATGTATTGATTGTGAAAGTTATGAGAGGTTTGAATGAGTTGAATGAGGTTTATGAGAGGTAATGTGAAGACAAGCTTCTTCAAGGGTTTTTGATGAAGACAAAACATCACCATAGCTTTTGGCAAAGGATTTGGATCAAGAATTCTCTCAATATTCAAGTTTAATCTTCAATATATCTTGATCAATTGTAAGGTAAATAAGTTAAAGAAAAACTCACTTAGATATAATTGTGTAATCAATGGAAATATCACACATAACATGCATGGCATTTAAAAGGCTTTTGGTAAAACTCATTTCAACATAAAAAGCTTCTTTTCAAAGTGTTTTTTGGTTTTGTAGTTGAAGTAATCGGTTACTGAAGCTTTGGTAACCGGTTACTGAGTTTCTCAAAAGTTTTCTCTCTGGTTTTTGTATGGGTAATCGATTACCCTGGTTTCAGTAATCGGTTACCCTGTTAAAAATTTGAAAAAAAAATATGAACGTTGGTATTGGGTAACCGGTTACCCTACTTCTGGTAACCGATTACTGCTGAAGCATCACATCTTTTCATTATTTCTTCAGCCATACGAAACTTGTTTTTAGCCATGAGTTTGCATCTTTTTGAAAATGTTTTTGCAGCCTTTTGGAAGGGTGTTTAATCATATATAAAGGCTTCTTTATTCCTTTTGAAAAATACACACATACTATCAATTTTCATAATCATTTTGTTGTGCTCTTGCTCTCAAATTTCCATTGTGCTCAAACCTCTTTAAAGAAAATTTTCAGCATACACTTTCATATACTTAGAAAATTTTCTTCATCATTTCCATTGAGTACATAATAACCTATTGTGAGAAAACTTTACTTATTACCAAATATATTCAATCACTTGTAATTCTTTATGTTTGTATTGATTACATCTTATTGTTCCAAGTGTGGATATAAGATTGTAAGGTTGTAACCTTGTTGTCCATAGTTTTGGAAACAAGAGGTATCCTTAGGGAGGGTGTTCTCTTAAGGACTTATTGAAATCCAAGAAGGGTGTTCTTGGTGGTTGTCTCTTTAGAAGGACTAGGAAGAGTCTTGTAAGAGTCATAACATTATAGTAAAATCTCTTGCTTGTTGGCAAGGGGACTGGAGTACTCTCGATCTGTGAGGGGAACCAGTATACATCGTGTGTTCATTTACTTTCTGCTTTTATTGCTTTCAACACACTCAACAAGATCATAAAAGAATAAAAGAACAAAAATCTACCATCACCTAATTCACCCCCCCTCTTAGGCGCACATATTTACTTACATTTGGCATCAGAGCAAGTTATAGGTAACTTGTTCCTAAAGATCCAGAATGGCTTCCGCAAATCAAAGACCGGTTTTCAAAGATGGTGGTTCTAACAACAAGCCTCCATTGTTTTGTGGTGAATATTTTGACTTTTGGAAAATCCAAATGAAGGCTCATCTAGAAGCACAAGGAGAAGAAGTTTGGGAGGCTGTCCTACAAGGTCCTCATGTTCCTACAACGGTCGTTAATGGTGTTGGATCGGAGAAACCTAAAGCGTCATGGGATGATAATGATAGAAAAAGGGTTCTTGCTGACAAAAAGGCGATTAGTCTTCTTCATGGTGCTCTTAGTATGGATGAATTCTTCCGAATATCAACATGTACAACATCAAAGGAAATTTGGGATACTCTTGTAGAAACTCATGAAGGTACCGCTGAAGTTAAAAGATCAAGGTTGAATACTTTAAGCCAAGAGTACGAACTGTTTAGAATGAAGCCCGGAGAAACTATTCTCGATTTGCAAAAACGATTCGTACATTTGACAAATCACTTGAAGGCACTTGGTAAGACTCTTACTACCGAAGAACTTAATCTTAAAGTGCTCAGATCCTTAACTAGAGAATGGCAACCGAAAGTAACAGCGATATCCGAGAAAAAGAATCTATCTAGAATGACTTCCGCAACATTGTTCGGTAAACTTCAAGAATATGAGACGGAACTTGGAAGATTAGAAAAGCATGAAAACTTAGAGAAGAAATCCAAAGGCATTGCATTAAAGGTAGATTCAAAGGAAAGCAAAATGAAAGATACATCAGATGAAGATGAAAACTTCATGCTTCTTGTGAAAAGGTTAGGCAAATTTTTTGGTAATAAAAATAATATTGATAATGCTAACTTTGTCAAAAGGAAGAAATTCTCAAAACATAAGGATAAAGAAGCATCCACTTCATCACAAGAAGTAACATGCTATGAATGTGGGAAACAAGGACACATAAAGCCGGAATGTCCAAAACTTTCTAAGAAGAATGGATTCAAAGGCATGAAGGAATTCAAAAAGAAAAGGGCCTACATAGCATGGGAAGATAATGAAGTAAGTTCTTCATCGGACTCCGATAGTGAAGAAAGTGCAAATCTAGCATTGATGGCATCACACCACTCCGATGATGAAGAAGGCGAGGTTAGTTACGATGATTCTCTTTTTAATAATGGTGCACAAGGTGCAATAAATGAATTATTAAATGAGTGTAAAATTCTCTATAAAACTATCTCATCTCAAAAGAAGATAATATCATCTTTAGAAGAGAAGGTTAAGATAATTGAAGAAGAACATAAAAATGACAAAGAAAAAATGATTAGTGTTCAAGAAGATAATGTTGCATGCAAGAATTGTGAATCACTTTCCTTCCAAATTGTCCAATTAAAACGTGTTTTAGAAAGATATGAAAAAGGGCAAATTGGATTGGAAAATGTTCTTAGCACACAAAGATACTCCAATGATAAGAGCGGACTTGGTTTCTCTAAGTTTGATAAACCAACATCCAACAAGACTATCTTTGTCAAAGCTAGTAACCAACCAATTCAAGAGAAAGTGATCAAGCCTAAAGTAATGCAACATTATCCTAAAAGGAAGAACTTTATTAAGAAGAAATCTTATCCTCCTAGATATAGAAGTAACTTTGAACCTACTTGTTTTTATTGTGGTATTATTGGTCACACACCCAATGCTTGTTATGTAAGGAACTTTAGTGTTCCTAGTGGACATTATGTATGGGTAAAGAAAGGAACTAACTATGATGGACCCAAAGCCATTTGGGTACCTAACAAAACTTAATTTGTTTTGTAGGTTTGCTTGAAGACCACTTCAAACCTATGGTATCTAGATAGTGGTTGTTCAAAGCATATGACGGGTGACTTAAACCAATTTTCAGATCTAAGGTTAAAGGCCAAGGGTTTTGTCACTTATGGAGACAACAATAAGGGAAGAATTCTTGGCAAAGGCAAAGTTGGTGCACCACCTTTCACATCCATTGAAGATGTTCTTTATGTTGAAGGACTAAAGCATAATCTTCTAAGCATTAGCCAACTTTGTGACAAAGGCTTCAAGATCAAATTCACTAAGGAAGAATGTTTGATCATCGATGAAGTCACCAATGAGGTAAAACTCAAAGGTACAAGAATTAATAACATTTTTATGATTTCTTTAAATGATTTATCTTTGAAAGTAAAATGTCTTTTGGTAAACAATAATGAATCTGGTTATGGCATAAAAGAGCAGCCCATATTCATATGGATCATTTAAATAAGTTAACCAAACATGATCTTGTTATTGGCTTACCTAAGATAAAGTTTGTCAAAGATAAACTATGTGATGCATGTCAAAAGGGAAAGAAAACCAAATCATCTTTTAAACCAAAGAATGTGGTGACTACAACAAGACCACTTCAATTGTTGCATATGGATCTATTTGGTCCATCAAGGACAAGAAGCTTCGGAGGTAATGTATACGCTTTAGTCATTGTTGATGATTATTCTAGATATTCTTGGACTTTGTTTCTTGTGCAGAAAAGTGATGCTTTTAGAGCCTTTAAGAAGTATGCAAAACAAATCCAAAATGAAAAATCATTAAAGATTGTATCCATAAGAAGTGATCATGGTGGAGAGTTTCAAAATGCATCATTTGAAGAATTTTGTGAAGAACATGGTATCTCTCATAATTTTTCAGCACCAAGAACTCCACAACAAAATGGAGTAGTCGAAAGGAAAAATAGGTTTCTAGTGGAACTTGCAAGAACAATGCTTAGTGATGCAAATCTTCCTAAATATTTTTGGGCGGATGCGGTTAGTACCGCATGTTATGTTGGAAATCGAGTAATCATTAGACCTATCTTAAAAAAGACTCCATATGAACTCTTCAAAGGAAGAAAGCCAAACATTGCTCACTTTCACATTTTTGGATGCAAGTGCTTTGTTCTAAACAATGACAAAGACAATCTTGGTAAGTTTGATGAGAAATCCGACGAAGGTATATTTCTTGGTTATTCTCTTTCTAGTAAAGCATATAGAATTTATAATAAAAGAACTTTAACTATTGAAGAATCTATGCATGTATCTTTTGATGAGACTAACACTTCCAAAGAGGAAATAGTTGTTTGTGATGATGATGATCCTTTAGATTTACCCCCGGAAGAACTTTCAAATGATACAATTGTGAAGGCACCGGAAGAACTTTCAAATGATATAATTGTGAAGGTACCGGAAGTACAACAAGAAAGTGTTCAACAAGAAAGTGTACAACAAGAATCAAACACCAATGATCTACCAAAAGAATGGAGAACTCATAGAGATCATCCTATTGACAAAGTTATTGGTGATATTAGTCAAGGAGTTTCAACAAGATTAAATCTCAAAGATGCTTGCTTACACATGGCTTTTGTTTCACAAATAGAACCATCCAAGGTATCTCAAGCACTAGAAGATGATCAATGGATTCTTGCCATGCAAGAAGAGTTAAATCAATTCGAGCGAAACGATGTTTGGGAACTTGTTCCTAATCCGGGAAACAAACGCATCATTGGAACCAAATGGGTATTCAAGAATAAGATGGACGAAAATGGTATAATTACTCGAAACAAGGCAAGATTAGTAGCACAAGGGTACAATCAAGAAGAAGGTATTGACTTTGAAGAAACCTTTGCTCCGGTAGCTAGATTGGAGGCAATAAGATTACTTCTTGCGTATGCATGCTCATTAGACTTTGAACTTTTCCAAATGGATGTAAAAAGTGCTTTTATCAATGGTATCATCAATGAAGAAGTTTATGTAAAGCAACCCCCTGGGTTTGAAGACTACAAGCATCCTACTCATGTCTTCAAATTAAAGAAAGCATTATATGGGCTAAAACAAGCACCAAGGGCTTGGTATGATCGACTAAGTACTTTCCTAATCGAAAAAGGGTTTGTAAAGGGTAAAGTAGATACTACTCTTTTCATTAAAAAATTCAATCGTCACACTTTACTTGTACAAATTTATGTAGATGATATTGTTTTTGGCTCGACTAACCATGAAATGTGCAAAGAGTTTTCTTCAATGATGCAAGGAGAATTTGAAATGTCCATGATGGGAAGATTAAATTTCTTCCTAGGTCTCCAAATAAAACAACTCAAGCATGGAATCTTCATCAATCAGTCAAAATATTGCAAAGAACTAATCAAGAAATTTGAGATGGAAAATAGTAAAGATAGTGCAACACCAATGGGATCTGGCACCTACCTTGATCCAGATGAACCAGGCAATCCTGTCAACATCACAAAATATCGTGGAATGATCGGCTCACTTTTATACTTAACAGCAAGTCGACCAGATATAATGTTTAGCGTCTGCTTATGTGCCAGATATCAAGCCAACCCTAAGGAATCTCACCTTGCAGCAGTCAAACGAATCATTAAATATCTAAAAGGAACAACCAATGTCGGCTTATGGTATCCTAAAAGTAGTATGAATACTTTAGTTGGTTATTCTGATGCTGACTATGCAGGTTGTAAAACTGATCGCAAAAGCACCAGTGGAACGTGTCACATTTTGGGAAATGCTCTAGTGTCATGGTCATGCAAGAAACAAGCAAGCGTGGCTCTTAGTACTGCTGAGGCTGAATATATTGCAGCCGGAAGTGGATGCGCTCAAATCTTATGGCTCAAACAACAACTGCTTGACTATGGTTTAAACCTTGGTTGTATTCCTCTAAGATGTGATAACACAAGCGCAATCAACATAACAAAAAATCCAGTGATGCACTCCCGCACAAAACACATAGATATCAGACATCATTTCATACGGGATCACGTGTTCAAAGGTGACGTTGAGATAACTTTTGTAGATACGCAAAATCAACTTGCAGATATTTTCACAAAGCCGCTTCCGAAGGATGCTTTCTATAAAATCCGTCGAGAACTTGGCATTCTGGATGAAAGTGATCTAGCCTAAATCTTCACCAAAATATTAAGGTGCTTTCTTTCTATGCTTATCATGTTTTTCCTATGTTTATTTTATGTATTTTTTGCATTTTTTGCATAAGTAATCGGTTACCCAGATGGGAGTAATCGGTTACCCTGGGCATTTTGCGCAAAAAATAGTGTTTTATTTTGAGTAATCGGTTACCCAGATGAGAGTAATCGGTTACCCTGGGAGTTTTGCGCAAAAATTGTTTTTTAACTTTGAGTAACCGGTTACCTAAACCCCTGTAACCGATTACCCTGCGCCCAGCTCTGTTTGTTCACGTTTTTAGGTTATTTAAATGTGTTTTTACTTTATTTTTTCTCCTATATTGCATATGTGGCATACATGCATGCATCATAATTTTTTATTTTATTTCCTCTCTCCTCAAATCTCCTTTTTATCTCTTCCACCTACCTCTCATAAACCTCATTCAACTCATTCAAACCTCTCATAACTTTCACAATCAATACATTCAACCTCTACATTCAACCTTCACATAAACCTCATTCAACTCATTCAAACCTCTCATAACTTTTAATAAGATTTCTTACTAATACTACTAAATTATTTAAAATATAGAATCTGAAATTTATATATATATATATATATATATATATATATATATATATATATATATATATATTAATGAAATTTTTTAGAGATTATCAAATAAAATAAATATATTAGATCTATTGACTATTTTTTTTTAAATAACTATGGGTGTTAATAAGCATAAGTAATCGAATGAAACATAAGTACTGTATGATTAAATAGTAATAGAATGAAACATAAGTAATGTATGAATAAATAGTAATAGAATGAAACATAAGTAATATATGAATAAATAATATCAAAATTGTATGATATTTTTTATTAATCATACAATCTGTTTGTCATTTATAAAATTTAAAATTTTAACTGGACAAGTTCATCAATAATCAATATATATTTATCTATATATAATATAATATAATTGAAACATTACCATTAAAAATTTAATGGGGTCAATTCTATCCAAATACAAAATAATATATTACGGATACACACGAGTAATTATATGGTACGCGCATATGGTACTGATGTTAACACATTTAATTAAATGTTGAATAATAACAAGAATAAGTTTACAATTGATTTAAATAGTTTTATAAATAATTCCAAAACAAAAATATTGATGAAAACATGAAGTTGCTGATCGAAATATTAAATATTAACGGAAAAATAATATTTATTGATCAAAATATTTAATATTAAAACAAATGAGCGTACCACACTGGTCCCAATGCGAATGAACATGTATCCCGTTAATATTCAAAATATTGAATATTAACTGGAGCACGGAGTTATTGATTAAAATATTGAATATTAACGGGAGCACGAAGTTACTGATCAAAATTTTGAATATTATCGGAAATATTAAGTTACTGATCAAAATTTTGAATATTAATAGAAACAACTTTTGAACATTAACGGGAACACGAAGTTACTAATCAAAATACTAAATATTAACGGAAATACGGGGTTATTGATAAAATATTGAATATTAACGAGAACACGAAGTTACTGATAATTTTTTTGAATATCAACAGAAACATTAACTTACTGGTAGATTTTTTCAATATTAACGGGAACACGGAGTTACTGATCAAAATAATGAATACTAACGGGAACATGCGTTACTGATAAAAATATTGAATATTAACGGGAACATGAAGTTACTGAATAAAATATTGAATATTAACGAGAACATGAATTACTGATCAAAATATTGTATATTAACGGGAACATGAAGTTACTGATCGAAATATTGAACATTAACGGGAACATGAAGTTACTGATCGAAATATTGAATATTAAAACAAATGAGCGTACCACACTAGTCCCCGTGCGAATGCATGGATATCCCGTTAATATTTAAAATATTGGAATATTAATGGGAGCACGGAGTTATTGATTAAAATATTGAGTATTAACGGAAGACAAAGTTACTTATTAAAATTTTTAATATAATCGGAAACATTAAGTTACTGATCTAATTTTTGAATATTAATGGGAACACAAAGTTATTGATCAAAATAATGAATATTAACGGAAAAACGGAGTTACTGATCAAAATAAAGAATATTAACGGGAACATGAAATTACTAATAAAAATATTGAATATTAACGGGAACAAGTTTGGAATATTAACGGGAATACGAAGTTACTGATCAAAATAATGAATATTAGCGGGAACATGAACATACTAATCAAAATATTGAATATTAACAGGAACATGAAGTTACTGAATAAAATATTCAATATTAACGAGAACATGAATTACTGATAAACATATTAAATATTTACGAAACATGAAGGTATTGATCGAAATATTGAATATTAACGGGAAAATAATTTTTATTGATGAAAATATCCCAAACTTTGCCCCAACCTATTAAAAAGAAATTTCTATATTTTACACATCTGGTTTTATGACATTTAACTCTAGAATAATATATATATATATATATATATATATATATATATATATATATATATATATATATATATATATATATATATATATATATATATATATATATATATATATATATATATATATATATATATATATATATTGAACAAACGCACAGGTATCACGCTAGTTTTTTATGTGTTAGTAAATATTATAATATCTATTTAGAAAACAAAACAGTATTTTCATATAATATAAAAATATATTATTTAAAAAATATTTAGAATTTTTATTTTTATTAATAAAAAAATATAATTTTTATTTTAGAAAACAAGAAGTAAATATTAATTAAAAGTATATAACTTATATATATATATATATATATAAAATATATATATATAATATATATATAAATATATATATATATATATATATATATATATATATATATATATATTATATTAATTTCGTTTTAATTTAAATTATATGATAAATATATTTGTATTTTAATTATTATTTTTTTTAGATGGAAAACATTTTGCCGGAGGCTTAACCTCTAGTCAACTGAAAACTACTGCATTTTGCGAAAGGTTTTTCCCCAAGCAAAATGTCTGACACACTCTGAACACCGACTGTTACACGCTATTGTCTATGTCTGCATGTTGCAGACTTGAAAAGTGGAATAATTCACTCCACGTTTATCTATATTTCCACTCCACGTTTAAACTCATACTAAAAATAATAATTATAAATTAATAAAGTAAAAACCATTCAAATTTATTTCTATAAAATCTATAATATAAGAAAATTAAATATTCTGGAAAGTACCAAAATATCCTGCTTCATTACTCTTCCACGTGGATGTCTTATGCTTCCATTTTGTCCAAACTCTTCTTTGCTTTGTTGTTGCACATGCTACAAATACTTGTAACCAAAATTTAATACTTTAATATAATAATGCTATTTGTTAATATTTTTATAATATAATATTTGTTTTCATCATTATGCTCATGTAGTTAATGTACTGCTGAACTCTTTCACATATATCAATTTTTACTATTATTAGATCAGTGATACAATGCATAAAATATTTTAACAATTTTTTTAATATAACATAATAAATTAATATATATATTCCTATCTTTTATTTTTATTTTTAAATATTATTTTCTTTTTTATATTCGTAAGATTTCTCTTTAATTTTTGTCATACTCTTTTCATTTATAATTTTTTTAACTTCTACTTTTTATTACATTTTTTTAGATTCTATTATTAACATATTTTATAACAAAATTGTATTTTGTATTAAAAATATCTTATTGACTTAAATATTTTTACGGGTACCAGACATTTTTCTATATATTTAATTATTATTTTTTCACGGGTACCGGACATTTTTCTATACAATCAATTATTATTTTTCGCGGGTACCAGACATTTTTCTATACATTCAATTATTATTTTTCACGGGTACCAGACATTTTTCTATACATTTAATTATTATTTTTTCACGAGTATCAGACATTTTTAGATACACTCAATCATTATTTTTTCACGGGTACCGGACATTTTTCTATACATTAAATTATTATTTTTTCACGGGTACCAGACATTTTTCTATACATTCAATTATTATTTTTTCACGGGTACTAGATATTTTTCTATTAAAAAATAATCTGAAACAAATGCGTGTCCCGTACCGGACATTTTTCTATACATTCAATTATTATTTTTTCACGGATACCAGACATTTTTCTATACATTCAATTATTATTTTTTCACGGATACCAGACATTTTTCTATACATTCAATTATTACTTTTTCACGGGTACCAGATATTTTTCTATTAAAAAATAATTTGAAACAAATGCGCGTCCCGTACCAGAACCCTTGCGAACGCATGGGTTTGTTACTAGTTTATAAAAAAATAGAAACCTAATGTGATTCTCATATTTCTATCTTATAATAAAAATAACAATTAATGAAATAATAAAAAAACCTTTGAAATCCACTTTCTATCCCATGTTTTTTATAACTTATTTTTATTATTTGTATACTTTAAGATATAAAATTTAAAAAAAAAACAAATATAAATAAAATAGAATATATTATTAAGTTAGAATACAATGTGATTTTTTTATATAAAATTAAAACAAAATTTAAGAGAGAAAGGAGATTAAGATATGTCTTTAAAAGTAATTACAAATGACCTATCTACTTTAATTTTGTGTCATTTTACATATAATAATATAGGACATAACACTATTGTCTCTGGCAATCCATAAGAATTTGTTAACCAAATTATTGATTATAGAAAAATTAAATATCAATAGTAAATAAACATATCAAGTATAGATCAAAGAAGAGAGAAGTGTGTGAATAAGATGAAGAAGAATTTCAACATGGCCTTAATACTATGTCAACATTGATGGTTGAAGTCATAGCCGCACAAAATAAAATTGAAAATAATTTTTAAAAAATAAAACATATTTAAAAACTACATGCATAAGTTAGAATACAATGTGAGATACATAAAAAATATTGAACAATAAATACCTCAATTTTATGTGTAATTTCTCCATTCATCTCATATTCATAACTGTAAAAATGAAGTAAAGAGGAAAGTTTTGAATAATTAAAAACTAATAAAATAGAAAATTAAACAATTTAATGAAAAATATATTGATTCTATGTGTAATTCCTCTAGACTGAGCAAATAAGAAAAAATAAATGAAAAAGAGAGAAAGAAGAAACATTTGTAATTCTCTAAGCTATGAAGTGTTTCATGTCAACCATTATGAAACATATTTGTTTATGAATCAATTTTTTTTAAAAGAAGAAACAACAACATCTATAGAAGTTGCACATAGCATGTGGTAATTTTTGGAACGTGGGGTTGAACCAAACATTAACGAATATAGTTATTTTTGCTAGTGGGATGACGATGAAGTATTGGGTTATTTAAATAACACTAAATATTTAAAAAAAAAATGAGAGCTATTTTTTTTAAGGATATGTTTGGGAGTTTGGAGGGGAGGGGAGGGCTTTGGAAAATAGAAAGAATTGAGTGAAAAGAATAAAAAGATTTTGGGTAGGAGGGTTTTGGAGGGTTTGATTTTATTCATAACACCAAAAACCACATAAAATGGAGAAACTCGAAAATTTTATTGAAGGAGGGTTTTGAAGGACTTACATAAATTTTCCAAATATCTTTTAAAACATTTGTAATGATAATGATTCTTTTATAATTCTAAACAAAATAATTTTTTCAAAAAATGTTAAATATTTAACTATATTTTTTTTAAAATTCACTTTCGGAAGCTGATAGAGGGTGCTGCTGCTACCAAGAGATTAGGGTTTACTCAAAAGACAAAACACAAATAAACAAAATAAACATGATAAATTTCTGCTTGTTTTTTCATTCATAAGAAATTCACTTAAATACATCAGCCTTGTTGGGCTGTGAACTCTGGGTCCTAAGGCCCACTTGGAGGAAAAGTAAAATAAATTAAAATAGTTTCTCAAATAATATTATTATCCCATAATAAAGTCTTGCTGCCATATGGGCCTTTTTGTGAATCTCCTGGGCCTGTCCAGCACTCTAACATTACTATTCGGCCCACTAAAAACCTTGTCCTCAAGGTTTGGTGTAAAAGAGACTAGGCCCATATTTGAATTGAGTGGCCCAATTGGGGAAGTCTGAGGGCAATGGGGAGGACACGCAAGTGGCTTCTCGGGACCAGAGGGAAAAGCAAGTGTGGGGCAGTTGGCAGAATTTGAGGATGTTGTTTTGGGGCCCGAGGCAGGGTAGGTGGCGTGTGGAGATTGAATTACAAAGGGTCGTTGGGAATCTGACGGTGGGGAAGGAATTAGTGGGTCCATGGTCTGCTGAGCATTGAATGGGGAGGTAGTGGTTTTGGAAAAACCAGGGGAAAAACCAGGGGCGGAATTGTGAGGTTTCAAGAGAGTTGGATATAGCTGGGAACCATTATTTAATTTTAATAATGGGGCAGAAGTGTCACGTGGGGTAGCAAGTGGAAAAGAAGATTCAGGACTTGAAGAGGATCCAATGTGGATTAACGGTGGAGATTTTTCGGTGACAGGTGGCTTCAGTGTTGACGGTGTAGATGGACTCAACATAGATGAGGGAGAAGCGGTACCATAAATAGGAGTGTTTGATCGTGTTTTCTGTTTTTCATTTCCCTTGGAACCGAATTGTGTACTTATTTCTGGCTTTGAACTCTCTTTCTGAACTTCTCTTGTCATAAACTCCAGATCTTCTTTTGAATTTGTCTCCACCAAACCATCCTCTCTAATATTATCTAGAATGGATACCATGTCTCTTTGTGGATCAATGCCATGATATGCCCTCAACTGTGAAACGTGAAACACCGGGTGGATGCGAGATGAGCTTGGAAGCTGAAGCTCGTAAGCAATAGGGCCGATACGGCGCAAGATCTAGAAGGGTCCAAAAAAACGCTTCGAAAGTTTTTGGGAGGTTCTCCGTTGGACCGAAGTTTTCCGATAAGGTTGAAGACGCAGCCAAGCAAAGTCTCCGACTGCAAAGGTAACATCTCTCAGTTTCTTTGCACTGCCATGACTTTCTGACTGCGAACTAAGTTTTATTTTAGAGTGTTAATGATTGTTTGTCTATTGAGCAGGGATGAGTCAAGAGAAGGGATGTTTGCATGCCCTTTGATATAATCTTTGGTTGTTGGGGGTTGTCGTCCTCGGTTTTTTTCGTGGGATACGAACTGACTCTTCTTTTATTTTTTGAGTTTTTAAAAATCAGAGAGTCTCCACCGACTTTTATTTTATCCAATTAAGGAAAGGTTTATAAAAGAAACAGAAAAAGACCCTTAAGAGATTTTGGGTTCGGGGGTAGGTTATACAAAGGGAAGGTATTAGCACCCCTTTGTATCCATGGTTATCCATGGGCTCTTAATTGCTTAGCTCACTTGTTTGAATCATTTGTCTTGCTTTGAAATGCTTGTATGTGGTTTTAAATACTTTTGTAAAGAATTAACTTTGTAATGATCCTTGTGCGGATGTATACAAAGTGTTTTATCTTTCGAAAGATGTTTGATGGTTTGAAAAAAAGATTTTTAACTTCGTAATGATCCTTGTTCGGATATATACAAAGTGTTGTCTTTTTGAAGGTTTTGTTTTGGAAAAAACAATGATATGTGATAGCTTTTAATTGAGCAAGCAATTAGGAGGTATACCCTAAGTTCATAAGGTCTTTTCCCATTTCTTTTAGAAAATTCTCCTTTGACAGGATGTAAACAAAAGTTTGGATTTGTATTTGAAACGGTGGAATTGATTTTGAAAAGAGCAACAGAAGGGATTATCCTAAGAGGTGCAAGTGTGATTGTGTTTTGTTTCAGATATATTTGTCTTTGAGATTAGTGATCTAGCGCTTCAGTTTTTGTTCTTGACATACACGCAGTTTTATATGTACAGAAATTAAAGTGCAGGAATGTAAAATACGGAAAGTAAATCTATGCTATTACATCGATTGTGCGGGAAATGTAAACTACGCTATTTACATGAATTTGACAACCTATACACTTATCTATGAATTTAAATTGCAATAAGATAAAGAGAAAATGTTTTTGGATTTTTGATGATTGATTTTAATTAGAATTAATGCATGATTAATTTAATTAAATGAGAAAAAGGTAGAAATAAAATTTAAACCTAAAAATTAAGTCTAAAATATGTTCATATTGCTTGTTAATTAATTTTAAAATAAAATTAATTTTTTTGGGATTTTTGAAATTGTTTTTTGAAATTATTAAGTTAATTAACATATAATTATACAAATAATTATACACATAAATTAAACTTAAAGAGAAAAATATTCTAAATATGTACAAAATTAGTTTATAATATATAAACTCAATTTAGTAAAATAAAATATTTTTTTTCTGATTTTTTTGATAGGTTAGAAATAATTTAAATGAAATATATGAATATATATTGATTAATTAAACAAAATATATTAATTATTAAAAATATATATTTTTTGGGTATTTTTCTGATTTTTAAAAATATTTTTAAATAATTTCACAAAGAGAATTAAATAAAATAGAAAATATATTAAATTATGATTCTGTGTGGCAAAGCTTTGAGAGTCCATGGTGCGCTGTAGCTTCTGGCACGTTGGATGAAACTTTAATGAGATCTGAGGACTGATGGTGCGAGGGTACATGCTAATGCGTGTTTCATGTCACACGTGATCCATCTGGAAACGAAAATCAAAACGCGCAAACCAATTTGAATCAGCCAATCAGGAGATGACACCTCGTCGTCTTCTTCCTCTTGCCTCTACTTTTAACAACGTTTTTTTACCAAAAGCGCTGTAATACACCTTCTTCATCCCTGCAAAATAACGAATAGGGGCAAACCTATAAAAAAATATTTCGCGACATGTCCATTTGACTCGTCCAGATCCACTGAACTTGAATATGCCTCTGGTTTATTCTAATTTTGCCTAAATCGAAGGATCCCATTTCGAGCTCCAAGAACCCTAAAATGGTATATGCTTCAAACCTTCATAAAAATTAAATTAGAGCTCCAGAAACGATCAGGGCACAAAACTAAACACAAATATGGGATTACATCTTATTGAATATGCATGAATAATAGTATTTTTGTAAATTTCAGTTTGGATAAACCGTGAGCTTTTGAGTTCGATTCAGTGAGCTTCAAGGCTTGAAATTGATTTGGAAAGGTTCAAAGATGTTCAGGGATCGTGTTTAAGTATTTAATTTGGATTGAATTGAGCTGAAACTTAAAATTCGAGTTTCAAATTTCTTGCAAAATTTCAAGTATGATACAAGTGTGTTACAAGCATGGATTTGATTCTGAATTCGTGTGTCCTCTTACTGAAGTGTTCTACTTCATTTATAAGCAATGAATGTGCTGCAAAGCTAAGCTATCTTGCATTGATGATCTTTGAACCTTTGAATTTTTTTATATAAAAATCTTTGAATTCTTTGGCCATGGCTTTGAATTTTCTTCACCCTCTTGCTCTAGGCCTGCTGTACCATCTCTATGTTGCAGAAGTTAAGCTACCTTGGTGACTCAAGCAAGAGACAAAAGCTTTGGATAATGATCTTGCACCATTTCTTTTTAATTTAATTTTAAAGGTAATAAAATTAAATTAAAAAAGAAATAAAAATGTTATGGGCCCAATGTTGGTCGTGGAAGCCCTTTAACATTATTGGGAACATGTTTGGATCATGAAAACTTGGCCTCTTTTGGAAAAAAAATCATTTTGATCAATGCTAGTTTCATGCATTTTCCCAAAAAATAGCTAACTTCAACAAGGCATATCTCCCTCAATTTTGATCATATGAAAGAGTTCTTGTAGTTTTTAGAAACCTCAAGATGTCCTCTACAAGCTACTTTGGAAACTTTTTTGCATTTGGAGAAGTTATCTTGATGTTATGGCTTTTGATAAAAAACCACTTTTTGTTGACTTTGAAAATGACCTGTAATGTCCTGGCTCATATTTTTCAAATGGTGAATCCAATGACCATGGGATCAATTGCATTTGAAATATGATTGAATTTCCTTCAAAACAAGCTTTGGTTGGAATTTTTTGGATGAACAAGGAGAGAGTTATGGCCGGTCAAAGTTCAGTTGACTTTATAGGAGAAAACCCTAATTTTGAAACTTAGGGTTTTGTTGATTTCTGATCTTTTCTTGATGAATTATGATCAACCATTGATCAAATGATGAATCTTTTGAAAAAAATATGGATGTTGACAAAAAATTTCATTTTTGACTGTCTGTTGACTTTTCGATCAAACTGGTCGTCTATTGACTGTTTGAGCTGCTGACTGTGCGTCTGAGCGAATTGAAGTTTGAAAATTTGGCTGGTGGTACTTTGAGACATATGGAGGTTCATGAAATCCACTTGAGGTCTCAAAAAACTTATTCTCCTGAAAAAAATAAAAACCCTAGTTAGGGACTGTTTGTGTAGAAGACAGTTAAGCGTACCTGATTTTTGTGCAGTGTTGAGTCTCTGCTGATCATGTGATTATCAGAAGACTTCTAGAACAAAAATCTTGGAATTTTGAAATGCAAAAGATTGATTTGGATGGTGATACAAAACACGGAGAATCATGCTGTCAGCGGGTTTGACTGTTAACTGGCTGTCCGGGCATTAACGTAACAGTTAAAGTGAAAATTCAACAGTTAAAGATAATTTTTTTTCTTTTTGTTTTTTTGTTGTGTTAATGGTGAAAACTTATTTACCAGAGCTATTAGAAAAACACAAACATAATAAATAAATAGAATATACTGTACGCGAACGAAATTACCGATAATAACCTTGAAAAATATTTAATGCAAAGAAAAATAAATATTTAACTAGCAGAAAACACACATAATATTATCTTAATAATTAAACGACAGTACGACAGATAGTACGACATTTAATAGTGACAGTACAAATATTACATAATATAATGAACAGTACGACAAATAAAATAAACGGTACATTATTTGAAAGCGAAAGATACGACAAACTTTAAAAATGACGATTAAAAACCCATGCTATAAATAACAACATATAGATGAACGGGAGTGTAAGCAACCCAGGTCCGCATTTTTTAGGACTATGCAGACAGAAAAAGGACATGATCACCACCAAAACAGTGATGACCATAAGAAAAAACGTATCCATCCACTTTGCCATTTTTGCCGGGGAAGAAGAGAAAATAATTATGAGATAGAAGTTTGAGAAATGAGTGAAATTTGATGTGAGAATTTATGGAAAAAATGAGGGGTATTTATAGAGTGAAAAGAAGGATAAAGACATTGGGGAATGAAGTGATACCGTACAAAAAAGGAAAATTTGAGTGGTAGTAGGATTTGAAAGAAAGTGTATGGTAGGGTTTGAAAAGAAAGATGTATGGAATAAAGTTAGGATTTGATTTGAAAGAAAGAGATTTGAAAAGAAAGGAAAAGATTTGAAAACAATAGTATAGTACAAAAATTAGTGGGAAACAAAAAACTAATAATAATTTAATTGTTACCAGT
Source organism: Vicia villosa (assembly GCF_029867415.1). Lineage (NCBI taxonomy): Eukaryota > Viridiplantae > Streptophyta > Magnoliopsida > Fabales > Fabaceae > Vicia > Vicia villosa. Next base: position 75,228,877 of record NC_081185.1, on the reverse strand, counting down.
ACAGTCTGAATCCCCGGACTTTGCGCCTGCAAAATTTAATTCTGTACCAATTGCGTCAGTACTATTTATCTGCAAATAAATCTCAAATAAATAGCGTGTGTGAAGTGATAAACAGTACTTGGCGTTTGTGTAAGAATAAATTCAACAGCGGACCAAAATACTGTATAACAAAATATTCTAAAAACCGAGTATTCATAAAATCAGGATATTTATGAAATAAAATCCAAGATTATATGAAACTCCCAATTTTTAGACAGAAGTCTGTTGCCTTCTTTTTTGAAAAAGATGCGGGCAAATTTTGGGGTATAACAGTTGCCCCTATTCAATCTTCTTAAACCTGAAGAGACCGATTGGAATCTGAAGGTAGAAGATGATTGAATATTTAGATGCCCTGAAAATTTGCACTTACCTCCACCGGAAGTGATGTTGGAAATTGCTTTGAATGCTGTCTGAGAAATGTTGTTGGCAGATCAAAACATTACCTGAGAGGGCTTTCAGATGCCATCTAGCGAATGTGTTGATGGGTTGTTCATCAGAATGAATCCATTGATTATATCTTGATGAAGGATTTGAAAACCTCTGCATTGACCGTTACGGAACCGTCTGAGGTATCCGCTTTAAATCTTGGAGGCTGATCATTACGGAACTGTCCAAAGTTTTTCCGCTTTAGATTTTGAATGTTTGATCGTTGTGGAACCGCCTGAGGTATCCGCTTTAGATATTTGAAGGTTGATCGTTGTGGAACCGTCTGAGGTATCAACTTAGATCTTGAAGATTGACTGATTTAAGGAACCGTCCGAGGCATCGACTTAGATCTGAAGGTAGATCATTTTAAGGAACCGTCTAAGGTATCGACTTAGATCTGAAGGTAGATCATTAAGGAACCGTCCAAGGTATCGACTTAGATCTGCGTTGCTTGTTTTGAGTTGATAGGTGGTTCGGAAAGAGAGATTTCTTCAGAATGAATCTTTGGTTTGATTATATCTGAGAGGAATGTTTGTCTGAATATAATCCAGGAGAGTACTGCATGTGATTAAGAATAGCTTGCTGAGTATATTCGTCTACCTGAAAAACCAAGTTAGTGATATGTAATGTCATGATGCATGTAATGTATATGTTGAGATTCTTAATATAAATGAGAACCATGCATGTTATGTATGCGTTTGTCATGAAACATTATATCTTATGTATGAATATGTGTATGATGTATGCAGTATGGATATGACTTATGCAGTTTAGAGCGTATCAAACTTCTGGTTGGGAAAATAAATCCCTGCTTGCTATTTTGGAAATGAAGGCATTGTGATTGTTGATGATCTTTGCTATCTTGTTCGAGTACACTCAGCTGGGGAACTTCCTTACGGACCAGGGTGTTCTGTTGAGGGATCTTTGACTACCGCTCGAGGATGAAGGTAATTTGAAAGTTCTGATTTTGATGCACCTTGAATGGGAATGAGAAAGATGTGTAATCCTCCTATGCACTATTTGACCAAGCCTTGGTGTGGAGGATCACACCTTCTGGGGATAGTGATCTTGAACAGCCCTGCTGGGGAATAAGGTTTCTCGAATCACTTTGTTGGAGAAAAAAAATCTCATTGATGATTCTGCTGAGAAACGTATCTCTGTTGGGGAACTTTTCTTCTGATGCTGGTTTCGGGATGATGTCCAGATGATTGGGACATTACCTGAATGCTATTCCTGTTTTTCTTATAAACGTCAATCTTATTCAAATGCATATGTTCATTCAAAATAATTATTGGGGCGTTTACGCGTTCAAAACAGAAAAAGTGAAAACATTGATTTTGAACATGAGCTGTACTGATTTTGAAAGAGAGCCATAATAGGCTAATTAGTACAAGGAGACAAAATCCTAGTAGTAGGAAATTGTCATAAAACTTTGAAAAGTACTTATAAAGGGAAATAGCTATGTGAAAACAATCCAGTCAAGTTTCAACTCTGCTATTGCCAATCTGTCTTCGAGTATCTCATCCCTCACTTGTTGGAAGAAAATGATTGGACTGATTGGTGCCTTTAATGTGTTGAACCTTGAAGGTGAGTGGGTAGCCAAACGGGACATAGTCGTACGCTTTATTCCCTAACTTTTGCCTAGGCTGCCTTTTCAGGTTTTCAGCCTACCGAGATAATTATATATTTAGTCTCTAATTTTTCCTGGATTGCCCTTTCAGGTTTTCAATCCACCGAGACGCTCATTTTTTGCCTAAGTCGCCCTTTCAGGTTTTCAACTTAGCGAGCTTTTCTTTAAGCGAAGTACTTTTTGACTATGTCCGCATTTACAGGGTGTGGGAAATCCTCGCCATCCATAGTGGTAAGCAACATGGCTCCGCCGGAGAATACTTTTTTGATTACAAATGGTCCCTCATAAGTGGGAGTCCACTTGCCCCTGGGGTCGCCTTGTGGTAAGATGATACGTTTGACAACCAAATCACCGGTTTGATATGCTTGACTTTTGACTTTCTTGTTGAAGGCTTTGATTATGCGTTTCTGGTACAACTGCCCATGAAAAATAGCCGCAAGCCTCTTCTCATCAATCAAATTTATCTGGTCCAACCGAGTCTGAATCCAATCGTCTTCGTCTAGATCAGCTTCTTTCATAATCCTCAGGGAAGGAATCTGAATTTCAATTGGAAGAACTGCCTCCATACTATAGAATAAGGAAAATGGAGTTGCCCCTGTTGAAGTACGCGCTGATGTGCGATAACCATGAAGAGCAAAAGGTAACATTTCATGCCAGTATTTGTAGGTTACTGTCATTTTTTGTATGATCTTCTTGATGTTTTTGTTGGCAGCTTCTACAGCGCCATTCATCTTTGGTCGATATGGGGATGAATTGTGATGTTTAATCTTGAACTGTGTGCAGAGTTCAGTAATCATCCTGTTGTTTAAATTTGTGCCATTATCTGTGATGATCCTTTCAAGGATGCCATACCGACAAATGAGATTGTGCTTGATAAACCGGGCCACCACATTCTTGGTGACAGAAGAAAATGAGGCTGCCTCTACCCATTTGGTGAAGTAATCAATAGCGACCAGGATAAAACGATGTCCGTTGGAAGCAGTAGGCTTGATTTCTCCAATCATATCGATTCCCCACATTGCAAAAGGCCAAGGAGCCGTCAGAACATTTAATGGGACTGGAGGTACATGTACTTTGTCGGCATATAGCTGGCATTTGTGACAAGTTATGGAGTGATGATGGCAGTCTGTCTCCATGGTAAACCAGTAATATCCTGCTCTCAGAATCTTTTTAGCCATTGTATGTCCACTTGAATGAGTACCAAAGGCACCATCGTGTATATCTTCCATAATCTGTTCCGCTTCCTTCTTGTTCACACAACGAAGCAAAGTTGAGTCATGGTTGCGTTTGTACAGGATTCCATTACTCAGGCAGCAAATCTTCTTAGAAACTTTCTATCATTAATGGATGCCCCTTCAGGATATTCCTGGGTTTCGAGATATCTTTTTACTTCATGGAACCATGGTTTTTCTTCCACTCCTTCAGTATTGACCATATTGCAATAGGCTGGTTCATCCTGTCTGTAAATGGTGATCATTGGCGCCTCATTGTCCCACCTGACTTTGAACATAGACGACATGGTAGCTAGGGCATCAGCTAGTTGATTTTCTTCGCGCGGGATATGTTCAAAAGTGATTTCTTCAAAATAAGGAATCAAACTCAGCACATATTCTTTGTATGGAATTAGATTCGGGTGCTTCGTGTCCCATTCCTCTTTGACTTGATAAATTACAAGGGCCGAGTCTCCATAGACTTCCAGGAACTTGATTCTTAGATCGATTGCAGCTTTGAGACCCAGAATACATGCTTCATACTCGGCTATATTGTTAGTGCAGTTGAAACATAATCTGGCAGTGAATGTTGTATGTCCTCCTGTAGGAGAAATGATCACAGCTCTGATGCCATTGCCAAACGCATTAGAGGCTCCGTCAAAAATCATAGTCCATCGGGATCCCGGCTCGGGTCCTTCCTCCGATCCTGGTTGTTCGTAATCAGTAACTAGCATAATGTCTTCATCTGGGAAGTCAAAGTTTAATGCTTGATAATCATCCACTGCTTGATGATCCAGATGATTAGCTACCACACTTCCTTTGATCGCTTTTTGTGAAGTATACTGGATGTCATACTCGGTTAAGATCATTTGCCATCTTGCTATTCTTCCGGAGAGAGCATATTTTTCGAACACATACTTGATAGGATCCATTTTGGAGATCAGGAAAGTGGTATGGTTTAGCATATACTGTCTTAGTCGGCGAGCCGCCCATGCCAAGGCACAACAAGTTTTCTCGAGCAGTGAGTATCTTGTTTCACAATCGGTAAACTTTTTGCTAAGATAGTAGATTGCATGCTCTTTTCGGCCAGACTCGTCATGTTGCCCCAGTACACACCCCATTGAATCTTCTAATACTGCCAGGTACATTATCAGAGGTCTTCCTTCCACTGGTGGTAGTAAAATTGGTGGTTTTTGAAGATATTCTTTGATCTTATCAAAGGCTAATTGGCATTTGTCGTTCCATCTTTCCACTTGATTTTTCTTCAACAATTTGAAGATCGGCACACAAGTAGTAGTCATATGGGCAATAAATCTGGCGATGTAGTTCAGACGTCCCAAGAATTCTCTGACTTGTTTCTCGGTACGGGGTATGGGCATTTCTTGAATGGATGTGACCTTGGCAGGATCAACTTCAATACCCTTGCTGCTGACGATGAAACCTAAGAGTTTACCGGATCTTACTCCAAAGGTACACTTGTTTGGATTCAGTCGCAACCTGTACTTCTTGAGTCTGTCAAACAGCTTGTGCAGATGACCCAGATGTTCTTCTTCAGTGTTGGACTTTGCAATCATATCATCCACATAGACCTCTATTTCTTGATGAATCATATCATGGAACAGAGCTACCATTGCACGCTGATACGTTGCTCCTGCATTCTTTAAACCAAAGGGCATTACTTTGTAACAAAAGGTTCCCCAGGGTGTTGTGAAGGTTGTTTTTTTTCATGTCTTCGGGTGCCATCTTGATTTGATTGTAACCGGAGAATCCATCCATAAAGGAAAATACCTTGCATTGTGCAGTATTGTCAACCAGTACATCGATGTGAGGTAAAAGAAAATCATCTTTGGGACTTGCCCGATTCAGATCTCTGTAGTCTACACACATTCTGACCTTCCCGTCTTTTTTAGGTACAGGCACGATGTTAGCTATCCATGGAGGATAACTTACAACTTTTAGAAAGCCAGTGTTGAATTGTTTCTCAACCTCTTCTTTGATCTTCTTGGACATGTCGGGCCTACTTCTCCGCAATTTCTGCTTGACTAGAGTGCTTCCTTCTTGGATTGGCAGGCGATGGACCACAATATCCGTGTCAAGGCCAGGCATATCTTCATAGGATCAAGCGAATATCTCAATGTAGTCTTGTAACATTTGAATCAGTCTTTGCTTGACACTATCGTCCAAATCAGCCCCTATCTTGACTTCTTTCTTTTCTTCGTCACTGCCCAGGTTGATAACTTCAATTGGCTCTTCATGCGGCTGTATAGTCTTTTCTTCTTGTTCTAATAGCCTTGCAAGTTCCCTAGGTACTTCACAATCTTCCTCACTTTCGTCCTCAGTTTGGTAGATCGGATTTTCAAAGTCATGATTGGCAATAGCAGAATCGTTATCAACAGGATCCAGAGTGAATGTGAATCTGCATTTATTATGTGGGTGTGTGTAAGAACACATAGCTATTTGAAAATGAATGAAGTAAAGAAAGAAACAAAAAGGATCACAAAATTTGAATATGCAAACGTCCCATGATTTTATTGAATGAACATGATCATGGTATGACAAACCCTTATAAAAAGGACCAGTGTGCTTCGGGCAAGGCACCTGGCTTTTAAGTTCATGGTTCTATAGTACATGAACCATTTTTATCTTTGAACATATAAACAACGAAAACAGGAAATTGCATTTACTCCTGATCAAAGGAGATAACATCTTCGGCTTCCCAGTTGTTCAATCCATTGTTGTGAGTAGGGAATATCCAGCTGCTCCAGTTGCAGTTGTCTTCTTCGTCTTCCACAGCATTGACTTCTTTGGTGGTGAAATGAGCTGTTGATCCTTCAGGATGAGCAAGATACTCTGCTGGATACGAGAGCCCAGGCTGAGATACTTCTGTTGGCTGAGAGAGATACCTGATAAGATCGTCCCATCCAGTTGGGATGATGTCTTTGAGGGAGACTTGTGCACTTTGGGTAGCAGTGTACTGCATCAGAAAATCATTCTCGTTATTTGGTGTTTCCCAGACTTCTTCAGGAGCGACAGGGCTTGTGAGTGTCATATTGTCTTCGAAATGGTTGTCCCATCCAGTTGGGGTGATGTCTTCAATAGCGATCTGCGAACTCAGGGGAGCGAAATACTTCACCATAAAGTCATACTTACCACTTGGTTCTCCCAGTGTATCCCAGACTTCTTTCGGACTAGGTGGACTTTGGTATTGCTCAGTAATGGAACTTGTGAAACTTTTGCAATCTTCAAACTGATCATCCCATCCAGTTGGGACGATGTCTTCAATGGCAATAAAAGAACTCTGAGGAGCGGTGTACTTCACTAGAAAATCATACCTGCCGCTTGGTTCTCCCAAAGTATCCCAAACTTCCTTGGAAACAGGTGGAACTTCATCTTCAATAACATTTACTCCTTGGCTGATGAAATGTGACATTAATCCTCCAGAACGAGGACTTTGATCATTCTTCTGAGTTCCATTAGCATAGCCCAGACCTAGCTTATCGAACTTGTAAGGCACATCAAGGAGTTGTCCCCATACTATGCAACCACCTTCTTCGATCACAACTTTAGCATCTTTGAGAGAAGCCATAGTTGGAGTTATTTTTGTAGCAGGAGTAGCAGAAATATGTTTGGCAGTAGAGACATCTGGAGGGAACACCTCAAAAGATTGGCAGGGGATTTCGCTGAATTCGCCATCCATCTCAACATACTTGGAGTTACTCAGGTGGCTAACCACAAATTCTTCTTCTCCATAAACTGTGACGACCTTGCCTTTTACCGGATACTTTAACTTCTGATGCAGGGTAGAAGTTACAGCGCTTGCCCCATGTATCCAAGGGCGTCCTAGTAAACAAGAGTATGCTGGATGAATGTCCATCACGTAAAAGGTAGAATCAAAGATCTGAGAGCCCACTCTAATTGGGAGCTTAACTTCTCCGTATACTATTCTTGTTGACCTGTCGAAGGCTCTTACCACAACATCGCTTGGTTGTAACACAACTCCTTCGAAGTCAAGTTTTTCCAGTACTACTTTTGGTGACACGTTCAAAGAGGAACCGTTGTCTACCAGCACATGAGACAGAGTGGTGCCGTTACATTCAATAGAGATGTGCAGGGCTTTATTGTGATTTTTCCCAGTAGGGGTTAAGTCAGCATCAGAGAAACCGAGTCCGTTATCTACTGTTAGATTGGCAACACAATTTTCAAATTGGTCGACTGAAATCTCCTGTGGTACATGTGCAGCTTTCAAGAACTTCATTAAGGCCTTGGCATGAGCTTCGGAATACTTTAGCAGAGACAGCATTGAAATTTTTGAAGCAGTGTGCCCCAGTTGTTCGACAATATTGTAATCACTTTTGCAGATGATTTTCAATATTTCCTCCATTTCTTGCCTCGAAGGATCTTCAATAGTGACTTCCACAGGTACTTGAACAGGTTCAACTAGTGGATCTTTGCCTCGAGCGTTGATATCTTGATTAGGAACTGGGACCTGGACTGGATTAGTAGCAATATTTGGAGAAATTTCTGGTGAAAAGATCCTTCCACTTCTCGTAATCTTACTAGTACCCATAATATTATCAACAGTTGGAGTAGTAAAATTCATGGCCTCTTCAGTCAAGGTGTCTTGTTTAACTCCATGGATATAAACATTAGTGCCATAACTCCACGGGACAGCTTTGTCTGAGGAGTATGGAAATGGAGCCGGACTGGTGATGATTACAGATGCCATTCTGGGTGCAGCAGAAATTTTGAAGGGAGCTTTGGTAGGGATTTTCAATGGTATGTTAGAAACCACTGAAACGTCCTCTATCTTCATCCCATTTGAAAAAATTTTGCACAAATTGTCTATAGAAGGGAGCTTCTCAAACATAATGATACGACGATCCATCCATTTTTGAATTCCTCCTTTCAAATTCTCACACCCATTGGGTAGGTGTGCACAATAAAAACAATCAAGGTCACAACCTGGGAATAAACCAGCTCGTATTAGCTTTCTTTTGACTTCAAGGAGCGGAGTTGACAATTCTCTCACATCATAGATATAAACAGTATCTATAATAGCATTAACAGTCTTGTCGTGCTTTGGCATAGGTGCAGTGATGACATTTGGAGTCTCTGGAGGATCGAATTCAATTTCCCCAGCATCTATCATGTCTTGGATTTTATTTTTCAGGGCCCAACAGTGATATGTGTCATGTCCATGACAGTTGGAATGATATGCACATGTTGCGTCGGGGCGATAACTAGGAGAGGAAGTGTTGACATTCTTTGGAGGGTCTTTCAATGTGATCAGATTTGCTTTTAACAAGTGCTGCAATGCTTGAGAGATTGGCATATTGATTCTGGTGAAGTTTCTTCTCGGTGCATCTGGTCGACGCGTATACTTCGGCGGTTGATCTTTTTGAGGTGCAGCTGCAGAGATCAGAACAGCCACTACAGATTGGTGATGCTCACTTTTGCGACCTTTCTGACTATGCATTGTATTGACTTCATTTCTCCCACTGATGGTCCTTTTTGTAGTACCAGAGGAGGAGCCTACTTGAATTTTTCCACTTTGTATGCCGCTTTCAACACGCTCTCCAGTTAATATCAGGTCAGTGAAACCTGACGACGAGCTTCCCAGCAAATGACTGTAGAAAGGGCCAGTTAAAGTGCCCATGAACATGTCGACCAGCTCGCGATCAGATAAGGGTGGTTGAACCCTTCCAGCTAGATATCTCCATTTTTGTGCATACTCTTTGAAACTTTCTTTTGGTGCCATAGTCATGCCCCGTAGTTGAGTACGGGTTGGTGCAAGGTCAGCGTTGTATTGATACTGTTTGTAAAAGGCAGCAGCCAAATCTTCCCATGTGTGCACTTTTGCACTTTCCAGCTGGTAGTACCACTCTAGTTGTGTACCCGACAGACTTTCTTGGAAGAAATGAATCCACAATTTGTTATCTGCTGTATGAGGTAGTATCTTCCTCACATAGGACCTTAAATGCAGCTTTGGGCAAGAGACTCCATCATACTTTGCAAAGACAGGAACTTTGAACTTTGGAGGGATAACAATATCTGAGACGAGTCCAAGATCATTGAAGTCTAAACTAGGTATTTTCTGTATCTCCATAGCTTTCACGCGTTCTTCCAATTGCTGATATTTGCTATCACCCTGTTCGTCTTCGGAGTGATAATCCTCTTCATCAGGAGAGAGAGAGAGAGAGAGAGAGAGTTTGGCAGAACCCTGGTTGCTGTGGTTGTCTTCTTGATCACCTTCACCAACTACTTCAGGAATTGGCGCTTTTCTGGGCATCCTGGCTGGGACTCTGACTTTTCTCACGAGGTGGCTTAAACCTACAGATCCCTTGGGCTTCTTTTTCTTCTTAGTCATCAGGGCTTTCAGTTCTTGTTGCCCCTTTGCTAGCTCCAGAATTGCTATCTGAACTTGGGCGTTCTGTGCTTCGAGATTTTTGATGCTTGTTTCGGAATCCATCCCTTCTAACTGAAATAAACAGCGAGGAGATGAGAAACCTGTTATGTGAACCTGTTATGCAATGTTTATGAATGAAATGTATATGCAATGTTTTCAAGGATCTTAGAATTTAAATTTGTTTAAACAAAAGAGAAACAAACATTTATTAGTCAAACAATTTATTTCTTTTTTTTTCTTTTCCTTTTTTTTTGTTTCTTTTTTCTTTCTTTTCTTTGCCTCTTTCGGGCTTACAAGATAAAATAAAGAAAATAAAGGATTCTTCAAGCCTCCCATGGACGCTTTCTCTTTGCTCCCAGGAACGTGTTGATCTGCTGTTCTTCATGGAGTTGTCTGGTGAGCTCCAACACTTTCCTCTCATAGTCTTGACAGTGTGCTTTGAAGGTGTCTCTTTCTCCTTTTAGTTGAACCCAAGATTTCTGCAGCTCTTCCAGGTCAGTTGGCATGTCTGGATGTAGAATAACTCGAGGTTCCTCCCCTTCGACTTCTGGCTCAATGGTCACAGGCAGGATAGTGGGATATGGCATGATGAAGTTCTGAGCATGAGCACGCACCCATTTGAGGTAAGTCTCCGTGGCAATAGAGTTCCATTGTCCTAAAGTCTTGCTTTCTACTTTGTAGACACTGCCCCAAGCATGTATAAACCTTCATCGATATCTTTGGGGATCATCTTCGTAGTCGAACATAATGCCACAGATAATCATGTCATGAGGACCATTTCTTCGTGCATATCCGAATTGGCGCAAAGCTAAAGAGGGGTTGTAAGTGATGCCTCCCCTAATGCCAAGGAGTGGTACATTAGGGTACTCCCCGCAATGGTCAATGAGAGTGATGTCTCTTTGAAGGAAGTTGTTCCACCGGATATCTGAATGAGACAAAGACATAATCCTGCGAGACCATTGCATCCTTTGCTCGTTTCTCAACACTGATCGGGGAAGGTGTAATGTAAACCATCTAGCTAGTAGTGGTACACAACACATAAGAGTTCCTCGTTTCTTCATGGTACGAGTGTGTAGAGAATGTAGAATGTCTCCCAGCAAAGTAGGTACCGGATTGCGGGTTAAGAAAATGTTGATAACGTGTACACTTATGAATTGGTCGGGATTAGGGAATAAAACCAACCCATAAATCAAAAGAGCCACAAATTCTTCAAAATCTTGGTAACTTCTATCTTTTAATAGTGATCGAGCCTTTCCCATTAAGAACTTAGAAAGCAAACCCTTAACTCCACTCTTTGTTTCCCAATTGGACTCGATTTCTGACTTTCGTAAATGTAAGGCAGCAGCAATGATTTCAGGTTTTGGAATCTTTTCTAAACCAGTGAAAGGTAATTGATCTCGAACAGGTAACCCAATTAGTTCAGAGAACTCTTCCAAGGTGGGTACTAGCTGGTAATCAGGAAATGTAAAACAATGATGTTCGGGATCAAAGAACTGGAACAAGACTCGTATCATGTCTTCTTCAAATTTTGAGGTAACCAAATGGAGTAGGTGACCGTGCTTTTCAGTGAATTGAGCATTTCTGGGAAATTCTGATATTAAGTCCTTAAGTTCAGATGGTGCTGTTGAGATGTTGATCCGGATATAATCTCTGGTAGCGGGAGCCATTACCTGCAACAACAGAACAAAGTAAACTCTTCGATCCTTGAAATGATTAGTGAGAAAATGATATGTTTATGATGCTTATGATGTCATGATGTCAAACATGTGGCAAACACACACAACTCAAACAATAGCCTTAGGTTAAAAGGCTTGCACGAGGTTTATATGTGATACCCTCCCCACTAAAGTTGAGTTGGTTTAAACCTGTCTTAAAATAGTATTCGGGTTCTATAATCCTTGGAGACAACATCTCAATACGGCACTCCGACGGCCGATCAAAACATCCCTCGAGGATAACCAACTGTGATCAACTTCAAAGCCAGTCACTTAATAGGCCAAAAGTCAAGTTCAACTAAAGGTTCTAAGGCAAATTAGTGTTTGATGACATTTTGGAAGCCTAACATACTCCTTGATCATTTTCAAGGGATATTAGTACAGACCAAAGTGTCGCACTAACGGTGACTACCAGATCAACCGTATCGGTACATGCCGTACAGTTTCCTTGGTCTATTGTCACATACTTAAGGTATCTCGAGATTCGGGTTAGAATCTTTCACACAAGTAAATACCCAAACAAACCTTTTGAAAAATAAAACAATCAAGATAAGCAATTGAAAACATCGAAGTGATCTAAACTCTAAGGTAACCCCTTTTGAAAACATTTTGTTTTTGAAGTCCCCAGCAGAGTCGCCAGTTCTGTCGTCCTCGGTTTTTTTCGTGGGATACGAACTGACTCTTCTTTTATTTGTTGAGTTTTTGAAAATCAGAGAGTCGCCACCGACTTTTATTTTATCCAATTAAGGAAAGGTTTATAAAAGAAACAGAAAAAGACCTTTAAAAGATTTTGGGTTCGGGGGTAGGTTATACAAAGGGAAGGTATTAGCACCCCTTTGTATCCATGGTTATCCATAGGATCTTAATTGCTTAGCTCACTTGTTTGAATTATTTGTCTTGATTTGAAATGCTTGTATGTGGTTTTAAATACTTTTGTAAAGAATTAACTTTGTAATGATCCTTGTGCGGATGTATACAAAGTGTTTTATCTTTCGAAAGATGTTTGATGGTTTGAAAAAAAGATTTGTAACTTCGTAATGATCCTTGTTCGGATATATACAAAGTGTTGTCTTTTTGAAGGTTTTGTTTTGGAAAAAACAATGATATGTGATAGCTTTTAATTGAGCAAGCAATTAGGAGGTATACCCTAAGTTCATAAGGTCTTTTCCCATTTTTTTAGAAAATTCTCCTTTGACAAGATGTAAACAAAAGTTTGGATTTGTATTTGAAACGGTGGAATTGATTTTGAAAAGAGCAACAGAAGGGATTACCCTAAGAGGTGCAAGTGTGATTGTGTTTTGTTTCAGATATATTTGTCTTTGAGATTAGTGATCTAGCGCTTCAGTTTTTGTTCTTGACATACACGCATTTTTATATGTACAGAAATTAAAGTGCGGGAATGTAAAATGCGGAAAGTAAATCTACGCTATTACATCGATTGTGCGGGAAATGTAAACTACGCTATTTACATGAATTTGACAACCTATACACTTATCTATGAATTTAAATTGCAATAAGATAAAGGGAAAATGTTTTTGAATATTTGATGATTGATTTTAATTAGAATTAATGCATGATTAATTTAATTAAATGAGAAAAAGGTAGAAATAAAATTTAAACCTAAAAATTAAGTCTAAAATATGTTCATATTGCTTGTTAATTAATTTTAAAATAAAATAAATTTTTTTGGGATTTTTGAAATTGTTTTTTGAAATTGTTTTTTGAAATTATTAAGTTAATTAACATATAATTATACAAATAATTATACACATAAATTAAAATTAAAGAGAAAAATATTCTAAATATGTACAAAATTAGTTTATAATATATAAACTCAATTTAATAAAATAAAATATTTTTTTTCTGATTTTTTTGATAGGTTAGAAATAATTTAAATGAAATATATGAATATATATTGATTAATTAAACAAAATATATTAATTATTAAGAAAAATAAAATATTTTTGTGTCAAAAATTAATACAATATTTTATTAACCTAAAAATATTTTTTGTGTATTTTTGTGATTTTTAAAAATATTTTTAAATAATTTCACAAAGAGAATTAAATAAAATGGAAAATATATTAAATTATGATTCTGTGTGGCAAAGCTTTGAGAGTCCATGGTGCGCTGTAGCTTCTGGCACGTTGGATGAAACTTTAATGAGATCTGAGGACTGATGGTGTGAGGGTACATGCTAATGCGTGTTTCATGTCACACATGATCCATCTGCAAACAAAAATCAAAACGCGCGCGAACCAATTTGAATCAGCCAATCAGGAGATGACACCTCGTCGTCTTCTTCCTCTCGCCTCTACTTTTAACAGCGTTTTTACCAAAAGCGCTGTAATACACCTCCTTCATCCCTGCAAAATAACGAATAGGGGCAAACCTATACAAAAATATTTCGCGACATGTCCATTTGACTCGTCCAGATCCACTGAACTTGAATATGCCTCTGGTTTATTCTAATTTTGCCTAAATCGAAGGATCCCATTTCGAGCTCCAAGAACCCTAAAATGGTATATGCTTCAAACCTTCATAAAAATTAAATTAGAGCTCCAGAAACGATCAGGGCACAAAACTAAACACAAATATGGGATTACATCTTATTGAATATGCATGAATAATAGTATTTTTGTAAATTTTAGTTTGGACAAACCGTGAGCTTTTGAGCTCGATTCAGTGAGCTTCAAGGCTTGAAATTGATTTGGAAAGGTTCAATGATGTTCAGGGATCGTGTTTAAGTATTTAATTTGGATTGAATTGAGCTGAAACTTAAAATTCAAATTTCAAATTTCTTGCAATATTTCAAGTATGATACAAGTGTGTTACAAGCATGGATTTGATTCTGAATTCGTGTGTCCTCTTACTGAAGTGTTCTACTTCATTTATAAGCAATGAATGTGCTGCAAAGCTAAGCTATCTTGCATTGATGATCTTTGAAACTTTGAATTTTTTAATATAAAAATCTTTGAATTCTTTGGCCATGGCTTTGAATTTTCTTCACCCTCTTGCTCTAGGCCTGCTGTACCATCTCTATGTTGCAGAAGTTAAGCTACCTTGGTGACTCAAGCAAGAGACAAAAGCTTTGGATGATCTTGCACCATTTCTTTTTAATTTAATTTTAAAGGTAATAAAATTAAATTAAAAAAGAAATAAAAATGTTATGGGCCCAATGTCGGTCGTGGAAGCCCTTTAAAATTATTGGGAACATGTTTGGATCATGAAAACTTGGCCTCTTTTGGAAAAAAAATCATTTTGATCAATGCTAGTTTCATGCATTTTCCCAAAAAATAGCTAACTTAAACAAGGCATATCTCCCTCAATTTTGATCATATGAAAGTGTTCTTGTACTTTTTAGAAACCTCAAGATGTCCTCTACAAGCTACTTTGGAAACTTTTTTGCTTTTGGAGAAGTTATCTAGATGTTATGGCCTTTGACAAAAAACCATTTTTTGTTGACTTTGAAAATGACCTGTAATGTCCTGGCTCATATTTTTCAAATGGTGAGTCCAATGACCATGGGATCAATTGCATTTGAAAGATAATTGAATTTCCTTCAAAAAAAGCTTTGGTTGGAAGTTTTTGGATGAACAAGGAGAGAGTTATGGCCGGTCAAAGTTCAGTTGACTTTTTAGGAGAAAACCCTAATTTTGAAACTTAGGGTTTTGTTGATTTCTGATCTTTTCTTGATTAATTATGATCAACCATTGATCAAATGATGAATATTTTGACAAAATATGGATGTTGACAAAAAATTTCATTTTTGACTGTCTGTTGACTTTTCGGTCAAACTGGTCGTCTGTTGACTGTTTGAGCTGCTGACTGTGCGTCTGAGCGAATTGAAGTTTGAAAATTTGTTTGGTGGTACTTTGAGACATATGGAGGTCCATGAAATCCACTTGAGGTCTCAAAAAACTTGTTCTCCTGAAAAAACAAAAACCCTAGTTAGGGACTGTTTGTGTAGAAGACAGTTAAGCGTACCTGATTTTTGTGCAGTGTTGAGTCTCTACTGATCATGTGATTATCAGAAGACTTCTAGAACAAAAATCTTGGAATTTTGAAATGCAAAAGATTGATTTGGATGGTGATACAAAACACGTAGAATCGTGCTGTCAGCGGGTTTGACTGTTAACTGGCTGTCCGGGCATTAACTTAACAGTTAAAGTGAAAATTCAACAGTTAAAGTTAATTTTTTTCTTTTTGTTTTTTTGTTGTGTTAATGGTGAAAATTTATTTACCTGAGC
Organism: Vicia villosa; assembly: GCF_029867415.1. Classification (NCBI taxonomy): domain Eukaryota; kingdom Viridiplantae; phylum Streptophyta; class Magnoliopsida; order Fabales; family Fabaceae; genus Vicia; species Vicia villosa. Next base: position 75,213,200 of record NC_081185.1, on the reverse strand, counting down.
TGTTAGAAAAACACAAACATAATAAATAAATAGAATATACTGTACGCGAACGAAATTACCGATAATAACCTTGAAAAATATTTAATGCACAGAAAAATAAAGATTTAACTAGCAGAAAACACACATAATATTATCTTAATAATTAAACAACAGTACGACAGATAGTACGACATTTAATACTGACAGTACTAATATTACATAATATAATGAACAGTACGACAAATAAAATAAACGGTACATTATTTGAAAGCGAAAGATACGACAAACTTTAATAATGACGATTAAAAACCCATGCTATAAATAACAACATATAGATGAACGGGAGTGTAAGCAACCCAGGTCCGCATTTTTCAGGACTATGCAGACAGAAAAAGGACATGATCTCCACCAAAACAGTGATGACCATAAGAAAAAACGTATCCATCCACTTTGCCATTTTTGCCGGGGAAGAAGAGAAAATAATTATGAGATAGAAGTTTGAGAAATGAGTGAAATTTGATGTGAGAATTTATGGAAAAAATGAGGGGTATTTATAGAGTGAAAAGAAGGATAAAGACATTGGGGAATGAAGTGATACCGTACAAAAAAGGAAAATTTGAGTGGTAGTAGGATTTGAAAGAAAGTGTATGGTAGGGTTTGAAAAGAAAGATGTATGGAATAAAGTTAGGATTTGATTTGAAAGAAAGAGATTTGAAAAGAAAGGAAAAGATTTGAAAACAATAGTATAGTACAAAAATTAGTGGGAAACAAAAAACTAATAATAATTTAATTGTTACCAGTACAGTCTGAATCCCCGGACTTTGCGCCTGCAAAATTTAATTCTGTACCAATTGCGTCAGTACTATTTATCTGCAAATAAATCTCAAATAAATAGCGTGTGTGAAGTGATAAACAGTACTTGGCGTTTGTGTAAGAATAAATTCAACAGCGGACCAAAATACTGTATAACAAAATATTCTAAAAACCGAGTATTCATAAAATCAGGATATTTATGAAATAAAATCCAAGATTATATGAAACTCCCAATTTTTAGACAGAAGTCTGTTGCCTTCTTTTTTGAAAAAGATGCGGGCAAATTTTGGGGTATAACAGGGGTGCACGTCCATAGAGTGCTTCAAAGGGAGTCATGCGGATAGAAGAATGGAATGTGGAGTTGTGCCAATATTCTGCCAAGTGAAGGAATTTGAACCACATTCGTGGAAGGTCACTCGTGAAACACCGAAGGTATGTCTCCAAACCTCGTTTTACGACTTCAGTTTGACCATCGGTTTCTCGGTGATAAGCCGTACTATATTTTATGGTCGTTCCTTAGACTCGGAAAAGCTCTTTCCAGAAAGCACTCAAGAACAGCGGATCTCTGTTTGAAACAATTGATTTAGGAACGCCATGTAGGCGACAGATCTCCGTGGAAAAGCATCGTGCCAAGTCCTGAGCTGTGAAGTGAGTAGGTAAAGTCACCAAGTGTACAAACTTGGACAATCTGTCACAGACAACCCAGATTACGGTTTGTCCAAAAGAGGATGGAAGATGAGTCACAAAATCCATTGATAAGTCTTCCCAAACATGTTGTCGTATTTCCAAAGGTTGCAGTAAACCCTGTTTTTTTGATGGTATATATTTATTTTGTTGGCAGGTAAGGCATGTTTGCACAAAGCTTTTGACATCTTTGTAAAGTCCTGGCCAAAGGAATGTTGTAGATATGCGATGCAAAGTGGGCTTTAAACCATAATGACCTGAAGTTGGTGAACAATGGTACTCCAACAGAACACTCTGACGAAAATCCGAAGCATCGGGTAGAAAAATCTGTCCTTTAAAGTATAGCAATTCGTTTACGAGCTGATACCGCAACTGAAGTTTTTGGTCATTGAGTTTGTTTAACACCATGTCTTGTCCTTCCTTGGTGGTGTAGAACTGTTTGAGTCAGGAAATGAGGTCAGGAACTGGTGAAGATATGGTGATACGTAAAGGCGTCTCTTCCGTTTGTCTGCGGCTCAAAGCATCGGCAACTTGGTTTGAACTTACAGGTTTGTAGAATATATCAAAACTAAACCCTTGTAAATTTGCAGCCCATTTTTACTGCTCTGGTGTTTGGATAGTTTGTGTCAACAAATTCTTCATACTTTTTTGATCCGTGTAAATATGGAAATGTTGCCCAATGAGATACTGACGCCATTTTCTAACAGCTTCCGTGATGGCATACATTTTGCAAACGTAGACTGATGAGGCTTGCATACGGTGGCACATTTTCTTGCTTAAGAAGACTAGGGGGTGGCCAGCTTGTGAAAGGACTGCTCCTATGGCTACTGCTGATGCGTCTGTTTCTACAATGAAGGTTTTTGTGAAGTCAGGAAGGGCAAGCACAGGAGTTTGAGTGATTTTATGCTTTAACGTTGTAAAAGCTTTATCTGCATCTGTACTCCATGTGAACTTATTAAAACTTAATATATCGGTGAGAGGAGCGGCGAGTGTGGCGTAGTGATGGACAAATCGTCTATAACAACCAGTGAGGCCCAAAAATCCCCTGAGCATCGTGAGTGAACGTGGTTTCGGCCAATCCAACATTGCTTGAATTTTGTCTGGATCTGGGGTAACACCATTTGAAGTAATTATGTGACCTAGATAATCAACCTTAGGAACTGCAAAAATACACTTAGAAAGTTTTGCAACAAATTGATTTGAAGCAAGTAAGTCAAATATCAAAGTTAAATGATGTAGGTGGTCTGAATAAGAATTACTGTAAATTAGAATATCATAAAAAAACAAGAACAAATCGTCGCAAATACGGACGTAATAGGTCATTCATCGTCGATTGAAAATAACTAGGAGCATTAGTTAAGCCAAATGGCATCACTAAAAACTCATAGTGCCCATCAAAGGTTTTGAAAGCCGTTTTGTGAGTGTCTTCCGGTATGACCCTAATTTGGTGGTAGCCCGACCTGAGGTCGATCTTTGTAAATAAAGAAGCAGAACCCAACTCATCAAATAGCTCATCTACGGTAGGTATTAGGAATCGATCGCGGACAGTAACTGCATTTAGAGCATGATAGTCCACACAAAAGCGCCATGATCCGTCTTTCTTTCTTACAAGGAGGACAGGGGAAGAAAAAAGGCTATTGCTGGGTTTGATAATGCCTTCAGCAAGCATTTCTTGGATAATTTTGGTCATGGCATCTTTTTAGGAATGAGGGTAACGGTAGGGCTTTACGTTGACTGGGGCAGAATTAGGTTTTAAGGGTATATGGTGATCGTGGGGTCTTGATGGGAGTAGGCCATGAGGTTTTTGAAAGACAGAAGAATAAGAGTTAATAAGAGTGGCAATCTCTGGTTGGGTGATAGGGGAAAGGGAATCGGAGATTCGGATGGAATTTGAGTGGTCAAGGGTAGGCTGACATAAGAGTAAATGGATAGAAGCGATAGAATCAGTGTGTATAAGGTGGCGAATATGGTTAAATATGGAAGGGACAGGTCTTGGGTTAGGGTTGCCTGAAAGGGTAATTTGTTTTTCAGCATGAGTGAAAGAGATTTGTGGTATGGAAAAATCAGCAACAATGGGTCCAAGGGTTCACAACCACTCCATTCCCAACACTACATCAACACCTTCAATAAGGATCAAATAAAATGGTATAAAAAATAAGTGGCTTTGTAGTGTGATAGGTACTTCAGAACAGAATCCCAAACAGTCTATTTTTGATCCATTTCCCACCATTACTTCAAAATTGGGAATAGTTTTGCTTGGGATTTGAAGATGGTGTGCAATTTGAGGCTGTAGAATATTATGGGTACTTCCTGTATCTATTAGAACTGTCACTAATAACCCATCAAGTAATCCGCGAAATTTTAATGTCTTGGGGGAAAATTGGCCAATCATAGCTTGTGGGGAGAGTTGAAAGTATGTTTTAGCATTGTTGGGTGGTGAAGGGTCAACATTTGGGGGTTCATGGGTATCAATACTATCATTGGAATTTACTAAATCTTCTTCCACCATAAGGAGTAGAAATTTTCCAGCTGCACATCTATGGCCTGGTATGAATTTTTCGTCGCAGTTGAAACACAAACCTTGGGCCCTGCGTTCAGCTTGTTGGGCCGGGGGTAATTCTTCTTATAGGTAAACGGTTTAGTTGGGACGGGGCTGAGGGGTTTGGTGTGCTTGAAGAAGGAAGAGATATGGGCTTCGGATTAGTTGAATGGGGTAAGTGGGTTTGGGAAGGAATGTAAGGAGGTTTAACTTTGGGTTTTGAATCTTTAATTTTAGCCTCAATGAGCTTGGCTAACCCAACTGCATGTGAGATAGATTGAGGCCTTTGAACCGCTAATTCATTGCGAATATCCAGAATCAGCCCCGAAATGAAACAATTAAGAATGGCATCTGGTGGTAAGCCGATGACTCGGTTACAAAGCTTTTCAAAATTTGTTTGGTATTCTGTGACCGATCCATATTGTCTAAGTTTAAATAGTTGGGCTTGATGATTTTCATACGTGGAAGGACCAAACCGTAACTCTGCATCCCTAGCGAAAGAATGCCAATCCGAAAGTTCATTACTTTGGAACATCCATTTATACCACCCTAGTGCATCCCCTTTCATATAGAATGAAACCATGGGTAAACGATTTTCGTAAGGAATATTATAATATGCAAAAAATTGCTCTGCCTGAAAAATCCATTCTAACACATCATTGCCATCAAAAATTCCCAACTCAATTTGGGGGTACGAAAATGTGTGGAGGTGGCTGTATTTGTGATGGGGGTTGGATGGGGAAAGGAAGGATACATAGAAGTGTGTAGGGGTGGGTTCGTGTAAGGGAGAGCAGTATAAGGAGGTGGTTGTGTGAAGGTAGTATGAGGAAAAATGGTGGAATAAGGTTGTGATGTATATAAAAATTGGCTTTGGAAAGGATGGGTGAGAGGGGGCTGTGTGAATGGTATAAAGGCAGAATTGGGGGAATGGATAGATGGGTGTGGACGGGTAAAGGTTGGGGTAGGTTGGGGTGGTGGTGTATAAAGCTGAGTAGATGAAAGGGTGGAGTTATTTAAATGAAAGGAAGATGTACCTGATACAGATCTGGTTGTTGTTGTAGGGGTAGATCTAGGTGTAGAAGTTGATGTTGTAGCTTGTGTAGATTTGGGCGTCACTGTTGGGGCAGAACTGGGTATTGCTGTCGTTGTCATGGAGGCAAATTGCTGTGTCATTAAAGCTGTTAGAGCTGCGAAATTACTATTCATGGCAGTTTCTAAATTTCTGTGGTTGGTGTTGATTTGACCCAGATGCATAGCAATAACTTGGTTATTAGCTTCCATGGATGATTCAAGGTTTTCATGGGTAAGAATGAGGTTCTCGATGTGCTGGTTTGTGGCTTGGAGGGTGTCATCAATGTCCTTAGGTGTGGGAATGACTGGTTTGGGAGGCATGAGGATGAAAATGAAAGCACCAAACGATAGAGGGTGCTGCTGCTACCAAGAGATTAGGGTTTACTCAAAAGACAAAACACAAATAAACAAAATAAACATGATAAATTTCTGCTTGTTTTTTCATTCATAAGAAATTCACTTAAATACATCAGCCTTGCTGGGCTGTGAACTCTGGGTCCTAAGGCCCACTTGGAGGAAAAGTAAAATAAATTAAAATAGTTTCTCAAATAATATTATTATTCCATAATAAAGTCTTGCTGCCATATGGGCCATTTTGGGAATCTCCTGGGCCTGTCCAGCACTCTAACAGAAGCCTTCTCTTCCTCTCCAAACTCTCAAACATAGTCTTAAAATCTTTTATTTAATTAAGAAAATTTTTTTAAATAGATAATGGAATTAAAACAAAAGAGCATAAGGGGTGCTCCACCCGAATACACAGCGGAAAACTCCTACACCTCGAAACAAACAAGAGGCAAAATATTCCAGGTATGGTAATTACAAAGATCCCCTAACTTGTAAAAGGAAAGAAGCCAATTCCAAGAAAATTGGATGATATTCGACATACAATCAGTAAAACTAAATGGCTCCTTCTTAAAAATAATCGCATTACAAAGATCCCCTAATTTATGATTTGTTGTAGACTGTTGACTAATATGGACACATTAAGACTAACGCATGATAGAAAAGTGGAAAGTAATTGATTTTGAATGCAATAAACGCAGGACAAACACGATTAAATGCAATAAAGACGAACAGACTTAATGTAGAGAATAAAGAAGAACAAATGAAAAGACTTTAACTGAAATAAATGCAAAGTAAAAGGTGATGAAAAGTAGTAAAAGGAAATAGAATGACATTAATGGAAATGATATAAATGATTGCATTAAAAGTAAATTGGTACACAAACATATATTTTCAGATTGCACTCCTTTCTCATTTTCAGTGTAGAGATTGAGTTTATCATAAAGTGTAAAATTGTGGACCACTAAAATGATTATATTCTTCTGCTTAAATAGGCACTTCAAAATAACTGTTTCTGACGGTTCCTTAACTCCTTGACGAAACGTGTACCACCATGCACTAGATATTAAACAGAACTTCTCCACGTGTCTCAGCATATAAAACCACCAACAACTGCCACTTTTCTTCCCACCCTTCGACTTCGTCTAGCTTTAGAAGCTAGACCTTTGACACTTGCACCTTCTAAGGGCAAACGTGTTACAGCTTACTTCGACGGAGCCTTGTTAGACTCTGCGTTGAACCTTCTTCGACCAAATTCAATTTCGTCTCTCCCTACTCTTTCTAAAAATATAGGGAAGTTGAAAACTTTGGTAACAGAGAGGCCGTGAAGTGCCTGGATAAAAGCTTTCCGAGCATTTTCCATGACGTGATGGATTCATCGGGGAGACTCTTGTACCACGTCATGGCTTCTTTGCGCAATTTGGTCGAGAATAACCGACATTTGATCGCGCGCAGTACCCCTTTGTAGTCCAGGAGGGCGTCGATGTTCTCGATGTGCTCGTCTGGGTCGGTTGTTCCGTCGTATGTGCCCAGCGGAGGGGGTTTTTCAAGCCCGGTTGGTAGGGGCGCCTCCAAGATTGCGCGGGATAAAGGGCCCCGACGATCCTCTTCCTCGTCACTGGGGGTTGGCGTGACGGACCGGCTGCGGCTTCGCCTGCGGTCGTCGTCGTGTCTTGCGGGAGGCGATTTGGATTTTATCTTCGGCCTGGGAGACTGCGAACGGCGTTGGGAGCGATAGTCGCTATTCCCTTTCTTGGAAATGGGGCCTACATGCTCCCTCGGAGACACTACAAAAAAAGGTCTCCTGCCACGACCAAAACACCGAGGCTATATGAAAAAAAACCGTGGCGTAACGCTGAGGCCACGGTTTGGCCACAAAAATCCAACTGTGGGATATGCGGCAGTGGCCTAAAGTATAGTCCACGATTTTTTGGTATATACCACATTTTTTGACATTCGTGGTTTTTATAGGCCACGGTTTAGGAAGTTTAATTAAGGCCGCGGTTTATATTTGCCATGATTACAGAACTGTGGCCATATGGTAAAACCACGGTTTCAATTTAACGTTTAGCATACAATTTTAGTTCAAGATATAGCCACGGTTTGGTTATGACCACAGATTTAAAACCGTGGTTATATGTTATGCATTCTAAACCATTTATCTTGCCACGGTTTATTTCTGTATCATTATATAAATATGTCATTTTATATATATATATATATATATATATATATCAATATAAAATTAATAATAATATTGATCAATATAAAATTAACAATAATATTGATGATTATAATCTAATTAATTACAAGCAAATTAACATTAACATTAACATAAAAGGAACACAATGAAAAATAGAGAATACAAGAAGCTTCTTGTCCCATATTCCAATCCTTTCACAACACAAGCTTGTCAATGAAAGTATCAGATTATCTTGCACTGAAATAGTAATGATTAAATGAAGTATAAACACCACAAGACAACCCCACTGTACATTACCAAACAAGAAAAGTAAAAAGTATCAGATTATCTTGCACTAAAACAGTAATGATTAAATGAAATATAAACACCACAAGACAACCCCACTGTACATTACCAAACAAGAAAAGTAAACCAGGACCCTCAATTGCAATAAATTCTAGCTGTTGGGTTAGTAACACAAAAAGGGGCATACTTTTAGGTTCATCTTCATCTGGCATTGCAACAGAGCTAACAGAAGCAGCTACTGCAACAAACATTAACTCTCTCCTTCAATAGCTACAAAAGAAAATATATAAATATTAAATAAGAACAAGCAGTAGCTCACAAATATAATTAATAAACATTGCAATTCAAAAGAAACAATTTTAGGTCACACTGATACCATTGGGACAGCTTCTTAAACAATTTTGATTAGCTCTAACTACATAAGCTAGTTGAAATATGAATGAATTCAATTCACGTGCCAAAAACAAGGAGAAACACCGAAGAACAACTTCAATACATCAAAATAAACAAAGCATTTTCGGCCACCATTATATAAAACACTCTTCTGCGCACATTGAAACTGCAATAAACAAGAAAGAAAAAATTATTTCCCTAGTGTATCTCTTAATAAATGAACACCCCGTACGAAATACAGAAATTTAAATATCACTTTCCAAAAAGGAAAGAAAACTTCACATGGTTCTTCTATTTCCCAACCATGATATATTACCTGCGAACAGTCAACAAGTAATGGTGCAGTGGCTTTACATCAGAGAGAAATAAAGAAGCCTAGTGGCAATTTTGGAATATGGAAGATTTGAATGTCAATTTTGGAACAAATGTAATAAGTATAAGGAAGAAGGAAAGGACAAAGAACTCACTGTAGAAATTGTTGGTGGTGACATTAGCTATTCTACAAGATCGCGTACAACAATGCAAAGAATTACCGAGAGTATGAATTTTACGCCAAAAGTAAACCAGAATCAATAGTGGAAGATCAGTAATCACAAGACCTGTCTGATTTTGCATAATCTAGCATTAAAATAAAAGGATCTTTGGGTTCATTATTTTCTTTTTTCAATTACTCCATTCAAGTTCAAACATATACATGCAGAGATAAAATAAAATTAACCGCATCGAAGAACAGGAGATGTTCTGTTTCCATTGCTTTCCCAACAGTCTCAAATGACAAGTTTGCTAACCAAATAAATAGATAAAACTCAAGGGGGCTAACTAAGTGTGTTGTCATGTCCTAATTGATGCAACATGTTAGTTACTTAACTTAACTACCATCATGTTCACAACAACAAGGTGATCACAAATTTTGTTAATAATTAGCACAAATCAAGAGTTAATTAAAACTTAATCAGTTGGTTGGAAAAGCTTGATAAGAGTTGCAACACAAAGCAAAACAAAATCAAATTAGCATGTTTACCAAACTCTCAAATAACCAAACTAAATAGATTTGTGCTTGTTAGAACAAGAATTGTTCTGATCAATATTCTTAGTTTTGATGATAACAATGTATATGCATTTTGTATGAGATAATGTGGTACTCTAATCCTATGCATTTTCCATTTCAGGAAATATATAAAGAGTATGCACAAAATCAGCGCAAGAAGCACTGACTCAGAAGGTTCAGCATGCAGCATCAGAACATGCTCTGGCAAGACATCAGAAGATGGTCAAGCAGAATCAAAACATGGTCTATTGAAGCAACAGAAGAACTTGAGATCAGAAGCAGAAGCACTGAAGTTCTCATGGTATCACTCTAGAAGCACTTCAAGGTCAGAAGACAAGAAGATGCTCTGCATGAAGCTGTTTGACTCTGACGAAATTCAAACATTGTATCTACAAACATCAGATCAGAAGCAAGTACAAGATGGCAGGCTACGCTGACTGACAAAAGGAACGTTAGAAGCTATTAACGGCAAAGTCAGTAAAAGAAGGAAAAGCAAGGCTCGAGGTAGTTGACAAAAGAGTGAAACATTAAATGCAATGTTGTACGGATCACACAATGCATTAAATGCTCCCAACGATCATCTTCTCAAAACTCCTATAAATAGTGAAGTTCTGATCAGAAGCAAGGTTAATGAAACCAACTTACGAACAACTTTTCAATCTTGCTGAAACTCTGCTGAAATCAAAAGCTATCAAACTTCATCTTCAACCTCACTTCATTGTAATATCTTAGTGAGATTTAAGCTTAGAACTTAAGAGAAATATCACAGTTGTGATTATAGCTTATTAAGAAGCATTGTAATACTCTTGTAAGAATTTGTTTTACATTCATTTGTAAAAGGTTCCTAGAGTGATCAAGGTGTGATCAGAATACTCTAGAAGACTTAGAAGGTATCTAAGTGGAAAACCATTGTAATCAAGATTGATTAGTGGATTAAATCCTCAGGTGAGGTAAATTACTCCAAGGGGGTGGACTGGAGTAGTTTAGTTAACAACGAACCAGGATAAAAATCATTGTGCAAATTGTTTTTATCTTAAGAGTTTTAAAGCTACACTTATTCAAACCCCCCTTTCTTAGTGTTCTTCTATCCTTCAATTGGCATCAGAGCGCCGGTTCTAAGGTGCATGCACTTAACCGTGTTAGAAAAGATTCAGGAAGAGAAAAACGCTAAGTTAAGATGGTTGAAACTCCTCCACCCACATCTACATCTGGCTCTGCTGAGCAATACAATGGAAATGGTAACAATGGTTACACTAGATCACCAGTATTCGATGGTGAAAACTTTGAATATTGGAAAGATAAACTTGAAAGTTACTTTCTTGGTTTAGATGGTGACTTATGGGATCCTCTGGTGGATGGTTACAAACATCCAGTGAAAGCTAGTGGGGGTAAAGCTGACAAGACAAGAAATGAATGATGATCAAAGAAAGCAATTCAAGAATCATCATAAGTCTAGGACTGTTTTGCTGAATGCTATCTCTCATGCTGAATATGAGAAGATATCTAACAGGGAAACTACCTATGATATATATGAATCATTGAAAATGACTCATGAAGGAAATTCCCAAGTCAAGGAGACTAAAGCTCTTGCCTTGATCCAAAAATATGAAGACTTCAGAATGGAGGATGATGAAAACATTGAGACAATGTTCTCAAGATTTCAACCGCTAACTGCTGGATTGAGATTTCTTGACAAGGGATACACCAAAGTTGATCACGTCAAGAAAATCATCAGAAGCTTGCCCAGAAGATGGGGCCCGATGGTTACTGCATTCAAGATTGCAAAGAATCTGAATGAAGTTTCGCTTGAAGAGCTGATCAGTGCTTTGAGGAGTCATGAGATTGAGCTTGACGCTAATGAACCTCAGAAGAAAGGTAAGTCTATTGCGTTAAAATCTAATTATAAAAAATGTACTAACGCATTTCAGGCTGAACAAGAAGATTCTGATGAATCAGAATCAGAAGAATAAGATGAACTGTCCATGATCTCCAGAAGGGTAAGCCAACTCTGGAAGAGTAAACAAAGGTAGTTCAAGAACTTCAGAAGTTCTAAGAAGCTTCAAAAAGGAGAATCTTCTGGAAGCAAAAGATATGACAAGAAGAAGGTCACTTGCTTTGAGTGCAATGAGTCAGGTCACTACAAGAGTGAGTGTCCAAAGCTTCAGAAGGAGAAACCCAAGAAGAAGTTTCATAAGAAGAAAGGTCTTATGGCAACTTGGGATGATTCAGATTCATCAGAATCAGAATCAGACTCTAAAGGCGAGCAGGCATACATTGCGCTGATGGCCACAGTTGACGATGGATCAGAATCTACATCAGAATCAGATTCTGAAGAGGTATTTTTTGAAATATCTAGAGAAGAGTTAGTTTCCAGTCTAACTGAGATGCATGTCAGAAGGGCAAGTTCTCCAAACCTGCATTCAAGTCTAAGAATGTTGTTTCTTCCTCTAGGCCGCTAGAACTTCTGCACATTGAACTGTTTGGCCCAGTCAAAACAGCATCTGTCAGAAGGAAGAAATATGGATTAGTCATCTTAGATGATTATAGCCACTAGACATGGGTAAAGTTCTTAAAACACAAGGATGAGTCTCATTCAGTGTTCTTTGAATTCTGCACTCAGATTCAATCTGAGAAAGAGTGTAAAATTATAAAGGTCAGAAGTGATCATGGTGGTGAATTTGAGAACAGATTCTTTGAGGAGTTCTTCAAAGAAAATGGTATTGCCCATGATTTCTCTTGTCCTAGAACTCCACAACAAAATGGAGTTGTAGAGCGAAAGAATAGGACTCTACAAGAAATGGCCAGAACCATGATCAATGAAACCAATATGGCTAAGCATTTATGGGCAGAAGCAATAAACACTGCATGCTATATTCAGAATAGAATCTCTATAAGACCTATTCTTAATAAGACTCCTTATGAATTATGGAAGAACAGAAAGCCCAAAATTTCATATTTTCATCCTTTTGGATGTGTTTGTTTTATTCTGAATACTAAAGATCATCTTGTTAAGTTTGATTCTAAGGCACAAAAGTGTTTCCTTCTTGGATAATCTGAACGCTCTAAAGGTTACAGAGTATACAATACTGAAACATTGGTTGTAGAAGAATCAACCAATATCAGATTTGATGATAAGCTTGGTCTTGAAAAGCCAAAGCAGTTTGAGAATTTTGCAGATATAGATATCTCAATTTCAGAATCTGAAGAACCAAGAAGCAAAGTATCAGAAGCTGAAGAACTCAGAAGCAAAGGATTAGAAGATCAAGTTGCTGCATCTTTAGAGACAGAATTTCTGAAGAGCCAACAGTCAGAAGATCTTCTAGACTCACCTCTGCTCATTCAGAAGATGTGATTCTTGGAAAGAAGGAAGATCCTATCAGAACAAGATCTTTCCTGAAAAATATGAATACGGATTCTTGATCAGAATGAGAAAATGAGAAGTTCTAACTCGTTTCAGAATCTATATCAAATGTAACAGCTATCACTAGCTATTCCAGAAGATGAACACATGTTCAGTCTACTTGAATCAGCATGCGTGCAGTTGATGAGACGCCTCCCTAGGTAACTGTGCAAATCATTTCAAATTTCACGTTTTCCCACCTAACGTCATACCTCATTAAATGCATTTGATTTTTCTTTGATTCTGTAACTGTTCATTATCATAAATGCATTTATTTCCTTTTCAAATCCGCATCTATATAAACTCATTTCATCATAACAGTCTTTTCTTTTACGCATTCTATCTCTCTCTCTCTCTCTCTCTCTCTCTCGTTTATGCATTTTTGCAACTTATTCTCCATTTTCTCTAACCCTAAACCCAAACACAAGAAGAAAACCAGTAATCTCAGTTGTGCTAAAATGGCTGCTTCTTCATCACAACTCGTTGGTACTTCTTCTCAACATCATCAATTAGCTGAAGAACAACAAATTGTTCCGGTAATCACTTGCTCGATTCCTAGGAATGAGTTAGAAGTGATTTGTGAATTAGTGGTTGATTTCGACAGTCTTGAAGAACATGAGTTTCATCTCAAGGATAACATGCTCTTTCAAGGGTGGACGTCATTGTTTTCTGAGTTCTGTGGACCGGTTTATCTAGAACTAGTTAAAGATTTTGGGTTCACGCTGTTGTCTTGCCTAAAAAGATCATATCTTTTGTTCATGGAAGATTCATCGTCGTCACTGAAAACATTCTGAGAATGATGTTTGATTTGAGAAACCCTGAAGGTGTCTTTGAATCTTATCAAAGAACGGATTGGGATGCTGTTCTGACTGAACTTTACACAGATGTGAAGAAAACAAAAGATGTCAAAGATATGAAGGACATTTACAAAGTCTGGACCAAGATTCTTCTAGGGTGTTTCTATTACAGAAAAGCAACCCATTCTCCAAATTTTGTCAACAAAGAGCAACAATTCATCTTGTACTGCATTGATACTCAGAAGAAGGTTGATATCATTTACATCATTTTCAATCATATGTGGCATGTTGTAAAGGACTCCAGAAATGCGTTCAGAACAAAGAAAAGAAATATTATTCCTTTTGGAAGAATCATTTCCAATCTCCTGGTACATACCAAGACTATTGAAGACTTAGAAGCTCAAGGAATCGTCAGGGATCTTGTTACTGTTACAGGAAGCTTCTTGAACGCCAACACCTTGAGAAAGATGAATCTTATTCAAGCTGTTAGAAATGTTCCTCAACCTCTTCCTGGAGCAAGAAGTAGAAGAAGCCCTGTTCTTGCTGAGTTTGAAACATTTTTCAGAAGTGAGCTGCCAGAAGCTAAGGTTCTCTACCTTAACTCTCTCAAGGAAGCAGATACCAAGACAGAAAGAAGAACAAAGCGCAAGTTTGATCTTCCTTCTGTAAATAAGGAAAAAGGTATTCAAGAAGAAGCTGCTGCAGAAGATGATGAAGTTATTGTTGTTGTTAGTGAGAATACAGGACAAGAAGTTGCTGAGAAAAAGAAGAGAAAGAAGAAGATAAAAGAAGTTGTTGAGAAACCTGCTGAAAAGGAAGTAGAAAAGAAGAAGAAAAATAAGAAAAGAAAAAAGATAGAAGAAGAAGTGAACTAATAAGAAGACATTCCAGAAGCTGTGAATCACCAAGAAGAAGAAAATCAAGAAGTGGTAAATCAAGAGGCTGAAAGTTAAGAAGCTGTGGATAAGGAGAAAGAAAGGCTACAAACTGCCAGAAAAAGAGAAATTTCTCTAGGGAAGGTGAAGACTGTGTATGAGAAGAAGAAGCCGAAAAGACTTGAAGCTGAATTTGAAGCTCTTCAGAATATGTCCAAAGGTATACATATTTCTGAACCTGACTCTGTTTCTGTTTTATGTTCAAAATCTATACCATCAAAAGTTCCGGTTACCCTTCAACCAGAAAATCAACCAGAAACAGCCCCAGCAGAATCACCTCAACACACCAATGTTCTCACCCCTCCTTCTTCTCCCCTTACCAATGTTCTTACCCCTCCTTCTTCACCCATGACCAACACTGCTTCTGACCATCCCCTTGATACTCTCTTTCTTGATATCCAACCCCTTCAAACCCTCTTTCCTCCTCACTCAAATGTCTCCACCTCTCAACCTCCGCCTCACGCAAACTATGAACCTATTGTGACCCCACTCAAAATAATCCCTCTGATAATCCTGTTGCAAACAATTCACCTACTTCAGAATCAAAGAATTCTGGTTCTTTGGCACAATTGTTTCATGACTGCAACTATACACCTAGGCCTCGTCCTGAGCCTGAGTTTGTGGTGCTAGACCCTGAGTCAGAAGAAGAAGAAGTTTCATCTCTTTCTCTTGATAGAGAACCTCAACCCTACTTCTTTCTGAACCCAGACTCTGCTATCACCAGACTTAAATCCCGCCGGGAATTTTATGTTGGTGTATGTTTTGAAATTTTAAAACTAAGATTGCAGACAAAATTATAGACATTGCGGGCTGCATATCATGCCAGGATGGATGACGTTTCTCTGAGAAATCTCTGGAGAATTTTTAGAAGAAAGATGGACTCTGAGTTTCTGAAGCTTCAGAAGATATGTGAAGCAGAAGCTCCATGTCGTCTTGGGATTCTCAGACCCTATGAAGATTTGTGGTTCAGTCGTCTCGGAGGCAGGTATTGTTTTGAAGAGAAAGAATTTATTGATGAACTTGCAGAAGTTCCTGAAGCTGAGCCTGAACAAGAAGCACACTCTTGGGAGATTGTGGTATGGAAGCCAAGATTTCCTATTCTGACTGGAGATTTCCAGTGGTTGTTCAACTTGCTAAGGGAGAATCCTTCTGAGAAGGCACCAAACATGGTCATTCCTGAAGTTGTCTACCCATCAGAAGTTGCTGCTCCTACTCCTCCTAAGAATCTGGCTGAGATTCTTCAAGCTCTTGAGAATGGAGATTCTGATATCCCTGCTCTGGTGTATTCTGAAGATGCTTCTATGGTAGAAGCTGATGCTGAGAAACAAAGTGCTGATGAGAATCATCCTGCTGAGAAAGTTCCTGTTGAGGAAAATCAAGATGATGTTCTCATGATAGATGCTGCTGTTGAGCATGCTATTCCACTGAATGCTGGTAGTGAAACTTCTTCTGGTGAACCCTCTCGTCTGGTGAAGACTTTGGAGGTTCTTCATAAGAATCAAGCTGATCTAGCTTCTCGCTTGGATAAGCATGAAGATACTCATGATGAGTTTCGCTCATTCATGAAGACGCAGACAGAAAGCACTTCTGAGATTCAAAGCCTTCTAGCCAAGATATTTTCTAGGCTAGGCTAGTCGTAGTCATTTGTGTCTTAGTTGTCTCTTATTTCTTGCATCTGCTTCTCTTTTTAATGTATCTTCTGATATCTTCTGATGAATCAATGAAATCTTCTTTCCTCTCATATTGTTTTGTTTTTCATCTGAATCTTTTATGTTTTTTGATGTTATGACAAAAAGGGGGAGAAAATGTGATAATTGATTTGATTTATTATATCAGTTGTTGGGAGTAAGTCTCAACATTCTAACAAAATTTTCAAGTTCTATGTCTTTGAGATTTTTGCAGGATTGGAGACATTCTGAAAAAGCTCAACATGAGAAGCAAAGACATGGGGAAAAGAAATTCCATAAAGAAACATGCTCATGGAAATTGAAGCAAGCTGAGTGCTGTGAAGCTTCAAGATCAGAAGCAAGAAGGAAGAATGTTCTGATATTCTTGTGATAGAATATGCTCTAACACATTCTTATCCCTTATATGTTCTGATACATTGTTTATGTGCTCTGATACATATTTTATGTTCTGAGTCATTCATGCTCTGACTTTTGTTGTCTAGCTTGTTTTGAAACATTTCAGGATGTAGAGATGCTCTGATGACGATCTGGTACATTCAAGAATGTTCTGATACAATCAAGCATGCAATGATTCAAGAAGAAATTCAAAGCTCTGAAGCTGTCCTATGGAAGCAAGAAGCGGAAGCTCTGAATGTTCTGAAGTTCTAGGCATATGTGAACGTCTCAACTGAAATGGAAAATACTCAGGGAAGTCCTTTATTTATAAACTTCTTCCAGTATTTATTTCAGGGGGAGATTACTCATCTCAGGGGGAGATTGTTAATCTCAGGGGGAGACATATTCACAAACTATGATTATATGCTTATGCTATAATTGTGTAATTATCTTTAGCCGTCTGTTATTCTGATTGCAAATTCATATCAATTATATATGTTTTTGTCATCACCAAAAAGGGGGAGATTGTTAGAACAAGAATTGTTCTGATCAATATTCTTAATTTTTATGATAACAATGTATATGAATTTTGTATGAGATAATGTGGTACTCTAATCCTAAGCATTTTCCATTTCAGGAAATATATAAAGAGTATGCACAAAATCAGCACAAGAAGCACTGACTCAGAAGGTTCAGCATGCAACATCAGAACATGCTCTGGCAAGACATCAAAAGATGGTCAAGCATAATCAGAACATGGTCTATTGAAGCATCAGAAGAACTTGAGATCAGAAGCAGAAGCACTGAAGTTCTCATGGTATCACGCTAGAAGCACTTAAAGGTCAGAAGACAAGAAGATGCTTTGCACCAAGCTGTTTGACTCTGATGAAATTCAAACGTCGTATCTACAAACATTAGATCAGAAGCAAGTACAAGATGGCAGGCTACGCTGACTGACAAAAGGAACGTTAGAAGCTATTAACGGCAAAGTCAATAAAAGCACGAAAAGCAAGGCTCGAGGTAGTTGACAAAAGAGTGAAACATTAAATGCAATGCTGTACGGATCACACAATGCATTAAATGCTCCCAACGGTCATCTTCTCAAAATGCCTATAAATAGTGAAGTTGTGATCAGAAGCAAGGTTAATGAAACCAACTTACGAACAACTTTTCAATCTTGCTGAAACTCTGCTGAAATCAAAAGCTATCAAACTTCATCTTCAACCTCACTTCGTTGTAATATTTTAGTGAGATTTAAGCTTAGAACTTAAGAGAAATATCATAGTTGTGATTATAGCTTATTAAGAAGCATTGTAATACTCTTGTAAGAATTTGTTTTACATTCATTTGTAAAAGGTTCCTAGAGTGATCAAGGTGTGATCAGAATACTCTAGAAGACTTAGAAGGTATCTAAGTGGAAAACCATTGTAATCAAGATTGATTAGTGGATTAAATCCTCAGGTGAGGTAAATCACTCCAAGGGGGTGGACTGGAGTAGTTTAGTTAACAACAAACCAGGATAAAAATCATTGTGCAAATTGTTTTTATCTTAAGAGTTTTAAAGCTACACTTATTCAAACCCCCCTTTCTAAGTGTTTTTCTATCCTTCATTGCTTACATAGATTTGTGCTTAACTTCAGCGAGAATGGCATTGTTCAACTGAATATCAAACCTAAAAACCAAATTCAAAATCAAAAGCATGAGGGGCTCTCCTTTGAGAATATTCTACAGAAAAGGAATAGATAATATTTTAACAACTATTCAAATCTTCTTCAACTAAGATATCTAGAAAATTAAAGAAAATCGAAAGTGAAATGTACAAGAACCCGAGGAACACCCTCACTTGGACCGGCAATGCCGTGAATGGAGTCCATTATAGATCCAATCCAATTAAAGGACTTCACAATAGTAAACTCCAATTTGTTTCAGCATCCTCACCTGTCAATGATCACAAGTTCGTGAGATAAGCTAAGAAATATAAACACCGACACTGACACGGATACAACTTTTTTTAAAAGTGAGTAAATTAAATGTAAATAATAGAACCAACCCAAAAAAGGTAACACATAGATTCAAAACACCTAAATTTGATGTCATTACATTGTCTCAATTGAAATAAAATAACAAAATCTTGTGAGTAAACTAAAACTATAGCAAGAACTACAAATTTCTAACAAGCAACTAGCTTAGTCAAATAAGCTGAATCCCATGTCCTGCATAAACAAAAACAACAATACACAAACATTAGCATAATCATAAGATTAACAAGCAACAATCAACATTAGTGGTACACACATTACAAAGAAAAGGCTAATGCAAAAGAGTTTTTTTGTGATAAGCAACAATATATTCAATTCCGAGTACTAGGGGTACTCGAACCCGAATACAAAGAACACCAACAGTTCAACTATACATAGCTGTTACAAAAAATCCAACGGTTATTTACTCCATTCGTAAAAATTACAAGGTAGACGATTGGCATCTATTTGGAGCCACCACCACGAATGCATTTTAATCTTAAAAATCAATTCGTCAACATCTACCACTTCCTCCTTAAAGACGATGTCGTTACGAGAATTCCAAATACACCACATCGTTGTTAGTCAAATAACACATTGTCTATACCGCGCCGTCTTGTGCAACAACAAGTTATGGAAATTAAGAAAAAAACAGCAGCAACTAACCCTTGAATTAATCTCAATATCCATTTCCTTCAAATCTAACCAACCAAAAATCCTCCGCCAAATTTATCTAGTGATTGTGCAGTGAATAAAAAGATGATTACAAGATTCTGTTATACCATTACACATCACACACCTGCAATTTTCCGGATTCTCTATGATGCCCCTTTGTTGTAACAATTCCCGTGTCGGTAAGCGCTCTTGCAATAATCTCCAGCCAAAAACTTGAACCTTATGCGGTACTTTGGAATGCCACACGATACGAAACGCTTCCTTTAGCTGGTCCGTAATGGTAGCGACCCCTGCTTCAGCATTTCATAACAGGATTTTACCAAAAACGCATTCCCGTTTTCAAACGGCCATACCACACGATCAACAATTAAATTGTTTGGTGAAATACAAGCAACAGTAATTCCAACTCTGCAGCTTCTATTATCAATTCATTAGTGTTATGCAGCATTTCATAGTTTAGCTTCCATTGCCAGCCACCATCCCCCCATTCCCCACACTCACTAACAGTGTCAAACTTGTTTAGAACCATCGAGAACAAACCCGGAAAAGCATTGCACAATCTGACTATTCCTATCCAATTTGAGAACCAAAACAGAATTTTATTACCATCACCCAGTCTCCACCTCAATAAGATAATAAGGATAAAAATATAAATTATTAATAAAACCTCTCCCTCCCCTCCTGAATCAAATATATTTTTAATTAAAATCTCTTCTTTCCCCTCCCCTCGTTTGAACCAAACACTCATCTGATTAAAAAAAATCCCCTCACCTCCCCTCCCTTTCTCTCCCCTCCATTAAAGTACCTCCCTCACCCTCCCGCTCTCGTTTGAACCAAACAACCCTAAGAGTCCGTTTGGTACAATCGAGGGGAGGGAAAGGATTTTTATCAATGGGAGAGGAGGTGAGGGGAAGGGAGGGGAGAGATTTTAATTACATATATGTTTGGTTCAAAATATGAAGGGGAAGGTGAGGAGAGAAATTTTATTTACAAATATGTTTGGTTCACAAGGGAAGGGGAGGTATTTTAAAATTATCTAGTGTCTTACCCGTACGTTCGCACGGGTACGCGTTGTTTTCACGCATTGTGATTGAGAAAAATAAAAGATATTAGTAAAAGATTAAGTTTTGGGTAAAATTGAAAAAGTTATAAAAATAATAATATTTTATTTGACAAATTATAATGAAGGAAAAGTTTTAAAATTGCAAATTCACAAATTATAACGAAGAATTATTCAATCAAATTATATAATTCAATTAGTGATAACTATTTAATATAATTGATTAAACTACAAGCTATTAGCCCAATCTCAAACTATCAGCTAAGGAGAATCGATTATTTTTGGCTAGCTAAGGAGAAAATTAGTTATTTTGGCTCAATTATAACTACAAACTATCAGTCTAATCTCAAACGATCAGCTCTCTCTTGTAGGCCAATGAGAAACCACTACAAACTCCATTTATAATAATGATTCATTCAAAATACATAATTAATAGAAAAATACTTTGACCAGTTACTTCATTTTCCCGTTAATATTCGTTATTTTGATAAGTAACTTCGTATTCCCGTTAATATTTCAAATTTCTTCCCGTTAATTTTTAATATTTTGATCAGTAACTTCATGTTCTTGTTATTATTCATTATTTTGATCAGTAACTCCTTGCTCCCGTTAATATTCATTATTTTGATCAATAAGTTCGTGTTCCCCTTAATATTCCAAATTCGTTTCCGTTCATATTCAAAAAATTTACCAGTAACTTAATGTTTCTGTTAATATTCAAAAATTTATCAGTAACTTCGTGTTCCTGTTAATATTCAATATTTTGTCAATAACTCCGTGTTCCCGTCAACATTTATTATTTTGATCAGTAATTTCGTGTTCCCGTTAATATTCAAAATTTGTTCCCTTAATTTTTAAATTTTGGATCATTAACTGAATGTTTTCGATAATATTCACAATTTTGATCATTAACTTTGTGCTCCCGTTAATATTTAATATTTTAATCAATAACTCCGTGCTCCCGTTAATATTCAATATTTTGATCAGTAACTCCGTGTTCCTAGTAATATTCAATATTTTGATCAATAAACTTCATTTCTCGTTATTATTCAATATTTTGACCAGTAACTTCATGTTCCCCTTGATATTTAATGTTTTGATCAGTAACTTCGTGTTCTCGTTGATATTTAATATTTTGTTCAGTAACTTCATGTTCCCGTTAAAATTCAATATTTTGATCAGTAACTTCATGTTATCGCTAATATTCATTATTTTGATCACTAACTTTGTGTTTCCGTTAATATTCCAAATTTGTTCCTGTTAATATTAAATAGTTTGATTAATAACGTCATGTTTCCGTTATTATTCAATATTTTTAGCAGTAACTCCATGTTCCCGTTAATATTATATACTTTGCTCTGTAATTTAATACTCCCGTTAATATTCAATATTTTGATTACTAACTTCATGTTCTCGTTAATATTCAATATTTTGATTAATAACTTCATGTTCCCGTTAATATTCAATATAGTTTGATCAATAACTTTGTTTTCCCGTTAATATTCAATATTTTGATAAATAACTTCGTGTTCTCGTTAATATTCCAAATTTGTTCTCGTTAATGTTCAAAAAATTTATCATTAACTTAATGTTTATGTTAATATTCAAAAAAATCATCAGTAACTTTGTGTTCCCGTTAATATTCAAATTTTGTTAACAGTTAGAATAATATATTCATTGTTCTTATATTTAAAATGCAACAAATATTTTTTCTATTATATTACTATTATTATTATAGATTTTTTATCATAAAATATTTTATTAATGCTTTTTGTTATTTTATAACTAAAATATAATTATTTATTATCATACTAATGGCTCTATATTTATTCCAAAAAATATTTTTGATTACTATATCTTCTTGTATTAAAAAAATAAAATATTTTTATATAAATTATAATCTTTATTATAATTATATAATAATAAAAAATTTAATATAACTATATAATAGTCACAATCCTTAATACAACTATATATTATTATTATATATTTATTTTAATCATTTTAATTAATACGAAATTATATTAAATAATTTATTTTCTATTATTTTTAAAACAACCATATATGTTTGTAGCAAATATTTATCAAATAAATATAACTATATTCACGGTTTAAAGTAATATGGGTGTTAAGTCTAGAAAAGAGTGGAGGAGATTTAAATTAATAAATATTTATGACTCTTAATATAACATAAAGAATATTAAAGGATATTTGTGACTCTTAATATAACATATACAATTAAATAAATACTTAAAGAATATTAAAAGACATAAACAAAAATTTAAATTAATATTTATGATGATTAATTTAATTGATTGTAACTGATTTATATATTTTTATTTTATGATTCAATTAATGGATAAGATTAATTTTCGATCTAATGAGTTTTGATTACCAATTAAATAATTTTAATAGAGTTTTGTAACATAAAATAATTTTATTGCTAGTGTTTTATATTTTTTAATTAATTATTAATATACAAATTAAAGCCTATAAAAATATTTTTCAAATTACTAAATAACTATATTAATAGTTAAATAATATGTACTCATGGTTATTATATTTAAAATGAAACAAATATTTTTTCTATTATATTATTACTATTATATATTTTTTATCATAAAATATTTTATCAATGCTTTTTGTTAATATAATTATTTGTTATTATTGTAAACAATTAACACCTTCGATAAAATTAATAATTTGGCTCTATATTTATTGAAAAAAATATTTTCTACTACTATATCTTATTGTATTAAAAAAATAAAAATGATATATTTTTATATAAATTATAATTTTTTATTATAATTATATAATAATAAAACATTTAATATAACTATATAATAGTCACAATCCTTAATATAACTATATATTAGTATTATATATTTATTTTAATAATTTTTAGTTAATACGGAATTATATTAATTTTTTATTTTTATTTTTTTAATACAACCATATATATTAGTAGCAAATATTTATCAAATTAATATCACTATATTCACGATTTAAATTAATAGTGGGTGTTAGGTAAGAAAAGAGTGTAGGAAATTTAAATTAATAAATATTTATGACTCTTAATATATCATAAAGAATATTAAAGAATATTTGTGACTCTTAATATAACATATAGAATTAAATAAGTACTTAAAGAATATTAAAAGACATAAACAAAAATGTAGAGTAATATTTATAATAATTAAAATATTTATAATAATTAAATTAATTGATTGTAACAAAAATGTAGAGTAATATTACATTCTATATTTTTTTGTTAGTTTAATTCTTTTGTGAGGAGAGATTAATTTGCACCATAAGTTATATATATTTTTTTAATCTATGACATTATTGTAATTTAATAGTTATAAATGATCATTTAATAATTGAAACGATTCTTTAAAAAAATAATATTATTTAATTTTTGGTCATAAATAAATTACATTTTATTTGACCCAGACGTTATTTAACCAAGAAATTTTATTATTTTTTAAAATAGAATCATAGTTTAAAATATTATTCTAATTGTTACTTGAATTATAAAATTTTGACCGGGATGCAACATATATTTAAATGTGGTTTGAAAAAAAAGACATGTGCGTCCTATTTTTTTTTCAACTTTCATATTTTAATTGACAATGAGATTTGCAAATTGTAGCACATAATTTAATATTTTTATAATTATTTTATTTTATGAGAAAATAGGTGATGCCCTGACAGTGTAACAAATTTTTACACTGTCAACCAATCACGACCATGAATCAGGACAAATCAGAATGTAATTTTAAAAAAAATTATATGACATGGCAAAACGATTTGTTTCTATTGGATGACAGTGTAAAACTTTTTTACACTGTCAGTGCACTACCTTTAACCTCTTATTTTATTTACTTTCATAGAATAAAAAGTATATTGTCTCTCCATTTATTTATAATTACTAACCGTTTAATGATTGAATTTAACACATATTTATGTAACATTATTGGTGCACTACGTATCATCATCAAGATTTTTTCTTTTTAAATTCCTAACAATTTAGTTTATCATTATCTTCTATTAATAAAAAAAATAAAAATTTGACATTAAATATCAATAAATTAAAAAATTTAATTCAATAAATAACTTATTTAGAATATTTAAAACACAAATAATGTAATACCCCGACTCTCTAAACCCGATAATTATCATTTAATTGGTTAAAAGGTAATTAGAGGGCACATTGGTATTATTCTAAGTAAGAAAGTAGCATGTGTATCTATGGAATAAGTTGGGATAAAGAGTTTAGTAGAGAAATGCAAAGGAGTTAGTTGAAATCAAACTAAATGGCATTGTTGTAAATAGCGTTAAGTTGGAGGGCGTAATGGACTTATCTAATGCTTGCATGTGGACATAAAGGACATTAGATTTAATTGCATGAACTTAGGGGGGTGTTTGGCTTGCAAATCAGAATTTGAAAACAAGAAAGGAAGAATAACTCATGAAGCAAGTTCCATTTTCGCAACTATTGATACAACTCCACTAAAAAGGTAATAACTCTCTGCTCGTAACTCCGATCGTAACGGTTCTGGTCTCGTTGGAAAGCTAACGAAATTCTCTTCGATTTGCATATATGGTTCGCGTTTATAGCTTCTGTTTTGAAGGAGATATGTAAGTTTGAAGATTGATGACTGATGCTGAAAATGAGTACAAGTGGAATACGAGTTTGATGAATTTGGAGTTGGGGTTTTGGTCAGGTTAGGAGCTCAATTGCAGCATGATTCATCATCCAAAGCTCCATTGATGCAAGGTGAGTCCTTAGTTAGAGACTTTGGGGGAATCATGGGAAATTTGCATGCTGGGGTTTGGGGTTTGAGTGAAAATTCATGATGATTAACATGCTTATATGATAAATTGTTAGTTGATGATGTTATGGGATGTTTGTATTTCTTTAATCCTTTGCATGCTGATGATTCTGTATATATGCATATTATAAATTTGTTTGGGATCAATTGTGATACTTGGAATTAATTAGATAGGTTTGGGACTGGTTTAGAACTCTTAAAATGCAGAATTTTTGGGTCTGTCAGCGATGTAACCGGTTACATGGTTGATGTAACCGGTTACATGTGTGAAAAAGGGTGAAAAACGCAATTTTTGGATCATGTAACCGGTTACATGATTCATGTAACCCGTTACATCACTGTTTGGGGCAGATTTTCCAAAACTTTGAAAATTCATAACTTTTGCGTCGTAAGTCCGTTTCGCGCAAACTTTATATCGTTGGAAAGCTAGCGACGTGTACTTTCTAATAAAATTGGTCCCCAAACTAAAATGTTTGATTTAACAATAGTGGAACCCCACTTAGTGAATCAATGAATTAGTATGAGAACTTATGTCTCTATCATTCGATTAATAATTCTCATGTTATGCGTGGCATATATTTTCTATTGCTTACTATGAATGTGACATCCATATTTGAGAATTTTATGCCATTATGTTTTATACATGAAAATATAAGGACACCGTCGTTTTGGTTAAACGATTGGATTGATTGTATTGTATGTGATTTTGACATTATGTCATATTTGCGTATGCTTGAATCGAAGTGGCCGGAGGACTAGATTGGGATGCTACTCTGACTATGTGGTCAATGAGTCTTCCCGGACCGTGCGGTCCAATGGAATAGCCCGTTCATGTGTATTGTTCGATAAGGTGTGCATCTGAGCTACCGTTGCAGTGTGCTCGTGAGTGCCGTACGGGGTTTTTACTCACTTGGCGTTAACACACTTGCGTGCTCGGTATGGTGGGGTTATGCGGCCATGTAGGCTAATGCATAATGAGGTAACTCACCTCTAGTGAAGTCACGTAGACTAATACTAGGATTTTACCCGATGGGCTCAGGCGTCAAGGTGGTGGTTTGTACTCGGCGTAACTCACTAGCGTGAAGAAGGTTAATGGGACAATGACGCCAATCAGGCTAAGGTCATCTCGCGGCCATTTAGGCTTGTGCGAACCCGTTTAACCGTCTTGCAGTGTGCTTGTACAAGTCCCTTGATAATAGGCAGGAGGTTACTCATCGAGGATGCATTTATTCCATAATCTAGTCGAGGTTTTATTACACTTCTAGATTCCCCGTATATGGATGCGGGTTTGCATACTTGTTTGCTATACAATGTGTATTTGTTTAAGGCAAGTCCAATGGTGGACGAGTCACTTTGTTTGCTCCGTACTTGTACTGGATGTGAGGATAAACCCCGAATCAAGGGTGGATTCGGTTTTGATGCATGTACCATGTAGATCCGAGTGGACCCATAGGATAGGAGGACTCACTGAGATTTAGTAATCTCACCCCAATCAACTTATCTTTTTCAGGTGCAGTGTAGTAGCTTTTGATAGATACCAGGTTCGGATTGATGGCTTGAAGTGGTGTTGGCTCGAAGACCTCGTTGGTTTTGATATTCCGCTGTGCAAGATCCATTGAAGACTCATGTATTATGCTTCTTAATAGAATTTCATGTTGTATTTTATATGGATTAAATATTGTACCTTGACTTGTGGATGTACTCAATATTAATTTTAACGTTTCATGCATAATATACTAGCCAGTTATGTATGGGGTGTTGTCATACCCTAATTTTGACCCCCCCTGAGATGTTATATCTTTATAACTTTTCATCAAAGTCAAAGCATATACTCAGAGCAGTCACTTATTCATCTGGTACTTAGTCGAGGGTGCTCAGGAACAAAAGAGCTCAGGTAAAGGATCAATCAGTAAAAGGGATGGTTTCTAACACAACCATGGGACTCAAAAGCTTCATTCTATTCATCTATGATTGATTAGATACCCATCACCTGGACTCAGGATTGCTTACTTCACCAGTCTAGGGTTTTGAGCCTATCAAGGACTAAAATCAGGGATCACATTTGGGAAACCCTAGAAAGCTCAAGGGCATCACTCAAAGGCTTCAATCATCTTCAAATGATCCATATAACAACATCCATTGGGCATCACACCTCAATTCAAGAACCACAGTCATCAATTTCATCTGGTCGACAATTAGGGTTTTTGACCTGATTCACCTGGATAGTTGTCTTTTAATCAGGACATGAACCCAAAACTCAAAACATGGTTCAAGAACTTCTATTACCTCAACATAGTCCATTCATATCATTCACTTGAGGAGAAGGACTTGGTTCATCACAAAAGTCCAAAATCCCACTTCATCTGAAAAAGTCAACTGTACAAGATCACCTTTGACTTTTAGGGTTTTTGGTCAAATCATGACTTTTAAGGTTCAATATCATCAATATATGATTATTAAAGTCATTTGACCAAATAAATTCAAGAAAATTCACCAAGGGCCAAAAAGTCAGGAATTAGGGTTTTTAAGGGCATTATGGGAACTCAAAATTTCACCTACACAACTAAAAAAACTTCCAACATGAAAGTTGTAGATCTTACAAAATAAAACAAAATCTTACATAGGAACTTTTTTCAAAAGATCAACCATTTAAGAGATTTGGAATTTTGAAGCTTTAGGTCATAAAAACTTAGAAATTTTTCTAAGTGTTTTTTAACCTAGTTTTCTTCCAACTTTGGGCTCATTTTTCACAATTTTCCCAAATGATTCTGAAGAAACCCTAAACTAATGATTTGAAGTAGATGTTTAGGGCTTTCCAAATTGTGCTCAACCTTCTCCAAATTCATTTTGAGCTAGGAGTTATGCTTGTTCAAAGTTGGCCTCAAGAAGTAAAATTATAGGTCATGCATCATTTTGGAACTTTGCAATTTTGTGCATATAACCTCACTTATGGATGCTACATGACCCATAACACATCTGCAAACATGCCATGCATTCACCTTCACCATAGCATGAGGATTGAAGAAGATTCCCAAAACAAGAACATGTGATTATGTAATGATTACATTTAGGAATTTATGGCAAATTGATGAATCATCAAAGGAATCTTCCCACCAACCAATTAGATCTCATTCTGCATCAGAAGTGTCCCCTAAGATCAGATGGAATCAATGGATAGGGAGCTAGCTCGAAAATGCAATGATCACACTTGGATATTCTTTGAAATTTCTTCATGCTTAAGGTACCAAGTTAACCTCATTAAGCAAGCTCACTACAGCCATTTGCTCTGCATCCATTTGCCTATAAATACAAGGGCATTCCTCAGTATTAGACACACCAAAGCAACTCTATTCCTTGCTTTCTCCTTCCCTTCTCATGCTTATGATTTTTCAAAGTTCTTTGCAAGAAGAATCGTTTTCTTCAAACCAGAGCTTCTCTTTGGAAAGTAAGCATTCTAACATCTCAAGGGGGTTCATTAGAGGTGATCCAAGCACCTGGATCACTTCTGTAAGTGGAGGAACACCATTGTTGCTTTCACTTTGGAGCTCTTGCAGTTGGAGGTCCATAGAGCAATTCAGAAGGTTTCAAGCAAAGCCAAGCATCCAGACACGTTCCTTAGGGCATAGTGAAGATATTCAGATGGTCGCAGCTCATCGAGGATCTGCATATTCATCATCCTCCATGTTCACTTGAAGCTCAAATCGAAGGTGTCGGTAGAACAATTCAGAAGGATTGAAGTCACAATAAGCGTTCAGTTAGCATCACTGAGTCCCAAGGAAGCTTTTAGGATCATTCACACAAGCCCAGAAGCTCCCCATCATTCGTACGACCTTCAGTTTCAGAGGTAAGTTTTTGAACTCCACCTCTTTAATTTAAGTACTCTTTGTGATAAAGCTCGATACTATCTTGTTCATCATCATCAGAGGATTGAAAACCCTCTATCATCATTCATTTATTCATCTTGTTTGTCATTTAATTTCAAATTTAGGGTTCATATGTTCTTCGTGTTTTCTGAGAAATTAGGTAGTTGTAGTTAATATAAATAAATGTTAGTTACATATCTAGATTCGTGAGGAAATTTGGAGCAAGATTGATGTTTACATCATGCCATTTAGTTGAGAAACCAGAGAGTTAGAAATTTGAAAATCTTTGAGCTCGAGGAAGAAGATGAACATGGCGCGCGCAAATTTGAAATATCTGGCTTGTTTTTAAATATATTAAGTTTGATGCATGCGAATAACAAACTGCGCGCGTAGCCCAGATGGTGGGAGTTTTGGTCAGTGACTTAGAGGGCGTGAGTTCAAGCCCTCTAGGTGACAAAACCTTATTTTTTATCACTTTTTCCACTTAATTTCTTCACAACTTTAACCAATTATTTAACCTATCAAATTAATTCATTTTAACTTCATTTTTCACACACTTGTTGATTAATATATATATTTTATGAATAATCAAAAAATTATGTACACGCTATTGTCTATGTCTGCATGTTGCAGACTTGAAAAGTGGAATAATTCACTCCACGTTTATCTATATTTCCACTCCACGTTTAAACTCATACTAAAAATAATAATTATAAATTAATAAAGTAAAAACCATTCAAATTTATTTCTATAAAATCTATAATATAAGAAAATTAAATATTCTGGAAAGTACCAAAATATCCTGCTTCATTACTCTTCCACGTGGATGTCTTATGCTTCCATTTTGTCCAAACTCTTCTTTGCTTTGTTGTTGCACATGCTACAAATACTTGTAACCAAAATTTAATACTTTAATATAATAATGCTATTTGTTAATATTTTTATAATATAATATTTGTTTTCATCATTATGCTCATGTAGTTAATGTACTGCTGAACTCTTTCACATATATCAATTTTTACTATTATTAGATCAGTGATACAATGCATAAAATATTTTAACAATTTTTTTAATATAACATAATAAATTAATATATATATTCCTATCTTTTATTTTTATTTTTAAATATTATTTTCTTTTTTATATTCGTAAGATTTCTCTTTAATTTTTGTCATACTCTTTTCATTTATAATTTTTTTAACTTCTACTTTTTATTACATTTTTTTAGATTCTATTATTAACATATTTTATAACAAAATTGTATTTTGTATTAAAAATATCTTATTGACTTAAATATTTTTACGGGTACCAGACATTTTTCTATATATTTAATTATTATTTTTTCACGGGTACCGGACATTTTTCTATACATTCAATTATTATTTTTCGCGGGTACCAGACATTTTTCTATACATTCAATTATTATTTTTCACGGGTACCAGACATTTTTCTATACATTTAATTATTATTTTTTCACGAGTATCAGACATTTTTAGATACACTCAATCATCATTTTTTCACGGGTACCGGACATTTTTCTATACATTAAATTATTATTTTTTCACGGGTACCAGACATTTTTCTATACATTCAATTATTATTTTTTCACGGGTACCAGATATTTTTCTATTAAAAAATAATCTGAAACAAATGCGTGTCCCGTACCGGACATTTTTCTATACATTCAATTATTATTTTTTCACGGATACCAGACATTTTTCTATACATTCAATTATTATTTTTTCACGGATACCAGACATTTTTCTATACATTCAATTATTACTTTTTCACGGGTACCAGATATTTTTCTATTAAAAAATAATTTGAAACAAATGCGCGTCCCGTACCAGAACCCGTGCGAACGCATGGGTTTGTTACTAGTTTATAAAAAAAATAGAAACCTAATGTGATTCTCATATTTCTATCTTATAATAAAAATAACAATTAATGAAATAATAAAAAAACCTTTGAAATCCACTTTTATCCCATGTTTTTTATAACTTATTTTTATTATTTGTATACTTTAAGATATAAAATTTAAAAAAAAAACAAATATAAATAAAATAGAATATATTATTAAGTTAGAATACAATGTGATTTTTTTATATAAAATTAAAACAAAATTTAAGAGAGAAAGGAGATTAAGATATGTCTTTAAAAGTAATTACAAATGACCTATCTACTTTAATTTTGTGTCATTTTACATATAATAATATAGGACATATCACTATTGTCTCTGGCAATCCATAAGAATTTGTTAACCAAATTATTGATTATAGAAAAATTAAATATCAATAGTAAATAAACATATCAAGTATAGATCAAAGAAGAGAGAAGTGTGTGAATAAGATGAAGAAGAATTTCAACATGGCCTTAATACTATGTCAACATTGATGGTTGAAGTCATAGCCGCACAAAATAAAATTGAAAATAATTTTTAAAAAATAAAACATATTTAAAAACTACATGCATAAGTTAGAATACAATGTGAGATACATAAAAAATATTGAACAATAAATACCTCAATTTTATGTGTAATTTCTCCATTCATCTCATATTCATAATTGTAAAAATGAAGTAAAGAGGAAAGTTTTGAATAATTAAAAACTAATAAAATAGAAAATTAAACAATTTAATGAAAAATATATTGATTCTATGTGTAATTCCTCTAGACTGAGCAAATAAGAAAAAATAAATGAAAAAGAGAGAAAGAAGAAACATTTGTAATTCTCTAAGCTATGAAGTGTTTCATGTCAACCATTATGAAACATATTTGTTTATGAATCAATTTTTTTTAAAAGAAGAAACAACAACATCTATAGAAGTTGCACATAGCATGTGGTAATTTTTGGAACGTGGAGTTGAACCAAACATTAACGAATATAGTTATTTTTGCTAGTGGGATGACGATGAAGTATTGGGTTATTTAAATAACACTAAATATTTAAAAAAAAATGAGAGCTATTTTTTTTAAGGCTATGTTTGGGAGTTTGGAGGGGAGGGGAGGGCTTTGGAAAATAGAAAGAATTGAGTGAAAAGAATAAAAAGATTTTGGGTAGGAGGGTTTTGGAGGGTTTGATTTTATTCATAACACCAAAAACCACATAAAATGGAGAAACTCGAAAATTTTATTGAAGGAGGGTTTTGAAGGACTTACATAAATTTTCCAAATATCTTTTAAAACATTTGTAATGATAATGATTCTTTTATAATTCTAAACAAAATAATTTTTTCAAAAAATGTTAAATATTTAACTATATTTTTTTTAAAATTCACTTTCGGAAGCTGATAGAGGGTGTTGCTGCTACCAAGAGATTAGGGTTTACTCAAAAGACAAAACACAAATAAACAAAATAAACATGATAAATTTCTGCTTGTTTTTTCATTCATAAGAAATTCACTTAAATACATCAGCCTTGTTGGGCTGTGAACTCTGGGTCCTAAGGCCCACTTGGAGGAAAAGTAAAATAAATTAAAATAGTTTCTCAAATAATATTATTATCCCATAATAAAGTCTTGCTGCCATATGGGCCTTTTTGTGAATCTCCTGGGCCTGTCCAGCACTCTAACATTACTATTCGGCCCACTAAAAACCTTGTCCTCAAGGTTTGGTGTAAAAGAGACTAGGCCCATATTTGAATTGAGTGGCCCTATTGGGGAAGTCTAAGGGCAATGGGGAGGACACGCAAGTGGCTTCTCGGGACCAGAGGGAAAAGCAAGTGTGGGGCAGTTGGCAGAATTTGAGGATGTTGTTTTGGGGCCCGAGGCAGGGTAGGTGGCGTGTGGAGATTGAATTACAAAGGGTCGTTGGGAATCTGACGGTGGGGAAGGAATTAGTGGGTCCATGGTCTGCTGAGCATTGAATGGGGAGGTAGTGGTTTTGGAAAAACCAGGGGAAAAACCAGGGGCGGAATTGTGAGGTTTCAAGAGAGTTGGATATAGCTGGGAACCATTATTTAATTTTAATAATGGGGCAGAAGTGTCACGTGGGGTAGCAAGTGGAAAAGAAGATTCAGGACTTGAAGAGGATCCAATATGGATTAACGGTGGAGATTTTTCGGTGACAGGTGGCTTCAGTGTTGACGGTGTAGATGGACTCAACATAGATGAGGGAGAAGCGGTACCATAAATAGGAGTGTTTGATCGTGTTTTCTGTTTTTCACTTCCCTTGGAACCGAATTGTGTACTTATTTCTGGCTTTGAACTCTCTTTCTGAACTTCTCTTGTCATAAACTCCAGATCTTCTTTTGAATTTGTCTCCACCAAACCATCCTCTCTAATATTATCTAGAATGGATACCATGTCTCTTTGTGGATCAATGCCATGATATGCCCTCAACTGTGAAACGTGAAACACCGGGTGGATGCGAGATGAGCTTGGAAGCTGAAGCTCGTAAGCAATAGGGCCGATACGGCGCAAGATCCAGAAGGGTCCAAAAAAACGCTTCGAAAGTTTTTAGGAGGTTCTCCGTTGGACCGAAGTTTTCCGATAAGGTTGAAGACGCAGCCAAGCAAAGTCTCCGACTGCAAAGGTAACATCTCTCAGTTTCTTTGCACTGCCATGACTTTCTGACTGCGAACTAAGTTTTATTTTAGAGTGTTAATGATTGTTTGTCTACTGAGCAGGGAGGAGTCAAGAGAAGGGATGTTTGCATGCCCTTTGATATAATCTTTGGTTGTTGGGGGTTGTCATCCTCTGTTTTTTTCGTGGGATACGAACTGGCTCTTCTTTTATTTTTTGAGTTTTTAAAAATCAGAGAGTCGCCACCGACTTTTATTTTATCCAATTAAGGAAAGGTTTATAAAAGAAACAGAAAAAGACCTTTAAGAGATTTTGGGTTCGGGGGTAGGTTATACAAAGGGAAGGTATTAGCACCCCTTTGTATCCATGGTTATCCATGGGCTCTTAATTGCTTAGCTCACTTGTTTGAATCATTTGTCTTGCTTTGAAATGCTTGTATGTGGTTTTAAATACTTTTGTAAAGAATTAACTTTGTAATGATCCTTGTGCGGATGTATACAAAGTGTTTTATCTTTCGAAAGATGTTTGATGGTTTGAAAAAAAGATTTTTAACTTCGTAATGATCCTTGTTCGGATATATACAAAGTGTTGTCTTTTTGAAGGTTTTGTTTTGGAAAAAACAATGATATGTGATAGCTTTTAATTGAGCAAGCAATTAGGAGGTATACCCTAAGTTCATAAGGTCTTTTCCCATTTCTTTTAGAAAATTCTCCTTTGACAGGATGTAAACAAAAGTTTGGATTTGTATTTGAAACGGTGGAATTGATTTTGAAAAGAGCAACAGAAGGGATTATCCTAAGAGGTGCAAGTGTGATTGTGTTTTGTTTCAGATATATTTGTCTTTGAGATTAGTGATCTAGCGCTTCAGTTTTTGTTCTTGACATACACGCAGTTTTATATGTACAGAAATTAAAGTGCGGGAATGTAAAATACGGAAAGTAAATCTATGCTATTACATCGATTGTGCGGGAAATGTAAACTACGCTATTTACATGAATTTGACAACCTATACACTTATCTATGAATTTAAATTGCAATAAGATAAAGATAAAATGTTTTTGGATTTTTGATGATTGATTTTAATTAGAATTAATGCATGATTAATTTAATTAAATGAGAAAAAGGTAGAAATAAAATTTAAACCTAAAAATTAAGTCTAAAATATGTTCATATTGCTTGTTAATTAATTTTAAAATAAAATTAATTTTTTTGGGATTTTTGAAATTGTTTTTTGAAATTATTAAGTTAATTAACATATAATTATACAAATAATTATACACATAAATTAAACTTAAAGAGAAAAATATTCTAAATATCTACAAAATTAGTTTATAATATATAAACTCAATTTAGTAAAATAAAATATTTTTTTCTGATTTTTTTGATAGGTTAGAAATAATTTAAATGAAATATATGAATATATATTGATTAATTAAACAAAATATATTAATTATTAAAAATATATATTTTTTGGGTATTTTTCTGATTTTTAAAAATATTTTTAAATAATTTCACAAAGAGAATTAAATAAAATGGAAAATATATTAAATTATGATTCTGTGTGGCAAAGCTTTGAGAGTCCATGGTGCCCTGTAGCTTCTGGCACGTTGGATGAAACTTTAATGAGATCTGAGGACTGATGGTGCGAGGGTACATGCTAATGCGTGTTTCATGTCACACGTGATCCATCTGCAAACAAAAATCAAAACGCACGCGAACCAATTTGAATCAGCCAATCAGGAGATGACACCTCGTCGTCTTCTTCCTCTCGCCTCTACTTTTAACAGCGTTTTTACCAAAAGCGCTGTAATACACCTCCTTCATCCCTGCAAAATAACGAATAGGGGCAAACCTATACAAAAATATTTCGCGACATGTCCATTTGACTCGTCCAGATCCACTGAACTTGAATATGCCTCTGGTTTATTCTAATTTTGCCTAAATCGAAGGATCCCATTTCGAGCTCCAAGAACCCTAAAATGGTATATGCTTCAAACCTTCATAAAAATTAAATTAGAGCTCCAGAAACGATCAGGGCACAAAACTAAACACAAATATGGGATTACATCTTATTGAATATGCATGAATAATAGTATTTTTGTAAATTTCAGTTTGGACAAACCGTGAGCTTTTGAGCTCGATTCAGTGAGCTTCAAGGCTTGAAATTGATTTGGAAAGGTTCAATGATGTTCAGGGATCGTGTTTAAGTATTTAATTTGGATTGAATTGAGCTGAAACTTAAAATTCGAATTTCAAATTTCTTGCAATATTTCAAGTATGATACAAGTGTGTTACAAGCATGGATTTGATTCTGAATTCGTGTGTCCTCTTACTGAAGTGTTCTACTTCATTTATAAGCAATGAATGTGCTGCAAAGCTAAGCTATCTTGCATTGATGATCTTTGAACCTTTGAATTTTTTTATATAAAAATCTTTGAATTCTTTGGCCATGGCTTTGAATTTTCTTCACCCTCTTGCTCTAGGCCTGCTGTACCATCTCTATGTTGCAGAAGTTAAGCTACCTTGGTGACTCAAGCAAGAGACAAAAGCTTTGGATAATGATCTTGCACCATTTCTTTTTAATTTAATTTTAAAGGTAATAAAATTAAATTAAAAAAGAAATAAAAATGTTATGGGCCCAATGTCGGTCGTGGAAGCCCTTTAAAATTATTGGGAACATGTTTGGATCATGAAAACTTGGCCTCTTTTGGAAAAAAAATCATTTTGATCAATGCTAGTTTCATGCATTTTCCCAAAAAATAGCTAACTTAAACAAGGCATATCTCCCTCAATTTTGATCATATGAAAGTGTTCTTGTAATTTTTAGAAACCTCAAGATGTCCTCTACAAGCTACTTTGGAAACTTTTTTGCATTTGGAGAAGTTATCTTGATGTTATGGCTTTTGATAAAAAACCACTTTTTGTTGACTTTGAAAATGACCTGTAATGTCCTGGCTCATATTTTTCAAATGGTGAATCCAATGACCATGGGATCAATTGCATTTGAAATATGATTGAATTTCCTTCAAAACAAGCTTTGGTTGGAATTTTTTGGATGAACAAGGAGAGAGTTATGGCCGGTCAAAGTTCAGTTGACTTTTTAGGAGAAAACCCTAATTTTGAAACTTAGGGTTTTGTTGATTTCTGATCTTTTCTTGATGAATTATGATCAACCATTGATCAAATGATGAATCTTTTGAAAAAATATGGATGTTGACAAAAAATTTCATTTTTGACTGTCTGTTGACTTTTCGATCAAACTGGTCGTCTGTTGACTGTTTGAGCTGCTGACTGTGCGTCTGAGCGAATTGAAGTTTGAAAATTTGGCTGGTGGTACTTTGAGACATATGGAGGTTCATGAAATCCACTTGAGGTCTCAAAAAACTTATTCTCCTGAAAAAAATAAAAACCCTAGTTAGGGACTGTTTGTGTAGAAGACAGTTAAGCGTACCTGATTTTTGTGCAGTGTTGAGTCTCTGCTGATCATGTGATTATCAGAAGACTTCTAGAACAAAAATCTTGGAATTTTGAAATGCAAAAGATTTATTTGGATGGTGATACAAAACACGGAGAATCATGCTGTCAGCGGGTTTGACTGTTAATTGGCTGTCCGGGCATTAACGTAACAGTTAAAGTGAAAATTCAACAGTTAAAGTTAATTTTTTTTCTTTTTGTTTTTTTGTTGTGTTAATGGTGAAAACTTATTTACCTGAGCTATTAGAAAAACACAAACATAATAAATAAATAGAATATACTGTACGCGAACGAAATTACCGATAATAACCTTGAAAAATATTTAATGCACAGAAAAATAAAGATTTAACTAGCAGAAAACACACATAATATTATCTTAATAATTAAACAACAGTACGACAGATAGTACGACATTTAATACTGACAGTACAAATATTACATAATATAATGAACAGTACGACAAATAAAATAAACGGTACATTATTTGAAAGCGAAAGATACGACAAACTTTAAAAATGACGATTAAAAACCCATGCTATAAATAACAACATATAGATGAACGGGAGTGTAAGCAACCCAGGTCCGCATTTTTCAGGACTATGCAGACAGAAAAAGGACATGATCACCACCAAAACAGTGATGACCATAAGAAAAAACGTATCCATCCACTTTGCCATTTTTGCCGGGGAAGAAGAGAAAATAATTATGAGATAGAAGTTTGAGAAATGAGTGAAATTTGATGTGAGAATTTATGGAAAAAATGAGGGGTATTTATAGAGTGAAAAGAAGGATAAAGACATTGGGGAATGAAGTGATACCGTACAAAAAAGGAAAATTTGAGTGGTAGTAGGATTTGAAAGAAAGTGTATGGTAGGGTTTGAAAAGAAAGATGTATGGAATAAAGTTAGGATTTGATTTGAAAGAAAGAGATTTGAAAAGAAAGGAAAAGATTTGAAAACAATAGTATAGTACAAAAATTAGTGGGAAACAAAAAACTAATAATAATTTAATTGTTACCAGTACAGTAATACGGTGAACTGACTTTTTATTAATCGGAATGTCGCAGTAAGCAAGAGTCGCCACCGACTTTTATTTTATCCAAACAAATTCGGAAAGGCAAAAAGAAACAGAAAAAAACCTTTTTAAAGAAATCTAAGTTCGGGGGGTAATTTATGCAAAGGGAAGGTGTAAGGCACCCTTTGCATCCATGGTTTTCCATGGGCTCTTAATTGCTTTGCTTGCTCGTTTTCAGAAAATGTAGATGAAAGAGGAAAAATGGACTTTAGCTCGTAAATGAGCGTAGCCAGTTTTTTGAAGAATTTTGAGAAAGAATATAGAAAATAGAGCATGACAAGGCAATTAGGGGCAATTACCTTAAACTCAGATGATAGGTCTCTTTTTAGCCTTTCAGAATGAAAGGGTCTATCCTTGCCATAAGAGGGCAGGAAGCCTTTCGTTTGGAGGTTGAAGGGTCGTCGAAGCATCCTTTGCCATAAGACTGTCCCATGCCATAGAAGGGCAGGTAATCTAAGGCAAGGATCAGAATAAGCCTTATTCGTTAGGCAACCAGAAGATACCTCAGCCTTTTTCCGTAGGCAACTTCCGAGGGTCGAGGTCATTTGTGTATCGAAGGCAGCATCATTTAGGGTCGTGACCTTTTTATCGAGGCAACATGGCTGAGGTATCCTCGTATTCGAGGGACTTGGTTTATTCTGCAAAAAAACACAAGGCAACAGGCAACAAGGCAACAGGCAACAAGGCAACAGAGAGGTTACCCAAAAGCGTGCGTGTGTGCACCAATCACGTGATTATATTCAATTATATTATCTTGTAAATTAGCGATTCTAAATTCAGTTTAAGGCTTGCACTCCCTAAGATTACTAACCACGCAATAATATAAAGCAATAAAGGGGGCGGGAAATTGTAACCAGCGGATCCCTTATCAGGGTTTGACACAAGTAATAATAATAAAAAGCATAAATAAAATGAGATTTAGGGTTACCAACAACGTAGCTTTGGCAATTGATAAACCCTGAAAAGGAAAGAGACAAGACAGAAAACATATAGTGAGTGCATTATCAAATTCGAGGGCAAACCTCATTAACTACTAAAGAAAATAGGATAATAAATTAAAAATAGAATAGGGAGAAGGTACTTAGCTTGGCATTTGCCTGACAGGGTTGAGGGCAAGGGTTTGCCAGAAGCATCGACTCTGACCATTAGGAATGAGCAAAGAAACAAATAAGGCGTGAGTGTATAGGCAGTTCATTGATATTTAATTTTATCCCTAATTTATTAAGGAAACAAAATAAAATGAAAAAAGAACGATTATTTGAATTAGATACGAGATAATACTTAGCTTTTGAATTTGATTTGATATGGTTGATAAGGCGCTTTTAGGGTTGACCCTGAAAAAGGCAAGGCAAAAGGGATGAAAGCAAAACAAACCCTAATTATCAAAATAATCTAGATATAATTTAAATTAAATTAGAATTAAATTACTTAACTTCGAGGTTTGTTGAAGGCGCGCATTTGGGACGAATCATGTTGCTAACCCTGATAAAACACAGAAAAGAAAACAAATCAGTGTATTATCAATCCAGACCGAGACTCAAATAGAGTATAATGATGAATTGATTTAATTAATTATTGGTCTCACGACCTAATTAATTAAATCAGGTTTAGAAAATTAAATCGAGCGTAAAATTGTATTTATGAAATTTTTTGAAATTTAAATGACATAATACTGAGTTTTTTTTTTTTGAATAATTTTACATGGTTAATTAAATTAAATAAATATGATTTAGAATTAAAAATATAAATAATAAATAAAAATATATTAAAAGGGAATGAAAATAATTATTAGATATAAAATAAAAAAGTTTTAAGAAAAAATGTGAAAGTCTTTATGTTATAAAAATAATTTAAATTAAAAAAAGAGAAAAGAAGAAAAAAAATAAATATATATATATATACATTAACGTGGTTATATAAATAAAAATAAAAAAAATTAAACAAAACTCAGCTGGATCCTGCGTGGCGCAGGCAGGAGGGACCATGGTGCGCTTGCAGCTTGCCTAGCGTTGAATGAACCTGGAGATGGAACGAATGGCTTGGATGGCGAGGGAACACGTTAATGTGTGTTTCATAACACACATGATCCACCTGCACTCAGAACGCGCGCGCGCCAAAGAACATTCAAACGGGCCAATCACACGATGACGCGTAGTCATCTTCTTCCTCACACCAGTCTGCAGAAACGCTTTTTTACAGCGCCTTTGGTTGGAAGTGCTATAAAAACCCTGCATACTAAAACTAAAAATAGCGAATAGGACTAAATGCCTACAAAAATTTGGCGCACTAGCACCATTGAATTCGTCTGACTCTTGCGAATTCGACTACGGTATTAGTTTGTTTCAATTTTACCTGTATTGGAAAGCCCCAATTTCAAAGGCGCGAACCCTAACATGGCAGATGGTCCATAACAACATAATAATGTCCACAAATCTCCAGAATCGATCAAAACATCAAGATAAATAAGAATATGCAATTAAAATTGAGTTATGATGCATGTTTTAGCGAGA
The DNA here is from genome assembly GCF_029867415.1 of Vicia villosa. NCBI lineage: Eukaryota > Viridiplantae > Streptophyta > Magnoliopsida > Fabales > Fabaceae > Vicia > Vicia villosa. Next base: position 75,172,618 of record NC_081185.1, on the reverse strand, counting down.
TCGAATGAGTTTAGAAAAGTGCAAACCAATGCTTATTAGCGTCGATTCTGAGAGCTTTGTGGCTCGAAAACGATTGGGAGTCCTTCAGTGATGACCAAGGAGTATATTGAGATCGCTAGTGACACTTGAATCGGCCTGAATCTCAGTATTGAAGTTTGAGTTTTTTGAAGGATTTTGAACTCGGGTTTGGTGTGCTTATGGCTGCAAAATCGTAACCCTCGGGATCTGCAATTGTTTGTGTATATATATTAGAAGGATTAGGGCAAATAAAATTGAAAAGAATCTCTTTGAATCAAGAATTCAATATGGTGAAAATTTGATTGAAAATATGATTTTGAAAATTTCCAATTATGGCCAATATTGACTCAATCTCCTCCCAATCACATTTGCACGAAATTACATTAGATATGGAACATATTTGATGATAAAATAGATCCAAATCATATCTTGTACCAATATTTGATTTTCTTTTTAATTTATTTGATTTTAATCCTTTTTTAAATGAATTAAAAATTCATAATAAATCAAATAAAGCTTATAATTTCGTGGGAAAAAGGTTTTGGGCCTTTGATGACTTGTATAGCAAGATTGGACCAAAAGAACTTGGGCCTTTTTGCAAAAAGTGTTCAATTCTTTCACATTTTCCTTCCCAAAATAGCCTCACTTTGACAAGGCCTATCTCCCTCAATTTTTGGGGTATGGAAGTGTTCTAAGACATTTTGGAAACCTTAGAGAGTCCTCTAACCAATGTCTTTGGTCTCACATCAAAATCTTTTTCCATTCTTATTTTATGTCCTTTTGAAAAAAGTATCTTTTTGTTGACTTTTGAAAAGGACCTATAATGTATGAAGCCATATCTCTTAAACCATTGACCTATGAGCTCTGATTCTTGGACCATTGGATAGAGGAATGAATTCCCTTCAAAATGAGCTTTGGTGGGAATTTTTCTGATGAAGTATGAATATTTGGTGAATTTTCAAAGTTTTGGTTGACTTTTTTAGTTCATGCCCAAAATAGTAACTCTTGACTTTTGACTTCTCTGATCTTTCCTTGCATCATCATGATCAACCCTTGCTCAAATTATGATTTTAGGGTTATGAGGATGTTGTTGACCAAATATCTTGAATTTTGACTGTATATTGACTTGAAATGACTGTTTTGCCCTTGGGAGTCGACTGTTGACCTAATCAGGATTTGAGGGACTAAATTTGCTCTGTTTGACTTGAAACTTTATATGGAGATACTTTGGGATGTTAGTGACCCTATGGAACCATCTTGAGCCATTGATTCAATGATTTTCCATTGAATTAATCAAACCCTAGTTCAGAGCTTTTGTATAGGAGAGTGTGTTTTGGAGCTTTGTCTTTTGTTTTGATTTTATGTGTGGAAAATAACATGGGCAAATTTTAGGGTATGACAGCTGCCCCTGTTCAATTATCTTAAACCTGAAGATGTAGAGTGGTCTGTATGCCAGTCGGTATCTGAAGGTGGAAGATGATTGAGCACTAGAATACCAAGAAATTTGCCCTATTTGCAGTAGGGACTTTTGTCGGAGATGGGCTTGTAGATGCCATCTGGTAGTTGTTGGAGTATGGATTGTTGCAAAATTTCTGCTTTTGTTGTCTTCTTTTTTTTTTTTGAATGTTGAGGAACCGTCAAAGGTATCGACTCAAATCTGTGTTGGGTTATTTAAGGAACCGTCAAAGGTATCGACTTAAATTTGAAGCATATTGTTGAGGCACCGTCAAAGGTATCGACTCAGATATGCAGACAGATTGTATAAGGAACCGTCAAAGGTGTCGACTTATATCTGAAATGTGTTGTTAAGGAACCGTCAAAGGTGTCGACTTAACTCTTGATGTGGGTTGTTAAGGAACCGTCAAAGGTATCGACTTAACTCTGAAGCATATCATTGAGGCACCGTCAAAGGTATCGACTCAGATATGTAGATAGATTGTATAAGGAACCGTCAAAGGTGTCGACTTATATCTGAAATGTGTTGTTAAGGAACCGTCAAAGGTGTTGACTTAACTCTTGATATATTAAGGAACCGTCAAAGGTATCGACTTAACACTTGAAAATAGATTGTTAAGGAACCGTCAAAGGTGTCGACTTAACTCTTGTAAATGGAGACAGTGGTATCCTGAAAAGTAGAGGTTAGTTTTCTTTATGCCATGTCATGATGCATGCAGTATGTTTGTGTGACGGGATTCTCAAAATAAATGAGGACCTCGTATGTTATGTATGCACTTGTCGCGATGTTTATGTATTATGTATGAACGTGTATGCAATTGTATGAATATATTTATGACATGTGATATGTGAATATGATTCATGTTGTCTTGATTGAGAAAATAAATCTCTGTATCCTTGAAGATGTTCAGCTGGGGATTGATGGTTTCTGCTTAGGGATGATCAGTAATTTGGTGTACCCTGATTGGGGATAAAGACATTAATATGCCATGTTTGGAGAAGAGCAAAGTGTTGGAGAAATGACAGTGTTGAAGATGTAAACTTTGTTGGGGATTCATGTCTTTGTCGAGACGAGAACTTTTGAAGATATTTTCTTAATGATTACTCTGTGGGGATATGATCATATGAATCTGGCTCTGCGTGGAGATGTGAGTGTCTTGAAAGTTGCCCCCAGTATCATAGTAACTTACTACTTGATTCAGGACACGCCACTGAGTATTGATCAAGATGTTGGACTGGACTTGCATAGATTTGCCCCAGTTAGCAGGAACTTTGGAACGATTCGCCTTGCGGGGACTTTGTGAGATGTGCACTATGGGCGATATGCCCCCAGTAATCATAGGCTCGTGACAATGTCTCACGTTGATTGGGGAGTAGCTTTAGATATGCTCGGATGCATGCCCCTGATTGTTCGACCATCCATGAGAGAGTCTCGGAATCTCGACTTGATTGCCTCAGATTGATTGGGCCAAACGCGTCATGCCCCTTGTATACGTAAGAGACATGGCTTCTTGGAGTAATTTTGTTTTGTCGGGATAACTTTCAGTCATTAGTTGTACTCTGTGCAAGTTCTTTCTGATGCTAACATTTGAAATTATGTAGCAGGATATGTTTAATAATGTATTCGTGAGATGCAATGCATACGTTTGTCTTGAGTTTTTTGAAAAAACATTAAAACCGAAGATGTAGAAGCGTGATATTTGTAAAAACATGCTATTTGTAACAATGTGATGTTTGTAAAAGAGAAATATCAACTCAGCATTTTAGGTAAACCTTAAGGAGTCGGGATACCTTTGTTATGACAGTATGCTTTCGAACTAACCATGCTTCAGTTAGGACTTTCAAGGGTTGTAACGTGGCTTGGTTCACGGTTTAAGAAGCAAGGGATAATGGCTCAAAATTTAATTATACCCGTTCCCTTCTTCGTGATGTTCTTCAGTCCTAAGCTCAGTTGATTCGTCTTATGCATTCAGATTCCAAGAGACTTTTGGATTTACACCTTTGGTAATGACGATGGTTCACGAGCAAAGAGAACTTTTGAGATGGCAGTCACTTCTTCCTTTAGGTAGTCACAACATTGTGTTGTTCAAGAATTTATTGACTTCCTTTTTCATCTTTTTGGTATCCCTAACTTTTGCCCGAACTGTCTCTTTTGAGTTAACAGTCAGCGGGACGCCTTGATTTTTGCCTAAGTCTTCTTTTTGATTTTTTTGCTTAGCAGGCTTTTCTTTGTATGTATGTTTTTTCCATTTTTCTTCTTTTTTTTTTGAAACATATTGACTGCCTTGTTTAATGATTGATGAACCATCATTGGCTTTTGACTGACATCTCCAACACTTTTTTGATGTGTATGGATGAACGCTTGTGATTTGAAACCTTTGTTGAAAGGTGTACTGAATGTTTCTCTTAAAATAGAATGCACAACCAAATTAACTGAGAACTACCCTGCCCCAGGTTAAAGAATGCGATTTTTCGTACAGAAAGAAACTTCTACTTCTTAGGCTCAAAAGGGGTTGACGAGGAATTAACGTCCTTATATCTCCACTATTTAGGAATTGAAACAATGCCTGTACATCGTCAGCATAGTCTGTTCAAAAGCATACTGTATGAGGTTGTGGTATCGTTTTCGTCATCCTCCCTCAAAAGGCTTACAGCTTAGCAGGAGTCGAGTATCACAAAACATATGCAAATTAAAGACGCAATTTAGAATGAGTGATAGCGAAATAATTTATTCAAGACAAACATATGCAATGCACTGATGATAATTATTAAAGCAGATAATGTCTATCATAAATCGAATGTTTAAACAAACAGAATAGAAATTGCAAATGAAAGTAAATCTAATGATCTAAAAAGTTCATCCTTCTAGCCATCCATAGTATTAGCAATCTTGTTGTGATTAGGCATGGGAGCAGTGATCACTTTAGGAGTTGCAGGATGGTCGAACTCAATTTCACCAGCGTCGATCATATCTTGGATCTTGTTCTTCAACGGCCAACAATTCTCTGTGTCATGTCCAGGACTATTAGAATGATATGCGCACCTTGCATTGGGCTTATAACTAGGAGCAGAGGTGTTAGGATTCTTAGGAGGATCCCTCAGGGTGATCAAATTTGCCTTTAGCAGGTGTTGTAAAGCTTGAGCTAGTGACATGTTGATCTTTGTGAATTGACGTCTGGGCGTATCTTGTTTGTTTTGACGACCTTGTTGAGGTGCCGGTGTGGTGCTTAGAACTGCCCCAATAGATTGATCGTGATTTATCCTTTTCTGCCCATACACAGCATTGGAATCAGACCTCCCATTGAAATGCTTCTTTGTAGTACTTGAGGATGTAGCCACTTGAATCTTACCACTTCGGATGCCATTCTCGACACGTTCCCCAGTTAGTATAAGCTCAGCGAATCCAGATGACGAACTTCCCAGCAAATGACTATAGAAAGGGCCAGTCAATGTATTCATAAACATATCTACCAGCTCCCTATCAGTCAAAGAAGGTTTGACTCTTCCAGCTAGATCTCTCCATTTCTGAGCGTACTCTTTGAAACTTTCATTAGAGCCCATAGACATGCTTTGTAGTTGCATGCGAGTTGGTGCAAGATCAGAATTGTATCGATATTGTTGGTAGAAGGCACCCATCAGATCTTCCCATGTACGGAGGTTAGTACTTTCCAATTGATAGTACCATTCGAGTTGAGTTCCAGATAAGCTCTCTTGGAAAAAGTGAATCCATAGCTTCTTATCAGCAATATGAGCTTGAATCTTTCTTACATAGGACCTCAAGTGCAGCTTAGGACAAGAGACTCCATCGTATTTTGCAAAAGTTGGAATCTTGAATTTCGGAGGTATAACAACTCCAGAGACGAGTCCTAGATCTTCAAAATCCAGTCCAGGTACCTTCTGAATTTCTATGGCTTTCATACGTTCCTCCAGCAACTTATATTTGTCATCAGGATGTTCATCCTCATGGTGGTAGTCCTCTTCTTCTTCAGAGGGTTTGGCAGAATCATGGTTACTTTTTGCCTCAGTTTTGATACTAGCATCATCATCTTGCTCATCTTCGTCATTGTCTTCATAGGTTTCAGCATCCCTGAGTTGCAAGATTGGTCTAAGCTTTTTCACCTTAGTCTTCTTACCCTTCTTCTTCTTCTTTTTAGTCAGCATGGCTTTCAGCTCTTCTTGCCCCTTGGACAAATTCAGAATTAAGGCTTGGAATTCAGTGTTTTGAGCTTGGAGATCCTTAACTGATTGTTCGAGATCCATGATGCTGAAATAAACAGCGAGGAAGGATGAGAAACCCATCATAGGAAACCTGTTATGCGATGTTATGAATGCAAATGAAATGTTTTCAAGGATCTTTAAGGAATTTAGTTAGCAACATTAGAAATTTAATCAGTCACGACTTCGTCTGAAGAACCTTGGCTTTCGTCTTTAAGCGTCCTTCTTTAAGAATCAAGCTCACCATATCGAGTGGGTCATCGCCTCTGATTCGAGATATCTCTGAATTTGAAGGTACATGGCTAGGGGAAAATAAATCCTCTTGCCCCTTGATAAGTATTGTGTCTTTGGATCGGAAGGTATGCGGCCAGAGGAAAATAAATCCTCTTGCCCCTTGATTTGAAATTCGGTCCTTGATAAGAGTACCTGAAATCGTGCGCCCTAAATCCCTAAGATCCTTGAAAGGGTTACTTAAATCGTGTTATGCTTATGATGTCATGATGTCATGAATGTTATGCGAATGCAATTCATTAGGCATAGTGTGGGATAGTAAGGGCAGACAAGTCCTTTTAGTTGGTTCATCCTGTCCTAAAAAGTAACCAGGTTCTATGGTGCTCATATCCCTGATCTTTCTCGTGGGCATTGTCTCAACATAGCACTCAATCGGCCAGCCAAAAGCATCCCTTGAGTCCAATCTCAATGAGTGTAGCATCGAGTATAAACCGGCTTCAGTCAGGAATCCGAAGCCAGCCATCTCGCTACTTCTTATAAGCCAAAGTCAAGTTCAACTAAGGTTCTAAAGGCGAATTAGTGCTCATGACACCACGCGGTAGCCAAATGTCTCCTCGATCAGATTCAAGGGCCATCAGGACAAACCAAAGCGTCGCACTAACGGTGGCCACCAGTTCAACCATAACGATACATGTCGTACAGCTTTCCTGGTCTCATGCCACATACTTAAGGTACACTAGATCCGGGTGTAGGACCTTTCACATAGCAGAATTCCCAAAACAACCTTGGAAATTAAATCAAGCAAAACAAACAATAGAAAACATTTAAAGTGAATCCTAAACCTTTAAGGTAACCCCTCTTTTATCGGAAAATCCCCAGCAGAGTCGCCAGTACAGTAATACGGTGAACTGACTTTTTATTAATCGGAATGTCGCAGTAAGCAAGAGTCGCCACCGACTTTTATTTTATCCAAACAAATTCGGAAAGGCAAAAAGAAACAGAAAAAAACCTTTTTAAAGAAATCTAAGTTCGGGGGGTAATTTATGCAAAGGGAAGGTGTAAGGCACCCTTTGCATCCATGGTTTTCCATGGGCTCTTAATTGCTTTGCTTGCTCGTTTTCAGAAAATGTAGATGAAAGAGGAAAAATGGACTTTAGCTCGTAAATGAGCGTAGCCAGTTTTTTGAAGAATTTTGAGAAAGAATATAGAAAATAGAGCATGACAAGGCAATTAGGGGCAATTACCTTAAACTCAGATGATAGGTCTCTTTTTAGCCTTTCAGAATGAAAGGGTCTATCCTTGCCATAAGAGGGCAGGAAGCCTTTCGTTTGGAGGTTGAAGGGTCGTCGAAGCATCCTTTGCCATAAGACTGTCCCATGCCATAGAAGGGCAGGTAATCTAAGGCAAGGATCAGAATAAGCCTTATTCGTTAGGCAACCAGAAGATACCTCAGCCTTTTTCCGTAGGCAACTTCCGAGGGTCGAGGTCATTTGTGTATCGAAGGCAGCATCATTTAGGGTCGTGACCTTTTTATCGAGGCAACATGGCTGAGGTATCCTCGTATTCGAGGGACTTGGTTTATTCTGCAAAAAAACACAAGGCAACAGGCAACAAGGCAACAGAGAGGTTACCCAAAAGCGTGCGTGTGTGCACCAATCACGTGATTATATTCAATTATATTATCTTGTAAATTAGCGATTCTAAATTCAGTTTAAGGCTTGCACTCCCTAAGATTACTAACCACGCAATAATATAAAGCAATAAAGGGGGCGGGAAATTGTAACCAGCGGATCCCTTATCAGGGTTTGACACAAGTAATAATAATAAAAAGCATAAATAAAATGAGATTTAGGGTTACCAACAACGTAGCTTTGGCAATTGATAAACCCTGAAAAGGAAAGAGACAAGACAGAAAACATATAGTGAGTGCATTATCAAATTCGAGGGCAAACCTCATTAACTACTAAAGAAAATAGGATAATAAATTAAAAATAGAATAGGGAGAAGGTACTTAGCTTGGCATTTGCCTGACAGGGTTGAGGGCAAGGGTTTGCCAGAAGCATCGACTCTGACCATTAGGAATGAGCAAAGAAACAAATAAGGCGTGAGTGTATAGGCAGTTCATTGATATTTAATTTTATCCCTAATTTATTAAGGAAACAAAATAAAATGAAAAAAGAACGATTATTTGAATTAGATACGAGATAATACTTAGCTTTTGAATTTGATTTGATATGGTTGATAGGGCGCTTTTAGGGTTGACCCTGAAAAAGGCAAGGCAAAAGGGATGAAAGCAAAACAAACCCTAATTATCAAAATAATCTAGATATAATTTAAATTAAATTAGAATTAAATTACTTAACTTCGAGGTTTGTTGAAGGCGCGCATTTGGGACGAATCATGTTGCTAACCCTGATAAAACACAGAAAAGAAAACAAATCAGTGTATTATCAATCCAGACCGAGACTCAAATAGAGTATAATGATGAATTGATTTAATTAATTATTGGTCTCGCGACCTAATTAATTAAATCAGGTTTAGAAAATTAAATCGAGCGTAAAATTGTATTTATGAAATATTTTGAAATTTAAATGACATAATACTGAGTTTTTTTTTTGAATAATTTTACATGGTTAATTAAATTAAATAAATATGATTTAGAATTAAAAATATAAATAATAAATAAAAATATATTAAAAGGGAATGAAAATAATTATTAGATATAAAATAAAAAAGTTTTAAGAAAAAATGTGAAAGTCTTTATGTTATAAAAATAATTTAAATTAAAAAAAGAGAAAAGAAGAAAAAAAAATAAATATATATATATACATTAACGTGGTTATATAAATAAAAATAAAAAAAATAAAACAAAACTCAGCTGGATCCTGCGTGGCGCAGGCAGGAGGGACCATGGTGCGCTTGCAGCTTGCCTAGCGTTGAATGAACCTGGAGATGGAACGAATGGCTTGGATGGCGAGGGAACACGTTAATGTGTGTTTCATAACACACATGATCCACCTGCACTCAGAACGCGCGCGCGCCAAAGAACATTCAAACGGGCCAATCACACGATGACGCGTAGTCATCTTCTTCCTCACACCAGTCTGCAGAAACGCTTTTTTACAGCGCCTTTGGTTGGAAGTGCTATAAAAACCCTGCATACTAAAACTAAAAATAGCGAATAGGACTAAATGCCTACAAAAATTTGGCGCACTAGCACCATTGAATTCGTCTGACTCTTGCGAATTCGACTACGGTATTAGTTTGTTTCAATTTTACCTGTATTGGAAAGCCCCAATTTCAAAGGCGCGAACCCTAACATGGCAGATGGTCCATAACAACATAATAATGTCCACAAATCTCCAGAATCGATCAAAACATCAAGATAAATAAGAATATGCAATTAAAATTGAGTTATGATGCATGTTTTAGCGAGATCGAATGAGTTTAGAAAAGTGCAAACCAATGCTTATTAGCGTCGATTCTGAGAGCTTTGTGGCTCGAAAACGATTGGGAGTCCTTCAGTGATGACCAAGGAGTATATTGAGATCGCTAGTGACACTTGAATCGGCCTGAATCTCAGTATTGAAGTTTGAGTTTTTTGAAGGATTTTGAACTCGGGTTTGGTGTGCTTATGGCTGCAAAATCGTAACCCTCGGGATCTGCAATTGTTTGTGTATATATATTAGAAGGATTAGGGCAAATAAAATTGAAAAGAATCTCTTTGAATCAATAACTCAATATGGTGAAAATTTGATTGAAAATATGATTTTGAAAATTTCCAATTATGGCCAATATTGACTCAATCTCCTCCCAATCACATTTGCACGAAATTACATTAGATATGGAACATATTTGATGATAAAATAGATCCAAATCATATCTTGTACCAATATTTGATTTTCTTTTTAATTTATTTGATTTTAATCCTTTTTTAAATGAATTAAAAATTCATAATAAATCAAATAAAGCTTATAATTTCGTGGGAAAAAGGTTTTGGGCCTTTGATGACTTGTATAGCAAGATTGGACCAAAAGAACTTGGGCCTTTTTGCAAAAAGTGTTCAATTCTTTCACATTTTCCTTCCCAAAATAGCCTCACTTTGACAAGGCCTATCTCCCTCAATTTTTGGGGTATGGAAGTGTTCTAAGACATTTTGGAAACCTTAGAGAGTCCTCTAACCAATGTCTTTGGTCTCACATCAAAATCTTTTTCCATTCTTATTTTATGTCCTTTTGAAAAAAGTATCTTTTTGTTGACTTTTGAAAAGGACCTATAATGTATGAAGCCATATCTCTTAAACCATTGACCTATGAGCTCTGATTCTTGGACCATTGGATAGAGGAATGAATTCCCTTCAAAATGAGATTTGGTGGGAATTTTTCTGATGAAGTATGAATATTTGGTGAATTTTCAAAGTTTTGGTTGACTTTTTTAGTTCATGCCCAAAATAGTAACTCTTGACTTTTGACTTCTCTGATCTTTCCTTGCATCATCATGATCAACCCTTGCTCAAATTATGATTTTAGGGTTATGAGGATGTTGTTGACCAAATATCTTGAATTTTGACTGTATATTGACTTGAAATGACTGTTTTGCCCTTGGGAGTCGACTGTTGACCTAATCAGGATTTGAGGGACTAAATTTGCTCTGTTTGACTTGAAACTTTATATGGAGATACTTTGGGATGTTAGTGACCCTATGGAACCATCTTGAGCCATTGATTCAATGATTTTCCATTGAATTAATCAAACCCTAGTTCAGAGCTTTTGTATAGGAGAGTGTGTTTTGGAGCTTTGTCTTTTGTTTTGATTTTATGTGTGGAAAATAACATGGGCAAATTTTAGGGTATGACAAGTACAGTCTGAATCCCCGGACTTTGCGCCTGCAAAATTTAATTCTGTACCAATTGCGTCAGTACTATTTATCTACAAATAAATCTCAAATAAATAGCGAGTGTGAAGTGATAAATAGTACTTGGCGTTTGTGTAAGAATAAATTCAACAGCGAACCAAAATACCGTATAAGAAATATTCTAAAAACCGAGTATTCATAAAATCAGGATATTTATGAAATAAAATCCAAGATTATATGAAACTCCCAATTTTTAGACAGAAGTCTGTTGCCTTCTTTTTTGAAAAAGATGCGGGCAAATTTTGGGGTATAACAGGGGTGCACGTCCATAGAGTGCTTCAAAGGGAGTCATGCGGATAGAAGAATGGAATGTGGAGTTGTGCCAATATTCTGCCAAGTGAAGGAATTTGAACCACATTCGTGGAAGGTCACTCGTGAAACACCGAAGGTATGTCTCCAAACCTCGATTTACGACTTCAGTTTGACCATCGGTTTCTCGGTGATAAGCCGTACTATATTTTAGGGTCGTTCCTTAGACTCGGAAAAGCTCTTTCCAGAAAGCACTCAAGAACAGCGGATCTCTGTTTGAAACAATTGATTTAGGAATGCCATGTAGGCGACAAATCTCCGTGGAAAAGCATCGTGCCAAGTCCTGAGCTGTGAAGTGAGTAGGTAAAGTCACCAAGTGTACAAACTTGGACAATCTATCACAGACAACCCAGATTACGGTTTGTCCAAAAGAGGATGGAAGATGAGTCACAAAATCCATTGATAAGTCTTCCCAAACATGTTGTCGTATTTCCAAAGGTTGCAGTAAACCCTGTTTTTTTGATGGTATATATTTATTTTGTTGGCAGGTAAGGCATGTTTGCACAAAGCTTTTGACATCTTTGTAAAGTCCTGGCCAAAGGAATGTTGTAGATATGTGATGCAAAGTGGGCTTTAAACCATAATGACCTGAAGTTGGTGAACAATGGTACTCCAACAGAACACTCTGACGAAAATCCGAAGCATCGGGTAGAAAAATCTGTCCTTTAAAGTATAGCAATTTGTTTACGAGCTGATACCGCAACTGAAGTTTTTGGTCATTGAGTTTGTTTAACACCATGTCTTGTCCTTCCTTGGTGGTGTAGAACTGTTTGAGTCAGGAAATGAGGTCAGGAACTGGTGAAGATATGGTGAGACGTAAAGGCGTCTCTTCCGTTTGTCTGCGGCTCAAAGCATCGGCAACTTGGTTTGAACTTATAGGTTTGTAGAATATATCAAAACTAAACCCTTGTAACTTTGCAGCCCATTTTTGCTGCTCTGGTGTTTGGATAGTTTGTGTCAACAAATTCTTCATACTTTTTTGATCCGTGTAAATATGGAAATGTTTCCCAATGAGATACTGACGCCATTTTCTAACAGCTTCCGTGATGGCATACATTTTGCAAACGTAGACTGATGAGGCTTGCATACGGTGGCACATTTTCTTGCTTAAGAAGACTAGGGGGTGGCCAGCTTGTGAAAGGACTGCTCCTATGGCTACTGCTGATGCGTCTGTTTCTACAATGAAGGTTTTTGTGAAGTCAGGAAGGGCAAGCACAGGAGTTTGAGTGATTTTATGCTTTAACGTTGTAAAAGCTTTATCTGCATCTGTACTCCATGTGAACTTATTAAAACGTAATATATCGGTGAGAGGAGCGGCGAGTGTGGCGTAGTGATGGACACATCGTCTATAAAAACCAGTGAGGCCCAAAAATCCCCTGAGCATCGTGAGTGAACGTGGTTTCGGCCAATCCAACATTGCTTGAATTTTGTCCGGATCTGGGGTAACACCATTTGAAGTAATTATGTGACCTAGATAATCAACCTTAGGAACTGCAAAAATACACTTAGAAAGTTTTGCAACAAATTGATTTGAAGCAAGTAAGTCAAATATCAAAGTTAAATGATGTAGGTGGTCTGAATAAGAATTACTGTAAATTAGAATATCATAAAAAAAAACAAGAACAAATCGTCGCAAATACGGACGTAATAGGTCATTCATCGTCGATTGAAAATAACTAGGAGCATTAGTTAAGCCAAATGGCATCACTAAAAACTCATAGTGCCCATCAAAGGTTTTGAAAGCCGTTTTGTGAGTGTCTTCCGGTATGACCCTAATTTGGTGGTAGCCCGACCTGAGGTCGATCTTTGTAAATAAAGAAGCAGAACCCAACTCATCAAATAGCTCATCTACGGTAGGTATTAGGAATCGATCGCGGACAGTAACTGCATTTAGAGCATGATAGTCCACACAAAAGCGCCATGATCCGTCTTTCTTTCTTACAAGGAGGACAGGGGAAGAAAAAAGGCTATTGCTGGGTTTGATAATGCCTCCAGCAAGCATTTCTTGGATAATTTTGGTCCTGGCATCTTTTTGGGAATGAGGGTAACGGTAGGGCTTTACGTTGACTGGGGCAGAATTAGGTTTTAAGGGTATATGGTGATCGTGGGGTCTTGGTGGGAGTAGGCCATGAGGTTTTTGAAAGACAGAAGAATAAGAGTTAATAAGAGTGGCAATCTCTGGTTGGGTGATAGGGGAAAGGGAATCGGAGATTCGGATGGAATTTGAGTGGTCAAGGGTAGGCTGACATAAGAGTAAATGGATAGAAGCGATAGAATCAGTGTGTATAAGGTGGCGAATATGGTTAAATATGGAAGGGACAGGTCTTGGGTTAGGGTTGCCTGAAAGGGTAATTTGTTTTTCAGCATGAGTGAAAGAGATTTGTGGTATGGAAAAATCAGCAACAATGGGTCCAAGGGTTCACAACCACTCCATTCCCAACACTACATCAACACCTTCAATAAGGATCAAATAAAATGGTATAAAAAATAAGTGGCTTTGTAGTGTGATAGGTACTTCAGAACAGAATCCCAAACAGTCTATTTTTGATCCATTTCCCACCATTAGTTCAAAATTGGGAATAGTTTTGCTTGGGATTTGAAGATGGTGTGCAATTTGAGGCTGTAGAATATTATGGGTACTTCCTGTATCTATTAGAACTGTCACTAATAACCCATCAAGTAATCCGCGAAATTTTAATGTCTTGGGGGAAAATTGGCCAATCATAGCTTGTGGGGAGAGTTGAAAGTATGTTTTAGCATTGTTGGGTGGTGAAGGGTCAACATTTGGGGGTTCATGGGTATCAATACTATCATTGGAATTTACTAAATCTTCTTCCACCATAAGGAGTAGAAATTTTCCAGCTGCACATCTATGGCCTGGTATGAATTTTTCGTCGCAGTTGAAACACAAACCTTGGGCCCTGCGTTCAGCTTGTTGGGCCGGGGGTAATTCTTCTTATAGGTAAACGGTTTAGTTGGGACGGGACTGAGGGGTTTGGTGTGCTTGAAGAAGGAAGAGATATGGGCTTCGGATTAGTTGAATGGGGTAAGTGGGTTTGGGAAGGAATGTAAGGAGGTTTAACTTTGGGTTTTGAATCTTTAATTTTAGCCTCAATGAGCTTGGCTAACCCAACTGCATGTGAGATAGATTGAGGCCTTTGAACCGCTAATTCATTGCGAATATCCAGAATCAGCCCCGAAATGAAACAATTAAGAATGGCATCTGGTGGTAAGCCGATGACTCGGTTACAAAGCTTTTCAAAATTTGTTTGGTATTCTGTGACCGATCCATATTGTCTAAGTTTAAATAGTTGGGCTTGATGATTTTCATACGTGGAAGGACCAAACCGTAACTCTGCATCCCTAGCGAAAGAATGCCAATCCGAAAGTTCATTACTTTGGAACATCCATTTATACCACCCTAGTGCATCCCCTTTCATATAGAATGAAACCATGGGTAAACGATTTTCGTAAGGAATATTATAATATGCAAAAAATTGCTCTGCCTGAAAAATCCATTCTAACACATCATTGCCATCAAAAATTCCCAACTCAATTTGGGGGTACGAAAATGTGTGGAGGTGGCTGTATTTGTGATGGGGGTTGGATGGGGAAAGGAAGGATACGTAGAAGTGTGTAGGGGTGGGTTCGTGTAAGGGAGAGCAGTATAAGGAGGTGGTTGTGTGAAGGTAGTATGAGGAAAAATGGTGGAATAAGGTTGTGATGTATATAAAAATTGGCTTTGGAAAGGATGGGTGAGAGGGGGCTGTGTGAATGGTATAAAGGCAGAATTGGGGGAATGGATAGATGGGTGTGGACGGGTAAAGGTTGGGGTAGGTTGGGGTGGTGGTGTATAAAGCTGAGTAGATGAAAGGGTGGAGTTATTTAAATGAAAGGAAGATGTACCTGATACAGATCTGGTTGTTGTTGTAGGGGTAGATCTAGGTGTAGAAGTTGATGTTGTAGCTTGTGTAGATTTGGGCGTCACTGTTGGGGCAGAACTGGGTATTGTTGTCGTTGTCATGGAGGCAAATTGCTGTGTCATTAAAGCTGTTAGAGCTGCGAAATTACTATTCATGGCAGTTTCTAAATTTCTGTGGTTGGTGTTGATTTGACCCAGATGCATAGCAATAACTTGGTTATTAGCTTCCATGGATGATTCAAGGTTTTCATGGGTAAGAATGAGGTTCTCGATGTGCTGGTTTGTGGCTTGGAGGGTGTCATCAATGTCCTTAGGTGTGGGAATGACTGGTTTGGGAGGCATGAGAATGAAAATGAAAGCACCAAATGATAGAGGGTGCTGCTGCTACCAAGAGATTAGGGTTTACTCAAAAGACAAAACACAAATAAACAAAATAAACATGATAAATTTCTGCTTGTTTTTTCATTCATAAGAAATTCACTTAAATACATCAGCCTTGCTGGGCTGTGAACTCTGGGTCCTAAGGCCCACTTGGAGGAAAAGTAAAATAAATTAAAATAGTTTCTCAAATAATATTATTATTCCATAATAAAGTCTTGCTGCCATATGGGCCATTTTGGGAATCTCCTGGGCCTGTCCAGCACTCTAACAGAAGCCTTCTCTTCCTCTCCAAACTCTCAAACATAGTCTTAAAATCTTTTATTTAATTAAGAAATTTTTTTTAAATAGATAATGGAATTAAAACAAAAGAGCATAAGGGGTGCTCCACCCGAATACACAGCGGAAAACTCCTACACCTCGAAACAAACAAGAGGCAAAATATTCCAGGTATGGTAATTACAAAGATCCCCTAACTTGTAAAAGGAAAGAAGCCAATTCCAAGAAAATTGGATGATATTCGACATACAATCAGTAAAACTAAATGACTCCTTCTTAAAAATAATCGCATTACAAAGATCCCCTAATTTATGATTTGTTATAGACTGTTGACTAATATGGACACATTAAGACTAACGCATGATAGAAAAGTGGAAAGTAATTGATTTTGAATGCAATAAACGCAGGACAAACACGATTAAATGCAATAAAGACGAACAGACTTAATGTAGAGAATAAAGAAGAACAAATGAAAAGACTTTAACTTAAATAAATGCAAAGTAAAAGGTGATGAAAAGTAGTAAAAGGAAATAGAATGACATTAATGGAAATGATATAAATGATTGCATTAAAAGTAAATTGGTACACAAACATATATTTTCAGATTGCACTCCTTTCTCATTTTCAGTGTAGAGATTGAGTTTATCATAAAGTGTAAAATTGTGGACCACTAAAATGATTATATTCTTCTGCTTAAATAGGCACTTCAAAATAACTGTTTCTGACGGTTCCTTAACTCCTTGACGAAACGTGTACCACCATGCACTAGATATTAAACAGAACTTCTCCACGTGTCTCAGCATATAAAACCACCAACAACTGCCACTTTTCTTCCCACCCTTCGACTTCGTCTAGCTTTAGAAGCTAGACCTTTGACACTTGCACCTTCTAAGGGCAAACGTGTTACAGCTTACTTCGACGGAGCCTTGTTAGACTCTGCGTCGAACCTTCTTCGACCAAATTCAATTTCGTCTCTCCCCACTCTTTCTAAAAATATAGGGAAGTTGAAAACTTTGGTAACAGAGAGGCCGTGAAGTGCCTGGATAAAAGCTTTTCGAGCATTTTCCATGACGTGATGGATTCATCGGGGAGACTCTTGTACCACGTCATGGCTTCTTTGCGCAATTTGGTCGAGAATAACCGACATTTGATCGCGCACAGTACCCCTTTGTAGTCCAGGAGGGCGTCGATGTTCTCGATGTGCTCGTCTGGGTCGGTTGTTCCGTCGTATGTGCCCAGCGGAGGGGGTTTTTCAAGCCCGGTTGGTAGGGGCGCCTCCAAGATTGCGCGGGATAAAGGGCCCCGACGATCCTCTTCCTCGTCACTGGGGGTTGGCGTGACGGACCGGCTGCGGCTTCGCCTGCGGTCCTCGTCGTGTCTTGCAGGAGGCGATTTGGATTTTATCTTCGGCCTGGGAGACTGCGAACGGCGTTGGGAGCGATAGTCGCTATTCCCTTTCTTGGAAATGGGGCCTACATGCTCCCTCGGAGACACTACAAAAAAAGGTCTCCTGCCACGACCAAAACACTGAGGCTATATGAAAAAAAACCGTGGCGTAACGCTGAGGCCACGGTTTGGCCACAAAAATCCAACTGTGGGATATGCGGCAGTGGCCTAAAGTATAGTCCACGATTTTTTGGTATATACCACATTTTTTGACATTCGTGGTTTTTATAGGCCACGGTTTAGGAAGTTTAATTAAGGCCGCGGTTTATATTTGCCATGATTACAGAACTGTGGCCATATGGTAAAACCACGGTTTCAATTTAACGTTTAGCATACAATTTTAGTTCAAGATATAGCCGCGGTTTGATTATGACCACAGATTTAAAACCGTGGTTATATGTTATGCATTCTAAACCATTTATCTTGCCACGGTTTATTTCTGTATCATTATATAAATATGTCATTTTATATATATATATATATATATATATATATATATATATATATATATATATATATATATATATATATATATCAATATAAAATTAATAATAATATTGATCAATATAAAATTAACAATAATATTGATGATTATAATCTAATTAATTACAAGCAAATTAACATTAACATTAACATAAAAGGAACACAATAAAAAATAGAGAATACAAGAAGCTTCTTGTCCCATATTCCAATCCTTTCACAACACAAGCTTGTCAATGAAAGTATCAGATTATCTTGCACTGAAATAGTAATGATTAAATGAAATATAAACACCACAAGACAACCCCACTGTACATTACCAAACAAGAAAAGTAAAAAGTATCAGATTATATTGCACTAAAACAGTAATGATTAAATGAAATATAAACACCACAAGACAACCCCAATGTACATTACCAAACAAGAAAAGTAAACCAGGACCCTCAATTGCAATAAATTCTAGCTGTTGGGTTAGTAATACAAAAAGGGGCATACTTTTAGGTTCATCTTCATCTGGCATTGCAACACCAGCAACAGAGCTAACAGAAGCAGCTACTGCAGCAAACATTAACTCTCTCCTTCAATAGCTACAAAAGAAAATATATAAATATTAAATAAGAACAAGCAGTAGCTCACAAATATAATTAATAAACATTGCAATTCAAAAGAAACAATTTTAGGTCACACTGATACCATTGGGACAGCTTCTTAAACAATTTTGATTAGCTCTAACTACATAAGCTAGTTGAAATATGAATGAATTCAATTCACGTGCCAAAAACAAGGAGAAACACCGAAGAACAACTTCAATACATCAAAATAAACAAAGCATTTTCGGCCACCATTATATAAAACACTCTTCTGCGCACATTGAAACTGCAATAAACAAGAAAGAAAATTTTTTTCCCTAGTGTATCTCTTAATAAATGAACACCCCGTACGAAATACAGAAATTTAAATATCACTTTCCAAAAAGGAAAGAAAACTTCACATGGTTCTTCTATTTCCCAACCATGATATATTACCTGCGAACAGTCAACAAGTAATGGTGCAGTGGCTTTACATCAGAGAGAAATAAAGAAGCCTAGTGGCAATTTTGGAATATGGAAGATTTGAATGTCAATTTTGGAACAAATGTAATAAGTATAAGGAAGAAGGAAAGGACAAAGAACTCACTGTAGAAATTGTTGGTGGTGACATTAGCTATTCTACAAGATCGCGTACAACAATGCAAAGAATTACCGAGAGTATGAATTTTACGCCAAAAGTAAACCAGAATCAATAGTGGAAGATCAGTAATCACAAGACCTGTCTGATTTTTCATAATCTAGCATTAAAATAAAAGGATCTTTGGGTTCATTATTTTCTTTTTTCAATTACTCCATTCAAGTTCAAACATATACATGCAGAGATAAAATAAAATTAACCGCATCGAAGAACAGGAGATGTTCTGTTTCCATTGCTTTCCCAACAGTCTCAAATGACAAGTTTGCTAACCAAATAAATAGATAAAACTCAAGGGGGCTAACTAAGTGTGTTGTCATGTCCTAATTGATGCAACATGTTAGTTACTTAACTTAACTACCATCATGTTCACAACAACAAGGTGATCACAAATTTTGTTAATAATTAGCACAAATCAAGAGTTAATTAAAACTTAATCAGTTGGTTGGAAAAGCTTGATAAGAGTTGCAACACAAAGCAAAACAAAATCAAATTAGCATGTTTACCAAACTCTCAAATAACCAAACTAAATAGATTTGTGCTTGTTAGAACAAGAATTGTTCTGATCAATATTCTTAGTTTTGATGATAACAATGTATATGCATTTTGTATGAGATAATGTGGTACTCTAATCCTATGCATTTTCCATTTCAGGAAATATATAAAGAGTATGCACAAAATCAGCGCAAGAAGCACTGACTCAGAAGGTTCAGCATGCAGCATCAGAACATGCTCTGGCAAGACATCAGAAGATGGTCAAGCAGAATCAAAACATGGTCTATTGAAGCAACAGAAGAACTTGAGATCAGAAGCAGAAGCACTGAAGTTCTCATGGTATCACGCTAGAAGCACTTCAAGGTCAGAAGACAAGAAGATGCTCTGCATGAAGCTGTTTGAGTCTGACGAAATTCAAACGTTGTATCTACAAACATCAGATCAGAAGCAAGTACAAGATGGCAGGCTACGCTGACTGACAAAAGGAACGTTAGAAGCTATTAACGGCAAAGTCAATAAAAGCACGAAAAGCAAGGCTCGAGGTAGTTGACAAAAGAGTGAAACATTAAATGCAATGCTGTACGGATCACACAATGCATTAAATGCTCCCAACGGTCATCTTCTCAAAATGCCTATAAATAGTGAAGTTCTGATCAGAAGCAAGGTTAATGAAACCAACTTACGAACAACTTTTCAATCTTGCTGAAACTCTGCTGAAATCAAAAGCTATCAAACTTCATCTTCAACCTCACTTCGTTGTAATATTTTAGTGAGATTTAAGCTTAGAACTTAAGAGAAATATCATAGTTGTGATTATAGCTTATTAAGAAGCATTGTAATACTCTTGTAAGAATTTGTTTTACATTCATTTGTAAAAGGTTCCTAGAGTGATCAAGGTGTGATCAGAATACTCTAGAAGACTTAGAAGGTATCTAAGTGGAAAACCATTGTAATCAAGATTGATTAGTGGATTAAATCCTCAGATGAGGTAAATCACTCCAAGGGGGTGGACTGGAGTAGTTTAGTTAACAACAAACCAGGATAAAAATCATTGTGCAAATTTTTTTTATCTTAAGAGTTTTAAAGCTACACTTATTCAAACCCCCCCTTTCTAAGTGTTTTTCTATCCTTCATTGGTTACATAGATTTGTGCTTAACTTCAGCAAGAATGGCATTGTTCAACTAAATATCAAACCTAAAAACCAAATTCAAAATCAAAAGCATGAGGGGCTCTCCTTTGAGAATATTCTACAGAAAAGGAATAGATAATATTTTAACAACTATTCAAATCTTCTTCAACTAAGATATCTAGAAAATTAAAGAAAATCGAAAGTGAAATGTACAAGAACCCGAGGAACACCCTCACTTGGACCGGCAATGCCGTGAATGGAGTCCATTATAGATCCAATCCAAGTAAAGGACTTCACAATAGTAAACTCCAATTTGTTTCAGCATCCTCACCTGTCAATGATCACAAGTTCGTGAGATAAGCTAACTCCGTGTTAAAATTCAATATTTTGATCAGTAACTTCATGTTAAAATTAAATATTTTGATCAGTAACTTCATGTTCCCGTTAAAATTCAATATTTTGATCACTAACTTCGTGTTTCCGTTAATATTCCAAATTTGTTCCTGTTAATATTAAATAGTTTGATTAATAACGTCATGTTTCCGTTATTATTCAATATTTTTAGCAGTAACTCCATGTTCCCGTTAATATTATATACTTTGCTCTGTAATTTAATACTCCCGTGAATATTCAATATTTTGATTACTAACTTCATGTTCTCGTTAATATTCAATATTTTGATTAATAACTTCATGTTCCCGTTAATATTCAATATAGTTTGATCAATAACTTTGTTTTCCCGTTAATATTCAATATTTTGATAAATAACTTCGTGTTCTCGTTAATATTCCAAATTTGTTCTCGTTAATGTTCAAAAAATTTATCATTAACTTAATGTTTATGTTAATATTCAAAAAAATCATCAGTAACTTTGTGTTCCCGTTAATATTCAAATTTTGTTAACAGTTAGAATAATACATTCATTGTTCTTATATTTAAAATGCAACAAATATTTTTTCTATTATATTACTATTATTATTATAGATTTTTTATCATAAAGTATTTTATTAATGCTTTTTGTTATTTTATAACTAAAATATAATTATTTATTATCATACTAATGGCTCTATATTTATTCCAAAAAATATTTTTGACTACTATATCTTCTTGTATTAAAAAAATAAAATATTTTTATATAAATTATAATCTTTATTATAATTATATAATAATAAAAAATTTAATATAACTATATAATAGTCACAATCCTTAATACAACTATATATTATTATTATATATTTATTTTAATCATTTTAATTAATACGAAATCATATTAAATAATTTATTTTCTATTATTTTTAAAACAACCATATATGTTTGTAGCAAATATTTATCAAATAAATATAACTATATTCACGGTTTAAAGTAATATGAGTGTTAAGTCTAGAAAAGAGTGGAGGAGATTTAAATTAATAAATATTTATGATTCTTAATATAACATAAAGAATATTAAAGGATATTTGTGACTCTTAATATAACATATACAATTAAATAAATACTTAAAGAATATTAAAAGACATAAACAAAAATTTAAATTAATATTTATGATGATTAATTTAATTGATTGTAACTGATTTATATATTTTTATTTTATGATTCAATTAATGGATAAGATTAATTTTCGATCTAATGAATTTTGATTACCAATTAAATAATTTTAATAGAGTTTTGTAACATAAAATAATTTTATTGCTAGTGTTTTATATTTTTTAATTAATTATTAATATACAAATTAAAGCCTATAAAAATATTTTTCAAATTACTAAATAACTATATTAATAGTTAAATAATATGTACTCATGGTTATTATATTTAAAATGAAACAAATATTTTTTCTATTATATTATTATTATTATATATTTTTTATCATAAAATATTTTATCAATGCTTTTTGTTAATATAATTATTTGTTATTATTGTAAACAATTAACACCTTCGATAAAATTAATAATATGGCTCTATATTTATTGAAAAAATAATTTCTACTACTATATCTTATTGTATTAAAAAAATAAAAATGATATATTTTTATATAAATTATAATTTTTTATTATAATTATATAATAATAAAACATTTAATATAACTATATAATAGTCACAATCCTTAATATAACTATATATTAGTATTATATATTTATTTTAATAATTTTTAGTTAATACGGAATTATATTAATTTTTTATTTTTATTTTTTTAATACAACCATATATATTAGTAGCAAATATTTATCAAATTAATATCACTATATTCACGATTTAAATTATTAGTGGGTGTTAGGTAAGAAAAGAGTGTAGGAAATTTAAATTAATAAATATTTATGACTCTTAATATATCATAAAGAATATTAAAGAATATTTGTGACTCTTAATATAACATATAGAATTAAATAAGTACTTAAAGAATATTAAAAGACATAAACAAAAATGTAGAGTAATATTTATAATAATTAAAATATTTATAATAATTAAATTAATTGATTGTAACAAAAATGTAGAGTAATATTACATTCTATATTTTTTTGTTAGTTTAATTCTTTTGTGAGGAGAGATTAATTTGCACCATAAGTTATATATTTTTTTTAATCTATGACATTATTGTAATTTAATAGTTATAAATGATCATTTAATAATTGAAACGATTCTTTAAAAAAATAATATTATTTAATTTTTGTTCATAAATAAATTACATTTTATTTGACCCAGACGTTATTTAACCAAGAAATTTTATTATTTTTTAAAATAGAATCATAATTTAAAATATTATTCTAATTGTTACTTGAATTATAAAATTTTGACCGGGATGCAACATATATTTAAATGTGGTTTGAAAAAAAAGACATGTGCGTTCTATTTTTTTTTTCAACTTTCATATTTTAATTGACAATGAGATTTGCAAATTGTAGCACATAATTTAATATTTTTATAATTATTTTATTTTATGAGAAAATAGGTGATGCCCTGACAGTGTAACAAATTTTTACACTGTCAACCAATCACGACCATGAATCAGGACAAATCAGAATGTAATTTTAAAAAAAATTATATGACATGGCAAAACGATTTGTTTCTATTGGATGACAGTGTAAAACTTTTTTACACTGTCAGTGCACTACCTTTAACCTCTTATTTTATTTACTTTCATAGAATAAAAAGTATATTGTCTCTCCATTTATTTATAATTACTAACCGTTAAATGATTGAATTTAACACATATTTATGTAACATTATTGGTGCACTACGTATCATCATCAAGATTTTTTTTTTTAAATTACTAACAATTTAGTTTATCATTATCTTCTATTAATAAAAAAAATAAAAATTTGACATTAAATATCAATAAATTAAAAAATTTAATTCAATAAATAACTTATTTAGAATATTTAAAACACAAATAATGTAATACCCCGACTCTCTAAACCCGATAATTATCATTTAATTGGTTAAAAGGTAATTAGAGGGCACATTGGTATTATTCTAAGTAAGAAAGTAGCATGTGTATCTATGGAATAAGTTGGGATAAAGAGTTTAGTAGAGAAATGCAAAGGAGTTAGTTGAAATCAAACTAAATGGCATTGTTGTAAATAGCGTTAAGTTGGAGGGCGTAATGGACTTATCTAATGCTTGCATGTGGACATAAAGGACATTAGATTTAATTGCATGAACTTAGGGGGGTGTTTGGCTTGCAAATCAGAATTTGAAAACAAGAAAGGAAGAATAACTCATGAAGCAAGTTCCATTTTCGCAACTATTGATACAACTCCACTAAAAAGGTAATAACTCTCTGCTCGTAACTCCGATCGTAACGGTTCTGGTCTCGTTGGAAAGCTAACGAAATTCTCTTCGATTTGCATATATGGTTCGCGTTTATAGCTTCTGTTTTGAAGGAGATATGTAAGTTTGAAGATTGATGACTGATGCTGAAAATGAGTACAAGTGGAATACGAGTTTGATGAATTTGGAGTTGGGGTTTTGGTCAGGTTAGGAGCTCAATTGCAGCATGATTCATCATCCAAAGCTCCATTGATGCAAGGTGAGTCCTTAGTTAGAGACTTTGGGGGAATCATGGGAAATTTGCATGTTGGGGTTTGGGGTTTGAGTGAAAATTCATGATGATTAACATGCTTATATGATAAATTGTTAGTTGATGATGTTATGGGATGTTTGTATTTCTTTAATCCTTTGCATGCTGATGATTCTGTATATATGCATGTTATAAATTTGTTTGGGATCAATTGTGATACTTGGAATTAATTAGATAGGTTTGGGACTGGTTTAGAACTCTTAAAATGCAGAATTTTTGGGTCTGTCAGCGATGTAACCGGTTACATGGTTGATGTAACCGGTTACATGTGTGAAAAAGGGTGAAAAACGCAATTTTTGGATCATGTAACCGGTTACATGATTCATGTAACCCGTTACATCACTGTTTGGGGCAGATTTTCCAAAACTTTGAAAATTCATAACTTTTGCGTCGTAAGTCCGTTTCGCGCAAATTTTATATCGTTGGAAAGCTAGCGACGTGTACTTTCTAATAAAATTGGTCCCCAAACTAAAATGTTTGATTTAACAATAGTGGAACCCCACTTAGTGAATCAATGAATTAGTATGAGAACTTATGTCTCTATCATTCGATTAATAATTCTCATGTTATGCGTGGCATATATTTTCTATTGCTTACTATGAATGTGACATCCATATTTGAGAATTTTATGCCATTATGTTTTATACATGAAAATATAAGGACACCGTCGTTTTGGTTAAACGATTGGATTGATTGTATTGTATGTGATTTTGACATTATGTCATATTTGCGTATGCTTGAATCGAAGTGGCCGGAGGACTAGATTGGGATGCTACTCCGACTATGTGGTCAATGAGTCTTCCCGGACCGTGCGGTCCAATGGAATAGCCCGTTCATGTGTATTGTTCGATAAGGTGTGCATCCGAGCTACCGTTGCAGTGTGCTCGTGAGTGCCGTACGGGGTTTTTACTCACTTGGTGTTAACACACTTGCGTGCTCGGTATGGTGGGGTTATGCGGCCATGTAGGCTAATGCATAATGAGGTAACTCACCTCTAGTGAAGTCACGTAGACTAATAATAGGATTTCGCCCGATGGGCTCAGGCGTCAAGGTGGTGGTTTGTACTCGGCGTAATTCACTAGCGTGAAGAAGGTTAATGGGACAATGACGCCAATCAGGCTAAGGTCATCTCGCGGCCATTTAGGCTTGTGCGAACCCGTTTAACCGTCTTGCAGTGTGCTTGTACAAGTCCCTTGACAATAGGCAGGAGGTTACTCATCGAGGATGCATTTATTCCATAATCTAGTCGAGGTTTTATTACACTTCTGGATTCCCCGTATATGGATGCGGGTTTGCATACTTGTTTGCTATACAATGTGTATTTGTTTAAGGCAAGTCCAATGGTGGACGAGTCACTTTGTTTGCTCCGTACTTGTACTGGATGTGAGGATAAACCCCGAATCAAGGGTGGATTCGGTTTTGATGCATGTACCCTGTAGATTCGAGTGGACCCATAGGATAGGAGGACTCACTAAGATTTAGTAATCTCACCCCAATCAACTTATCTTTTTCAGGTGCAGTGTAGTAGCTTTTGATAGATACCAGGTTCGGATTGATGGCTTGAAGTGGTGTTGGCTCGAAGACCTCGTTGGTTTTGATATTCCGCTGTGCAAGATCCATTGAAGACTCATGTATTATGCTTCTTAATAGAATTTCATGTTGTATTTTATATGGATTAAATATTGTACCTTGACTTGTGGATGTACTCAATATCAATTTTAACGGATCAATCAGTAAAAGGGATGGTTTCTAACACAACCATGGGACTCAAAAGCTTCATTCTATTCATCTATGATTGATTAGATACCCATCACCTGGACTCAGGATTGCTTACTTCACTAGTCTAGGGTTTTGAGCCTATCAAGGACTAAAATCAGGGATCACATTTGGGAAACCCTAGAAAGCTCAAGGGCATCACTCAAAGGCTTCAATCATCTTCAAATGATCCATATAACAACATCCATTGGGCATCACACCTCAATTCAAGAACCACAGGCATCAATTTCATCTGGTCGACAATTAGGGTTTTTGACCTGATTCACCCGGATAGTTGTCTTTTAATCAGGACTTTTAAGGTCCAAAATCCCACTTCATTTGAAAAAGTCAACTGTACAAGATCACCTTTGACTTTTAGGGTTTTTGGTCAAATCATGACTTTTAAGGTTCAATATCATCAATATATGATTATTAAAGTCATTTGACCAAAGAAATTCAAGAAAATTCACCAAGGGCCAAAACGTCGGGAATTAGGGTTTTTAAGGGCATTATGGGAACTCAAAATTTCACCTACACAACTCAAAAAACTTCCAACATGAAAGTTGTAGATCTTACAAAATAAAACAAAATCTTACATAGGAACTTTTTTCAAAAGATCAACCATTTAAGAGATTTGGAATTTTGAAGCTTTAGGTCATAAAAACTTAGAAATTTTTCTAAGTGTTTTTTAACCTAGTTTTCTTCCAACTTTGGGCTCATTTTTCACAATTTTCCCAAATGATTCTGAAGAAACCCTAAACTAATGATTGGAAGTAGATGTTTAGGGCTTTCCAAATTGTGCTCAACCTTCTCCAAATTCATTTTGAGCTAGGAGTTATGCTTGTTCAAAGTTGGCCTCAAGAAGTAAAATTATAGGTCATGCATCATTTTGGAACTTTGCAATTTTGTGCATATAACCTCACTTATGGATGCTACATGACCCATAACACATCTGCAAACATGCCATGCATTCACTTTCACCATAGCATGAGGATTGAAGAAGATTCCCAAAACAAGAACATGTGATTATGTAATGATTACATTTAGGAATTTATGGCAAATTGATGAATCATCAAAGGAATCTTCCCACCAACCAATTAGATCTCATTCTGCATCAGAAGTGTCCCCTGAGATCAGATGGAATCAATGGATAGGGAGCTAGCTCGAAAATGCAATGATCACACTTGGATATTCTTTGAAATTTCTTCATGCTTAAGGTACCAAGTTAACCTCATTAAGCAAGCTCACTACAGCCATTTGCTCTGCATCCATTTGCCTATAAATACAAGGGCACTCCTCAGTATTAGACACACCAAAGCAACTCTATTCCTTGCTTTCTCCTTCCCTTCTCATGCTTATGATTTTTCAAAGTTCTTTGCAAGAAGAATCGTTTTCTTCAAACCAGAGCTTCTCTTTGGAAAGTAAGCATTCTAACATCTCAAGGGGGTTCATTAGAGGTGATCCAAGCACCTGGATCACTTCTGTAAGTGGAGGAACACCATTGTTGCTTTCACTTTGGAGCTCTTGCAGTTGGAGGTCCATAGAGCAATTCAGAAGGTTTCAAGCAAAGCCAAGCATCCAGACACGTTCCTTAGGGCATAGTGAAGATATTCAGATGGTCGCAGCTCATCGAGGATCTGCATATTCATCATCCTCCATGTTCACTTGAAGCTCAAATCGAAGGTGTCGGTAGAACAATTCAGAAGGATTGAAGTCACAATAAGCGTTCAGTTAGCATCACTGAGTCCCAAGGAAGCTTTTAGGATCATTCACACAAGCCCAGAAGCTCCCCATCATTCGTACGACCTTCAGTTTCAGAGGTAAGTTTTTGAACTCCACCTCTTTAATTTAAGTACTCTTTGTGATAAAGCTCGATACTATCTTGTTCATCATCATCAGAGGATTGAAAACCCTCTATCATCATTCATTTATTCATCTTGTTTGTCATTTAATTTCAAATTTAGGGTTCATATGTTCTTCGTGTTTTCTGAGAAATTAGGTAGTTGTAGTTAATATAAATAAATGTTAGTTACATATCTAGATTCGTGAGGAAATTTGGAGCAAGATTGATGTTTACATCATGCCATTTAGTTGAGAAACCAGAGAGTTAGAAATTTGAAAATCTTTGAGCTCGAGGAAGAAGATGAACATGGCGCGCGCAAATTTGAAATATCTGGCTTGTTTTTAAATATATTAAGTTTGATGCATGCGAATAACAAACTGCGCGCGTAGCCCAGATGGTGGGAGTTTTGGTCAGTGACTTAGAGGGCGTGAGTTCAAGCCCTCTAGGTGACAAAACCTTATTTTTTTATCACTTTTTCCACTTAATTTCTTCACAACTTTAACCAATTATTTAACCTATCAAATTAATTCATTTTAACTTCATTTTTCACACACTTGTTGATTAATATATATATTTTATGAATAATCAAAAAATCACAAAAATATTGTTTATTTTATATATCTTTATTAGGTTGAAAATAGTGTTGTTTTAAGTGTTTTAAAAATATGTTTTAATATATGTTTTCATTGAAATTTCAAAACCTAATATCTCATAAATATTTTGTGATAAAACCCTAAGCCATTTACGTCTTAATTAGGTTTAGATTTCATCTTTACTTTAATTAAGTTGACTTTTGTCAAAATTCAAAACTCTCTTCATACTTTAAAATAAACAGACGATCGAGGTTTTCAAATAACAAAACCTCACATCTTCTCAACTGTTTTTACAACCAGTACTATAAAGTACTGGGCCTCTAATAGAGTGTAAGTCCCAACACCTTTTTCTTTTCATAGTTTGTTTTCAAAAACTGTATTTACAAAATCTCCTTTCTGTTTTCAAAACATTCTTCTGGTATTTGAAGGGCATTATTCCCGATGAAACTCTTCAGATACCTATGTGACCTTTGTCCATCTTCACTTCTTCTGTTTTCAAAAACCCTTAACTGTTTATCATAAATATTCAACTGTTATCAATTGCTGGTAAGGCTTTGTATATACTTCTTCAAAGGCCTCCACTCCATCCAGGTTTGGCTTTACAAGCTTTCAATTTATAGTCTTTATTTAAATTACTGTCAAATATAGAACTGTTTATATTTTGTTTAGAACTACGTCTGAGTGTAAACCCTAGGACAGTTAAACTATATATTATAGGAATATGGCCTAGGATTGAGAATGTCTTCCCGGTGAAGGCTCTTTCCTAATTAAAGATCTTTAGTTCAAACCCTCAAGATGAATTATTCCTGGTGAAACATCTTGAAAAAGCCTTAGAACAAAAACTAGGACACATCCACCCAAAGAGGAATTATTCCCGGTGAAACCTCTTACCCATTTGCTTAAAGCCAAAATAAGTTCAAAACCACATAGCTTTCTCTTGTACTATAACAAGGACCCTCGATGACCCTCGATTAGCCTCCTCTTGGGCTTTGTACAAGGACCCACAGGCTTCTTAAAAGCATTTCCAGCTTCCTCTTGAGCTTGTATACAAGGACCCGTCAAGTTTCTTATAAACGTAGGAACAGGTCTTTAGTTACCTTTTAGCCCATCCTGGTGAGTTTCTTCCATTCTTTAAACCGGACTTTAAACAAGCTAAGATTGTCTCAATCTCATATTGAGTACACTTTTTGGAATGAGAGACATGGACAGTCTCTGTCACCCTTATCTTCATCAATCTTCCTTAGCAGAGTCTAGGATCCATATTTGCTTATTCTCAGCAAGAGTCAGCCTTAATCTTGGGCTTTAAAACAAGAAGTCTCCACTAGATAATCTTTCTGCCATTTTAATAAAAACCCCTGGAAAGGGTCAGCCTCCATTCTCAGTCAATAAAAAGGTCAAAACTCCTGGAAAGGGTTAGCCTCCAAAAAACATAAAAATTTCATTCTTTTAATAGATAATTTCACCAGCTGAGTCAAAACCCCTGGAAAGGGTTAGCCTCCAAAAAACATAAAGAAAAGATCAGTCTTTTAATAGATAAATCCTCCAGTAGAATAAAACTCCCCCAGTGAGTCCTTTATCATTAAGTAGCCACAACCTTGGGCTTTGTACAAGGAAGATAAACCACATTTCCTGTGTCAAAGATTCCTAATCTCAAGGATATTTTCCCCATAGAGTCTTCCATACTCATTTTCTTTAAAAGTCCGCCACAACCTTGGGCTTTGTACAAGGCAGAAAATAATGTTTTCCCTAGCCAAAGTAGCCACAACCTTGGGCTTCATACAAGGCACAAATTAAAAACTTCCTCAGTTGAAAGTCAGCCATAACCTTGGGCTTTGTACAAGGCATAGATAGAGTCATCCATAGTCTTAAAAACTCAGTTTCCTCAGCAGTTAGCCACAACCTTGGGCTTCATACAAGGCACAAAATAGAGTCTCCCTAAGTAGAGTCAGCCTCAATACTGGGCTTTGTACAGAACACAAAAACCCCTTAGTTTAAATTCTCCCCAGTAGAGTTATCTTTCAACAAACAATAAAATCAATCAAAAGCCTCAAGCTTGGGCCTCATACAAGCCAGCTAAAAATTAAATCTTTTATACATAGGTAGATATAGCTTATCTCTATAGAGAGATCTTTCTCCTATCTCACCACATTCAAACAAACAAACATTACATTTTATTTCAATTAAGTCTCCCATTTAGGATTTTGAAAGGCATGAGCTGGTAGTAGAACCCAGACATGTGGTAACTTTCCCTAATTTGGATGAGCATTTCATTTTAACCAGTCTCCCATTTAGGATTTTAAAAGGCATGCTCTGGCAGTAGAACCCAGGCATGTGGTAACTTTCCCTAATTTGGTTGAGCACCTTTCTTTCATTCAAGATGCAGTTGACTGGTATACTTGCACATAAACAAGTAAGGTCCCCCTCTTGAATGAAATGAATCCAGTTATTCTGTCACTTTAAAAATGTTTGTGGTGGAATAGTAGAAATACCTCTCTGTAAAGATGATTTCATATCTCTTTACTGTAAACAGAGATTTAATTCAAGCTTCAACCTTGAGCTTCAAGCAAGGCACCGAAAAATCATTTAAAATCCCTAATTAGTTCCCCGAACTACATTAAGCTCTGACTTCCACTAGGGATATGTAGGCATGAGGTTCACAAGGAATCTCAGCGAGCTAATAAAATACCAAAAATAGTCAGTTTGTCTGTCTGTCTGTCTGTCTTTTTTTAAATCAATTCAAATTCTCTCTCCTAACACAAAGGAGAAACTTTCCCAATAATAAGCAACAAACACAATCACAATGACACAGAAAAGGTTCCCGTAGAGTACTACGGATATGTAGGGTGCTTAAACTCTTCCCTATGTATAACCAACCCCCCGGACTCCAGAATTTCTAGTATAGGTGAATCCCCACACTTAGCAAACTCCTAGGGTTAATTTGAGATCTTTTTCCCCTCTCCTACTCGTTAGGACAATTAAAAAGTTCGTGTGATATCGTAGGAAGAACTGAAACAAAATTCATCCCGCCACGGGCGCATTCTCCTTCCAAATTTCGCGTGAAGGGTCTAGCGTGCCGTCCTCCCAAGTGAAACGGGAGGTAAAAAACGACACCACAGAAAAATGGCGACTCTGCTGGGGATATAAGTGTTAAAAACCTTGGTTTTCCATCCAAACCAATGGTTGACCTGTTGCAGGTCCAGCCCCAATGAGGAATTAGGGATGCCAAATTCCCCCTCAAACAAGAGAGGTCCTGCCTAACCTCTGTGTCATTTCATGTGATTGTTGCATTTATATTTGTTTATTTTGTTTATTCTGTATCAAGAAAGGGCTTGATTCCCCCTTGAGGTGAGAAATCCTATACCCGGATTTGAGTGCAACATAAGATAGGATGGAGGATGTCTTCTCGGTGAAGGCCCTCTAATCTTGGTTTCCAAATATACTCTTGGGATTTGCCTGGCTGGTTGTGATTAACTGCGCCAATGCATTCCGAGATTGATTTGTACCAGGAGGACCTAGAAACACATTAGCCCCACTTAAAGCCTTTGTAAGGACGTAGAGCGGTGATTACGAAAGTAATTGTCACGCAGATACTACACTCATAGAAAACTCTCTTACAGATACCAATCAACGTATCTTTAAGATTGAGCAAAAGCTCTGAGACCACTAGAACCCGTTCTACAGGTACAAAAATCCTTATCCTTAGTTTACCTTGGGGCGAGGTTTGCGTTGTGACTCCATGACCACTATACCCTTCTACGCCATGTTTGTTAAAAAGCTCTTGTGTGTGCATTCATGCATTCATGCATCATTCATTCATAATAACTAAAACAAAAGAGTCTTTTTCGAGTCGTTTTTCAAGGAAACTAAATAACGAACGTTTTGAACTTCATAGAAAGAGAGAAACGGAGAAAGGACTTAAGGATCTATACCATGGATTACGGAAGAAAGAGAGCTAGGAAATACACCTTCAAGATTCCCCAGCTCGAGGAATTGGAAAAGCTCGGAAAACTGGTGGTCAACCCCCAGGCTTTCAAGGAGAAGTATGGAAAACTTCTGCCTCTTCTCAGCACTAACATTGTGGATGGGATCCTTCCCACATTGGTGCAGTTTTACGACCCAATGTATCACTGCTTTACCTTTCCAGATTATCAACTCATGCCTACGTTAGAGGAGTACTCTCGTCTGATTGGAATACCCGTGTACGCGCAAGATCCGTACTCCGGTTTGGAAAAGAATCCTGACGACATTATCATTGCTACAACTACTCCTTTGAACATAATCAACATCAGAACTCATATGGTGAGTAGTGGAGGAATTCAAGGATTACCCTCCAAGTTCTTGTTAGATCAAGCTCGGTACTTCGTCAGCATCCAAGATATGAGCGCATTTGAGGAAATCTTGGCTTTGCTTATCTACGGATTGATTTTGTTTCCTAACATTAACGATTTCGTTGACATCAACGCAATTAAGATCTTCTTGATTGGAAATCCAGTTCCAACCTTGCTTGCGGATGCTTATAACTCTGTGCATTCAAGAAACCTGCAGCGAGGAGGATTAATTACATGCTGCGTACCGTTGTTATACGAATGGTTCGTCTCACACCTGCCAAAGTCTAGCACTTTCTGGAACATGAGGGATGGTCTTTACTGGTCACAGAAAATCATGTCTCTCACTCATACAGACATTGATTGGTGTAGTCCTGACAACGACGAAACCAAGATCATCTTCAGTTGCGGAAGTTATCCCAACATACCCCTTATAGGAACTAAGGGAAGAATCAGCTATAATCCAGCTTTAGCCCGTCGTCAATACGGCTATCCCATGAAAAATATACCAAGTAGTATTCAATTGGAAGGTCTGTTCTTCAAGAACATCGACGATCATGGTAACATGCTGAAGAAGGAAATTGTCCAAGCCTGGTGTCTTGTTCACACAAAAGGGAGAAAGTTGTTAGGAAAATATCTTTGCATCTCCCTGGATCCTTACATTCAATGGGTACGCGTCAGAGCATTCAAGCTCAGGATGCCATATCAACATCAAGAACCTATTCCCCTAAGGGAACCAATATTCCTTTTCTCCACCGATGTTGAAAAACTACAAGCGGCATTAAACAAGGTATGCCAAGAAAGGAATGCTTGGAGGAACAAGTATCGAATCGTCAACACGGAAAATGTTGAGATTCAGAACATCCTAAGAAGGAAGGATGAGTTACTTGAAGTACTCGATCGACAAGTGACACAATCATCACTTTCTCATCATATCCCTCCTGCTTCCTGGATCATCGATCAACTCACGTCAGAGAATGCTCAGCTCAAGAAACAGAAGAAAATGTTAGAACGTGAAGTCGGCTCTTCGTCAAAGTTTTAGAGTCCTTTCTCTCAGTTTCTCTGTATTTCCTTTTAAAAGTGTGTAAAAATGGCGTTTTCGCTTAATTAATAAAAAGTTTGATGTTTCATAACGTAATTATGGTGTTTCCTTGAAAAATATAAACTTAATTACACATCATGCATCGCTTTAGTTGTACGCACTGACACGAGAATTGTCGCGGATCTAATTATCACTTTCCTTTCTCCAGAAAGAGAGGAGGAGAAGGAGGTGAACAAAGACTTTCAAGCTGTCTCATCCATACAACACTCATTCAAGTCGCAAGAAAAGAATGGAAGACTTTGAACAAGAGAATGGAGAACTCAGAGAAGAGGTTACTACTCTCAAAGATGCTGTTGAAAGGCTCAATAGTATGGTAGAAGCCCTGGTAGTTGCACAGAATCGACCAACGCCAGAAGAACCACAAAGGACTGTGGTTTCCGAGATTGTTTCTACTCCTATTCCTCAGTATACCATGCCGCCCAACCGACCTTAGGGCATGCCGTATAACTTTACTCCAGCAGGGTACATACCTCCAGCTTCTGAAGTTCCAAGAGTCACAACGGAGATACAACCACCGGAGGGTTACAGACCTCTGGAAATTGAAGTTCCAAGAGCAACGGCAATGGGTTTCGCACAACAGAATGTTGAGATTCCAAGATCTACTGTCATGGCTTCTCCACAGCCTATTATGCATACTTTTCCTTCACCGGGCGGACAAGTATATCATCACGCTCCCAGTGAGGACGCTGGCGTGTATGAAAGATTGGACGAGTTCCA
The DNA here is from genome assembly GCF_029867415.1 of Vicia villosa. NCBI lineage: Eukaryota > Viridiplantae > Streptophyta > Magnoliopsida > Fabales > Fabaceae > Vicia > Vicia villosa. The sequence continues at coordinate 75,137,712 of NC_081185.1, read as the reverse complement.
GGAACAGTTTCTGCAAATGCAGAAGGAACTCAAGACTCTCTGAGGACAAGATCTATTTGGAAAGAATGCTGCAGACCTCTATCTGGTTCCAAATGTTAAGATTCCTCACAAATTCAAAGTACCAGAGTTCGAGAAGTACAAAGGGAATTCATTCCCACAAAGTCACCTAGTGATGTACGCTCGAAGAATGTCAACTCAGACTGATAATCAACAATTGCTCATTCATTATTTTCAAGACAGCCTGACTGGTGCTGCACTCAAATGGTACATGAACTTGGACAGTTCATAGATTCGTACTTTTCGAGACCTCAGAGAGGCCTTCGTCAAACAGTATAAGTACAATCTGGATATGGCTCCCGACAGAGATCAACTCCGAGCCATGACTCAAAAGGATAGAGAAAGCTTCAAGGAATACGCTCAGAGATGGCGTGAAGTTGCTGCTCAAATTTGTCCACCACTTGAAGAGAAAGAAATGACGAAAATCTATCTCAAAACTTTGAGTCCATTTTACTACGGACGAATGGTTTCAAGTGCACCTAGTGATTTTACAGAGATGGTAAACATGGGTGTGCGTTTAGAAGAAGCAGTTCGAGAAGGACGTTTGAACAAAGAACCAGAATCTTCTATTGGTCCTAGGAAGTATGGAAGTTCTTTCCAAAAGAAAAAGGATCAAGATGTCAGCAATGTCTTACACAAAGCTAGAAAGAGGTTTCAACCTCAGGTTGCAACAATAACTCCGGTTGTTAACTCAGCGCCAGCTTATCAACCTCAGGTTTCGCAACAACCATTTCAATAAAGGTCGCAGCAGCCTCAGAAACAGGTTCGACCTCCAAATTACAACAATCGGGCTCAAAGGTATCCTCCATTTGACCCCGTGCCAATGCCTTATGCGGAATTATTTCCAACACTACTGGCGAAAGGAATCATTCAGACAAGGAGTCCTCCAAATCCGGCAAATAGTTCTTCACCATGGTTTAAGGCTGACCAATCTTGTCCCTACCATCAGGGGGCACCAGGTCACAACATTGAGAGATGTCTCAATTTCAAGATCGACGTTCAAAAATTAGTGAAGGGTGGAATGCTATCCTTCAAAGATATTAATCCTAACGTCCAAGCAAATCCTTTGCCGTAGCACAAAGAAGCTTCAGTAAATCTGATAGATCAACACCCCAACGTTATTCAAGTCTACGACATTCGTCAGATAGGGGAAAATCTCGTCAAAATGCACGCTAGACAAGCTGGATATGGTCATGTACCACCTCACAACTACTTCACATGTGAAATTTGTCCAAAGAATAATCAAGGATGTGATGTAGTTCAAGCTGCATTACAAGAACAAATGGACTTAGGATGGATTCAACATATCCGAGTCAAAACTGAACATGACGTCAACATGGTTCAAGGATGTCCAGGAGAATACAAAATCTACAACGTTGAAGATCTCGAAGGATCGGTAGTCAGGTTCCATAAAACTTTAAATGGACTTGCCTACTTTGGAACGGATTTCCATCCTTACAGTAGATGCAGAATCTGTCGAAGAAATTCACGAGGATGTTTGCGCGTTCGCAACGACATTCAGAAACTAATGGATGAAAATACCATTACAGTTCTTGCCAACATAGAAGATGACGAAGTCTTTACCATATCTCCTCAAATCAATCAAGTTGAACCAATGCAAGTCAAGTATGACAGCAGGAAGACAGCAATTCTACCTACCAGGTCCTGTACCGTATGAGTCCAGCAAGGCTATACCATACAAGTACAATGCTACATTCATTGAAAATGGTAAGGAAATACCATTACCATCTGTTGTCAACATTGCTGACGTTAGTCGAGTCACTAGAAGTGGACGAGTCTTCAACAAAGTAACAGAAAATGTGGAGAAGCCTTTTGAAGAAGCACCACATAGGCAAGACAACCATCCGACCAATGCCGTTCAAGCAAAAGAAAATGATGAGATCTTGAAATTAATCCAAAGGAGTGAATACAACATTGTAGACCAGCTGCTACATACTCCGTCTAGGATATTTGTTCTCTCCCTGCTATTGAGTTCTGAAGCTCATAGGGAAGCTCTACAGAAAGTTTTGGAACAAGCTTTCGTAGAACCAAGTGTTACTGTAGGACAATTCAACAGTATCATTGCCAACATCTCCGCAGGAACTAACTTGAGTTTCTGTGACGAAGATCTTCCTGAAGAAGGAGTGGACCACAATCTTCCACTTCACATCTCAGTTGGCTGCATGAATGATGTTCTCACAGGAGTCCTAATAGACAATGGATCCCCTCTCAACGTCATGCCCAAATCAACATTGTCAAGATTATCCTTCAAAGATTACCCGCTAAGGGACAGTCACGTCATCGTCAAGGCATTTGATGGATCAAGGAAGTCAGTTTTTGGAGAAGTAGATCTTCCCATAACTATTGGACCTCATACCTTCAAAATCACTTTCCAAGTTATGGATATCCCAGCGCAATACAGTTGTTTGCTAGGTCGCCCATGGATTCATGAGGCTGGGGCAATTACTTCAACACTTCATCAGAAACTGAAATTCATTAGAAATGACAAATTGGTAACCGTATGTGGAGAATGAGCTTTGATCGTCAGCAACCTGTCATCATTCTCCGACATAGAACCAAAAGAAGTCACTGGAACTAAATTCCAAGCACTTTCCTTGGACAAGGAAAAAGGAAAAGAGAAAGCAGCGTCTATTTCTTCCTACAAAGATGCAATCCAAGTTATAAAGGATGGAACTACCTGTGGTTGGGGGCACATTAATATTCCTACCAACAACAAGAACAGAACAGGAGTCGGATTCTTTCCAACATCATCAAAGGTTATTCCGGGAATTGAGGTAGTTCTTCAAATTCAAGAGACTTTTCGCAGTGGAGGTTTTCTTCAACCTGTTCAACAAACAGTCAATACCATCGGCATGGAAAACACCGATGAAGAGGAATGGCTATCCTATCTTAACAAAGCAGGATACATAGCCCTATCAGAGTCTGATTCACCTTGCTGTTATCCAATTAAGGGATCTGAAAGTAAGACTCAACCAAGCAGTGACGAAGTTACTAACAGCTTCACCACCAGAAGTCATGGTTCATCAGAAGAGGTTCCTCCTATCCCCGAAGAGACTTGGGACACATTAGGAGAACCAAGCGGAAAGTTCGACTACATGGTGAAATACTCCGCTCCTGAAAGTTCAAAAATCTCTCTTGAAGACATTGTTCCGACTGGATGGACATTGATCACGAGTACCTCTCTCAGCCAAAAGAGATATATAACCCTTACTATTCATCGTCAGCATCTGGTGAAGTCATCATTGAGGATTATATCCCCAAGTCACCTTCCGAGGCTACTGATTTAGAGTTCACATACCTAGTCAATGCCATCTTGGGAGAAGAGCAAGACCAAAATACAGAAGAGGATGATCTCGAAAGTGTCTCCGACAACGAGTCTCTCCATTCAGAAGATTGGAAGTTTCCTCAAAAGAAAAACTGACATACTCCACTTGGAAATGGGTATGCTCACACCGCTCAGTCTGCTGAAGTAGAAGAAGATCGTCTGAGTGTTGCAAAGACAGTGGTTGGTAAATCAAGACCTACCACAGGCCAGCTTAAGCCTAAGGTGCCAGATTACCTAGTGCACAATGGGGTTCGCCACTATTGGACAGCTGTTGAAGTTTCAACTGTTGTTCGCACTCCTAAGTAGGAACTTTCACCGTTATTTTGTCCTCTCACCATAGCCCAGGGTGAAGAGATGTTTCATAGGGCTTTGCATTTTACTATTTCTTAGGAAAATGTCCCTCTTTGCTTCTCCCAAAGCAATAGAGTTTTGTTTTATCAGGGTTGGATACCAGTATAGTGTAGCATCACTTACCGTTAAAAGCAGAGTGCCCTCCGGTCAATCAAAAATTGAGAAGAACTCATCCGGAAATGGCTATGAAAATCAAAGAGGAAGTTCAAAAGCAAATCAACGCTGGTTTCCTCGTCACTTCAGAATACCCTCAATAGTTAGCCAACATTGTTCCCTTTCCTAAGAAAGACGGAAAAGTCCGCATGTGCGTCGACTACAGAGATTTGAACAAAGCTAGCCCTAAGGATGATTTTCCTTTACCACATATTGACATGTTGGTTGACAGTACAGCAAAATCCAAAGTTTTCTCATTCATGGACGGATTTTCAGGATACAACCAAATCAAGATGGCACCTGAAGACATGGAGAAAACAACTTTCATTACCCCCTGGGGCACGTTATGCTATCGCGTTATGCCTTTTGAACTAAAGAACGCAAGGGCAACTTATCAAAGAGCCATGACTACGCTTTTCCATGACATGATGCATAAGGAAGTGGAAGTCTATGTGGATGACATGATTGCCAAGTCAGAAAATGAGGAAGATCACATACAGGATCTGACAAAGTTATTTCAACGCTTACGGAAGTTTCAGCTTCGCCTGAATCCCAATAAGTGTACCTTTGGTGTCTACTCAGGAAAACTCCTTGGTTTCATCGTCAGCAAACGAGGAATTGAAGTAGATCCAGACAAAGTCAAGGCAATTCAAGAAATGCCTTTGCCCAGAACCGAGAAACAAGTTAGAGGATTTCTTAGACGTCTGAATTACATCTCGAGATTCATATATCTCATGACTGCAACTTGTGCTCCAATTTTCAAACTTCTACGGAAAAATCAGAGTTGCGTCTGGACAGACGATTGTCAGAAAGCGTTCGACAACATTAAGGAATATCTGCTCGAACCACCCATTTTGTCTCCTCCAGTGGAAGGAAGACCTTTGATAACGTACTTAACTGTCTTAGAAGATTCCATGGGTTGTGTCCTTGGACAGCAAGACGAGACAAAGAGAAAAGAGCATGCCATCTACTACCTGAGCAAGAAATTTACTGACTGTGAATCCCGCTACTCCATGCTCGAGAAAACCTGTTGTGCTTTGGCTTGGGCTGCCAAGCGTCTTCGCCAGTACATGATTCGACATACTACTTGTTTGATCTCTCATATGGATCCAATCAAGTACATCTTTGAAAAGCCTGCTTTAACTGGGAGAATTGCCCGTTGGCAGATGCTATTATCAGAATATGACATTGAGTATCACGCACAGAAAGCCGTGAAAGGAAGCATCCTAGCTGAGCACCTGGCTCACCATCCACTCAATGGTCATGAATCAACCAGTTTTGACTTTCCGGACGAGGACGTCATGTACCTCAAGATGAAAGATTACGACGAGCCGCTACAAGACGAAGGACCTGACATAGGATCCCAATGGGGCTTAATCTTTGACGGAGCTGTCAATGCTTATGGACGAGGAATTGGGGCAATCATTGTTACCCCTCGAGGTACCCATATTCCACTTACCGCCAGATTAACTTTCAAATGTACAAATAATGAGGCCGAATATGAAGCTTGCATCATGGGTCTCGAAGAAGCCGTGGATCTAAGAATCAAACACTTTAATGTATACGGAGATTCTGCTTTGGTCATCAATCAAATCAAAGGAGAATGGGAAACACGCCAACCTGGGCTAATTCCTTACAAAGACTACGCGAGAAGATTGTTACCATTCTTCGACAGGGTAGATTTTCATCACATTCCTCGTGAAGAAAACAACTTGGCTGATGCATTAGCCACACTCTCTTCCATGATTAGGATAGATCATTGGAATGACATTCCTTGAATCGATGTTATGCGCCTGGATAGGCCCGCTCATGTTTTCGCAGTAGAAGCAATCATCGACAATAAACCGTGGTATCACGACATCAAAAACTTTCTTCAAAGGCAAGAGTACCTTCTTGGGACGTCAAAGAAAGATAGAAAAACTTTGAGAAAGTTAGCTGGCAGATTCTTCCTGAATGAAGATGTTTTGTACAAGAGAAATTTTGACATGGTTCTGCTCAGATGCGTTGACAAGAAAGAAGCAGAAACACTCATGAGAGAAATACATGAAGGTTCCTTTGGTACTCACACCAACGGACACACCATGACAAGGAAAATACTGAGAGCAAGATATTAATGGCTGACGATGGAGTCAGATTGCTACCAGTATGCAAAGAGGTGTCACAAATGTCAGATCTACACCGATAGAATTCATGTGCCGCCATCTCTTCTCAATATAATCTCTTCCCCTTGGCCTTTCTCCATGTGGGGAATCGACATGATTAGAATGATCGAGCCGAAAGCGTCCAACGGACATCGCTTCATCTTGGTAGCCATAGACTATTTCACCAAATGGGTTGAAGCAGCTTCATATGCAAACGTTACAAGACAAGTTGTCGTCACGTTTATCAAGAATCACATCATCTGCCGCTACGGTGTTCCTAGTAAGATAATCACTGACAATGGGTCAAATTTGAATAACAAAATGATGAAGGAGCTTTGTGAAGAATTCAAGATTGAGCATCACAACTCATCTCCTTACAGACCAAAGATGAATGGAGCTGTAGAAGCAGCTAACAAAAACATCAAGAAAATCATTCAGAAAATGGTCATCACTTACAAAGATTGGCATGAAATGCTCCCGTTTGCTCTTCATGGTTACCGTACATTTGTACGTACTTCGACTGGAGCAACTCCTTTCTCCCTTGTATATGGCATGGAGGCAGTCCTACCCATAGAGGTTGAGATCCCATCAATAAGAGTCTTGATGGAGGCAAAATTAACAGAAGCCGAGTGGTGTCAAAACAGATTCGATGAATTGAATTTAATCGAAGAAAAGCGCATGACAACTTTGTACCACGGACAACTATATCAACAAAGAATGAAGAAAGCTTTCGATAAAAAAGGTTCGACCTCGCACAATCAAAGAAGGCGACCTTCTACTCAAAAAGATTCAATCTTTTCTCACATATTCGAGAGGGAAATGGACTCCCAATTATGACGGCCCATACGTGGTCAAGAGAGCTTTCTTAGGAGGAGCATTAATACTCACGACTATGGATGGAGAAGAATTCACCCGTCCTGTGAACATCGACGCAGTCAAGAAATACTTCGCCTAAATACATAAAAGAATAGCTCGCTAAGTTAAAAACTCGTAAAGAGCAACTTAGGCAAAAAAGAGCGTCTCGGTGAATCGAAAACCCGAAAGGGCGATTCAAGCAAAAATTAGAGACATAAAAATATAATATATAATCAATCCCGGTAGACTTAAAACCCGAAAGGGGTAGTTTACGCAAAAGTTAGGGATATATGGCAAGTAACTGTGTTCAGGACAAACTTGATCATTCGAAATCCATAACGGAGTATTCATCATCAGTAGGTCATCTTCTACGAAGCACGCATGCAGCGCAATTCAGAGGGGAAGGGAAAGATAACGGTCGTCACGTTTCATCGTAGCCTTTTTCCCAAAAAATTACCAATTTCCAACTTTGTAAATACTCCATGGAATCAAGCATTTGGCTGGTTACCATTCCATAAATAATAATTTGAGCCTTGTGCCTTTTCCTTGCAAATTGAGTCTTATTCAGTTTCTTGAAATGCATTTTAAGTTTAAACAATCATTTTCTTGAAACAAATCGTTTTCGTAAAATAAAATGAATTTACTTGCAAAAAAAAAAATAAAGGTGAAATTTCTTTCTAAGGTTTACTTACAATAGGAAGAATGCAGACAGTTGCTCCAAGAACGGTTGAGACTCCGGGAACCTAGATTTCCCCATGAGATCGCTTTGTGAACATCTCCCGATGACGGATCTTCATTTAAAATCATTTCACTCACTTCAAATAGCGGGCAACTGATAACCAGATATCCCCAATGAAGTGCATCTCTCAAGAAGAAGACATCTTCTGATCATCATAAGATTCGAGTCGTATCATAGGATTTCACATCCGCGACAATTCTATTCATATTCACTTTACATTTTATAATTATCATAATATTCATGCATACATCACATCATAATTGCATAGTCATCATAGTCTAGTTAGGCTTTGATCGTATTAGTACCCAAGTCACTCAGACATGTACTCGAGTTTCCCCTGCAATTCGTGAAAGAACTTTCTTCTTCATGGTTCATACGCAAGGATCTCCCCAGCAAGTCAACAAATGACAATCTCCTTTAAAGAGATAGTTTGTTCACTTTTGGAGTTCCCCAGCTGAGATTCTCCCGCAGAGCGACATTCGACAATCTTCTTCAGATAAGATAGTTTGTTTCGAATTTGAATTCCTCACAAAGTCGTTGGATAAATCCCCACCGGAGTTAATGGATGACAATCTTCATTAGGAAAATAACTCTGATTCCCCGGCGAAGTTGACAAGTAACAAGTTCTCTTCCTGGAAGATGCTTCAACAAATCCCCAGCGGAGTCAGTAAATGACAATCTTCTTCAAAAAGATAGTTCAGATTCCTCAGCATAAGTCGATGAACGAAAGTTTTCACTTCAGAAAACGATTTGTTTCACACCCCAACGGATCGACCAAAGATGGTCCTCCTTCGGAAAACAGTTCATCCACCTTCAAGCAAAGTCATTAGCTCCTCAAAAGGACGCATGATCATATGGCATTCATTCAAGAGCTTTGAATTAAAAGAAAGCATGGTGAAGTTTCTTATCAATCATCAAACGACATCTCTCCAACAAGCACGGGTGAGAAGTTTGGTGAGGAAACAAACCTTTGGAAATTTTCTCATTATCTGAGATATTGTCCAAATTATAACTGAGACCAGTTCCGCGATATAGACATTCGGATCGAGGGGAGGTTATCACAATTGAGACCAGTTTCGAGATATGGACATCCGAAACGAGGGGAGGTTGTTTATCGTCATTATAACTGAGACCAGTTCCGCGATATAGACATCCGGATCGAGGGGAGGTTATCACAACTGAGACCAGTTTCGAGATATGGACATCCGAAACGAGGGGAGGTTGTTTATCGTCATTATAACTGAGACCAGTTCCGCGATATAGACATCCAGATCGAGGGGAGGTTATCACAATTGAGACCAGTTTCGAGATATAGACATTCAAAACGAGGGGAGGTTGTTTATCGTTATCACAATTGAGACCAGTTTCGTGATACAGACATCCGAAACGAGGGGAGGTTGCTTACCTTTTTCTAAATATCAACACTTGGTTAAAGAAGATGGATTGCACATCCTGCATTGTCGTCCATTCACCAGAATCCGCATAACGTATTTTCTACAGGAGTTTATCTCCCTATCCCCCGCCAAGTGCGACAATGGGATCAAGTCATGCAAAGATTTTATCACTACAACATCTCAGGAACGCCCAAAATTTGGGCATTCTTTGGTATTTAAGTCTCTTTCACTCAGAAGAGATCGAGATATCAATCTCTCTCCCTCCAATTGAAAGAAACTTAAATAGGGGCATCTGTCATACCCTAATTTTGACCCCCCCTGAGATGTCATATCTTTATAACTTTTCATCAAAGTCAAAGCATATACTCATAGCAGTCACTTATTCATCTGGTACTTAGTCGGGGGTGCTCAGGAACAAAAGAGCTCAGGCAAAGGATCAATCAGTAAAAGGGATGGTTTCTAACACAACCATGGGACTCAAAAGCTTCATTCTATTCATCTATGATTGATTAGATATCCATCACCTGGACTCAGGATTGCTTACTTCACCAGTCTAGGGTCTTGAGCCCATCAAGGACTAAAATCAGGGATCACATTTGGGAAACCCTAGAAAGCTCAAGGGCATCTCTCAAAGGCTTCAATCATCTTCAAATGATTCATATAACAACATCCATTGGGCATCACACCTCAATTCAAGAACCACAGTCATCAATTTCATCTGGTCGACAATTAGGGTTTTTGACCTAATTCACCTGGATAGTTGACTTTTAATCAGGACATGAACCCAAAACTCAAAACATGGTTCAAGAACTTCTATTACCTCAACATAGTCCATTCATATCATTCACTTGAGGAGAAGGACTTGGTTCATCACAAAAGCCCAAAATCCCACTTCATCTGAAAAAGTCAACTGTACAAGATCACCTTTGACTTTTAGGGTTTTTGGTCAAATCATGACTTTTAAGGATCAATATCATCAATATATGATTATTAAAGTCATTTGACCAAAGAAATTCAAGAAAATTCACCAAGGGCCAAAAAGTCGGGAATTAGGGTTTTTAAGGGCATTATGGGAACTCAAAATTTCACCTACACAAATCAAAAAACTTTCAACATGAAAGTTGTAGATCTTACAAAATAAAACAAAATCTTACATAGGAACTTTTTTCAAAAGATCAACCATTTAAGAGATTTGGAATTTTGAAGCTTTAGGTCATAAAAACTTAGAAATTTTTCTAAGTGTTTTTTAACCTAGTTTTCTTCCAACTTTGGGCTCATTTTTCACAATTTTCCCAAATGATTCTGAAGAAACCCTAAACTAATGATTTGAAGTAGATGTTTAGGGCTTTCCAAATTGTGCTCAACCTTCTCCAAATTCATTTTGAGCTAGGAGTTATGCTTGTTCAAAGTTGGCCTCATGAAGTAAAATTATAGGTCATGCATCATTTTGGAACTTTGCAATTTTGTGCATATAACCTCACTTATGGATGCTACATGACCCATAACACGTCTGCAAACATGCCATGCATTCACTTTTACCATAGCATGAAGATTGAAGAAGATTCCCAAAACAAGAACATGTGATTATGTAATGATTACATTTAGGAATTTATGGCAAATTGATGAATCATCAAAGGAATCTTCCCACCAACCAATTAGAGCTCATTCTGAATCAGAAGTGTCCCCTAAGATCAGATGGAATCAATGGATAGGGAGCTAGCTCGAAAATGCAATGATCACACTTGGATATTCTTTGAAATTTCTTCATGCTTAAGGTACCAAGTTAACCTCATTAAGCAAGCTCACTACAGCCATTTGCTCTGCATCCATTTGCCTATAAATACAAGGGCATTCCTCAGTATTAGACACACCAAAGCAACTCTATTCCTTGCTTTCTCCTTCCCTTCTCATGCTTATGGTTTTTCAAAGTTCTTTGCAAGAAGAATCGTTTTCTTCAAACCAGAGCTTCTCTTTGGAAAGTAAGCATTCTAACATCTCAAGAGGGTTCATTAGAGTTGATCCAAGCACCTGGATCACTTATGTAAGTGGAGGAACACCATTTTTGCTTTCACTTTGGAGCTCTTGCAGTTGGAGGTCCATAGAGCAATTCAGAAGGTTTCAAGCAAAGCCTAGCATCCGGACACGTTCCTTTGGGCATAGTGAAGCTATTCAAATGGTCGCAGCTCATCTGTAACTGCAGATTCATCATCCTCCATGTTCACATGAAGCTCAAATCGAAGGTGTCGGGTAGAACAATTCAGAAGGATTGAAGTCACAATAAGCGTTCAGTTAGCATCACTGAGTCCCAAGGAAGCTTTTAGGATCATTCGCACAAGCCCAGAAGCTCCCCATCATTCGTACGACCTTCAGTTTTAGAGGTAAGTTTTTGAACTCCACCTCTTTAATTTAAGTACTCTTTGTGATAAAGCTCGATATTATCTTGTTCAGCATCATCAGAGGATTGAAAACCCTCTATCATCATTAATTTATTCATCTTGTTTGTCATTTAATTTCAATTTTAGGGTTCATATGTTCTTCGTGTTTTCTGAGAAATTAGGTAGTTGTAGTTAATATAAATAAATGTTAGTTACATATCTGGATTCGTGAGGAAATTTGGAGCAAGATTGATGTTTACATCATACCATTTAGTTGAGAAACCAGAGAGTTAGAAATTTTAAAATCTTTGAGCTCGAGGAAGAAGATGAACATGGCGCGCGCAAATTTGAATCTTCTGGCTTGTTTTTAAATATATTAAGTTTGATGCATACGAATAACAAACTGCGCGCGTAGCCCAGATGGTGGGAGTTTTGGTCAGTGACTTGGAGGGCGTGAGTTCAAGCCCTCTAGGGGACAAAACCTTATTTTTTATCACTTTTTCCACTTAATTTCTTCACAACTTTAACCAATTATTTAACCTATCAAATTAATTCATTTTAACTTCATTTTTCACAACTTGTTGATTAATATATATATTTTATGAATAATCAAAAAATCACAAAAATATTGTTTATTTTATATATCTTTATTAGGTTGAAAATAGTGTTGTTTTAAGTGTTTTAAAAATATGTTTTAATATATCTTTTCATTGAAATTTCAAAACCTAATATCTCATAAATATTTTGTGATAAAACCCTAAGCCATTTAGGTCTTAATTAGGTTTAGATTTCATCTTTACTTTAATTAAGTTGACTTTTGTCAAAATTCAAAACTGTCTTCATACTTCAAAATAAACAGACGATCGAGGTTTTCAAACAATAGAACCTCACATCTTCTCAACTGTTTTTACAACCAGTACTATAAAGTACTGGGCCTCTAATAGAGTGTAAGTCCCAACACCTTTTTCTTTTCATAGTTTGTTTTCAAAAACTGTATTTACAAAATCTCCTTTCTGTTTTCAAAACATTCTTCTGGTATTTGAAGGGCATTATTCCCGGTGAAACTCTTCAGATACCTATGTGACCTTTGTCCATCTTCACTTCTTCTGTTTTCAAAAACCCTTAACTGTTTATCATAAATATTCAACTGTTATCAATTGCTGGTAAGGCTTTGTACATACTTCTTCAAAGGCCTCCACTCCATCCAGGTTAGGCTTTACAAGCTTTCAATTTACAGTCTTTATTTAAATTACTTTCAAATATAGAACTGTTTATATTTTGTTTAGAACTACGTCTGAGTGTAAACCCTAGGACAGTTAAACTATATATATTATAGGAATATGGCCTAGGATTGAGAATGTCTTCCCGGTGAAGGCTCTTTCCTAATTAAAGATCTTTAGTTCAAACCCTCAAGATGAATTATTCCCGGTGAAACATCTTGAAAAAGCCTTAGAACAAAAACTAGGACACATCCACCCAAAGAGGAATTATTCCCGGTGAAACCTCTTACCCATTTGCTTAAAGCCAAAATAAGTTCAAAATCACATAGCTTTCTCTTGTGCTATAACAAGGACCCTCGATGACCCTCGATTATCCTCCTTTTGGGCTTTGTACAAGGACCCACAGGCTTCTTAAAAGCATTTCCAGCTTCCTCTTGAGCTTGTATACAAGGACCCATCAGGTTTCTTATAAACGTAGGAACAGGTCTTTAGTTACCTTTTAGCCCATCCTGGTGGGTTTCTTCCATTCTTTAAACCGGACTTTAAACAAGCTAAGATTGTCTCAATCTCATATTGAGTACACTTTTTGGAATGAGAAACATGGACAGTCTCTGTCACCCTTATCTTCATCAATCTTCCTTAGCAGAGTCTAGGATCCATATTTGCTTATTCTCAGCAAGAGTCAGCCTTAATCTTGGGCTTTAAAACAAGAAGTCTCCACTAGATAATCTTTCTGCCATTTTAATAAAAACCCCTGGAAAGGGTCAGCCTCCAATCTCAGTCAATAAAAAGGTCAAAACCCCTGGAAAGGGTTAGCCTCCAAAAAACATAAAAATTTCATTCTTTTAATAGATAATTTCACCAGCTGAGTCAAAACCCCTGGAAAGGGTTAGCCTCCAAAAAACATAAAGAAAAGATCAGTCTTTTAATAGATAAATCCTCCAATAGAATAAAACTCCCCCAGTGAGTCCTTTATCATTAAGTAGCCACAACCTTGGGCTTTGTACAAGGAAGATAAACCACATTTCCTGTGTCAAAGATTCCTCTCAAGGATCTTTTCCCCATAGAGTCCTCCATACTCATTTTCTTTAAAAGTCCGTCACAACCTTGGGCTTTGTACAAGGCAGAAAATAATGTTTTCCCTAGCCAAAGTAGCCACAACCTTGGGCTTCATACAAGGCACAAATTAAAAACTTCCTCAGTTGAAAGTCAGCCACAACCTTGGGCTTTGTACAAGGCACAGATAGAGTCATCCATAGTCTTAAAAACTCAGTTTCCTCAGCAGTTAGCCACAACCTTGGGCTTCATACAAGGCACAAAATAGAGTCTCCCTAAGTAGAGTCAGCCTCAATACTGGGCTTTGTACAGAACACAAAAACCCCTTAGTTTAAATTCTCCCCAGTAGAGTTATCTTTCAACAAACAATAAAATCAATCAAAAGCCTCAAGCTTGGGCCTCATACAAGCCAGCTAAAAATCAAATCTTTTATACATTGGTAGATATAGCTTATCTCTATAGAGAGATCTTTCTCCTATCTCACCACATTCAAACAAACAAACATTACATTTTATTTCAATTAAGTCTCCCATTTAGGATTTTGAAAGGCATGAGCTGGTAGTAGATCCCAGACATGTGGTAACTTTCCCTAATTTGGATGAGAATTTCATTTTAACCAGTCTCCCATTTAGGATTTTGAAAGGCATGCTCTGGCAGTAGAACCCAGGCATGTGGTAACTTTCCCTAATTTGGTTGAGCACCTTTCTTTCATTCAAGATGCAGTTGACTGGTATACTTGCACATAAACAAGTAAGGTCCCCCTCTTGAATGAAATGAATCCAGTTATTCTGTCACTTTAAAAATGTTTGTGGTGGAATAGTAGAAATACCTCTTTGTAAAGATGATTTCATATCTCTTTACTGTAAACAGAGATTTAATTCAAGCTTCAACCTTGAGCTTCAAGCAAGGCACCCAAAAATCATTTAAAATCCCTAATTAGTTCCCCGAACTACATTAAGCTCTGACTTCCACTAGGGATATGTAGGCATGAGGTTCACAAGGAATCTCAGCGAGCTAATAAAATACCAAAAATAGTCAGTTTGTCTGTCTGTCTGTCTTTTATTAAATCAATTCAAATTCTCTCTCCTAACACAAAGGAGAAACTTTCCCAATAATAAGCAACAAACACAATCACAATAACACAGAGAAGGTTCCCGTAGAGTGCTACGGATATGTAGGGTGCTTAAACTCTTCCCTATGTATAACCGACCCCCCGGACTCCAGAATTTCTAGTCTAGGTGAATCCCCACACTTAGAAAACTCCTAGGGTTAATTTGAGATCTTTTTCCCCTCTCCTACTCGTTAGGACAATTAAAAAGTTCGTGTGATATCGTAGGAAGAACTGAAACAAAATTCATCCCGCCACGGGCGCATTCTCCTTCCAAATTTCGCGTGAAGGGTCTAGCGTGCCGTCCTCCTAAGTGAAACGGGGAGGTAAAAAAAACGACACCACAGGTGTTACATTTGGTATCAGAGCAGGTCGATTCTCGGCCGAGCCATGAGACATCACTAGCAATTCCTTTTCCTCCTCTCAAGTGTGCGCTGCTAGCCTGATTTTACTGATATCTCATTTAGTCGTTGAACTTGATCAACTCATCGACTGAGTGCGTGACAGTAGAACTACGGCGGAGCCGCCATGAGGACTCGTAAAACCTGCAAGGTTGTGAACCTAAGTTGTTGGAGTGGGATGAGTAATGAATTGTTGGATGTTTTAAGTGGATGATATTGGAGTCGTCAAGCTTAAGAAGAGCATTTGACGCGAAGTAGTGATACCCGAACTGTCAAGATGTGGATCGAGACAACTAGAACCCCCAGGATTTTGACTGAACGATGTGAAGCTTTCTCTAAGTCTTGGTAATAGCAAGGGAAATCTAAATGGGATTGATTAGGAGCCTTATAAGTGAGATTCTCCGAAGGTGTTGAGCTGTGAATTAGTAGGATTCAGTACTGATGATGCTGCCGGTGTTAAGTGTGACGGATGAGCTGATAGTACAGAATGGCCTCTGGAAATGCGGACAGGAGAGTTAGACCTTTCTGATTGCGCTAGTACACACAGTAGTGGATGGACGAAGTATTAGATCCTGATCCAACTTGAAGTACCCTAAGCGAGAGTAGTTTCCTAGTGAAGGTTGGTGGAATGTATGAGTGTGGTAACTTACGATTGGGCGAGGTTTGAATGCCCGGTCGATAGAAGAGAATATGTATTTCTATTCTTATCATTTTATATTTAAGTTCTAGAACTACGCTATATGGAATATGAAATGATGTAGAAGCGTGAAATGCAGTAACCTAAGTTCTTGTTAGTTGTTTTCCGTCTGACCCTGAGTGAAGCCATAGAACTACGCTTGGCGTTGGGCGTTCAGGCGAGTAAGAACTAAGATCTATCTGGAACGTCAGTAGGATGATCGCAATTGTGTTGGTTGTTAGGAACTATAGTATTCCTATCTGAACTGAATTATCCTTGGAATCTCATGCATGTGTGGGACGAGTGGGTACGCGCACTGCATGGTAATCCGAAGTTGAACTTCAAATCTTCGTGCTTGGCGTTTTGGCTTTCTGAGTAAGTAAACCTTGGTGTGTAGCACTCTCAGGTTTTAGCATCCTGAGGAGTGTGATTCGAAGGACTTGAGGAACGATGAACCTATTGGAGGTCTGTTCAGACACTTGTCGGTTGTGACTTTAGGATACGCGTGGAGATCGTTATACGCCACGGAGGTAGATTACCTGGATACATGGCCTCGGAGTTGGACCACCATGCCGATGCTACCAGACGTGTATAATGCTGCAGTATCGCTATCATACACAAGATGCGCGAGTCACCCTTTCCGACGTGTGTGGGACAAAGGTGATCTGAAGCTCAAGGTAGAATTCTGATTTGGCACTCGTGAGACACAGATCCAGACTCTCATAAGGTATGTGGGATAAGGATCCATACGTCGCGCTCGATAGTAGAGGAATGACTAGACAGGAAATGGTGAGATGGACCAAGATCCGATACTATGCTTATAGAGACTCTGAATGATCGTGCTCACGCAAGTTAGAGACAGATTGTACCTTGCAGACATTCTCGTTTCATGAAGTGTTAAGTTGGCAAATTTGCATGAGTTTCTAGAGTGGGACTCATGTGCGGTCATGATATCCTGGTCAGCATGTGAGTGGCTATCATGTACCATTGGCGATCGGTGATGGAGTATGCGAATTGTATCTTGGACTAGTTTGATGTGTGGCGTATCTGGTAGAGTGTCTGTAGATACTCTAAGTGAAGAAATATCAATCTTGGTAAGGCATAGACATTTTGGTTTGAAAACTTCTGAGGAGTCTAGAAGAGAGATGTTCAAAATACAAAGTGCAATTTCTTGCATTGTGGCTACACTCAGACCGTTGGAAGCACTACAATGAAGGATGCAGCCGCCGAGGAAGTCAGTTTAGTGTCTGATTCAGAGGTGGAGCAGATATTAGATGACTGTGTGAATGGAGTGTGGTTAGGGGAGGATTGTTACATCAGTAAGTCGCACGAGTTATCAGAGGTGACACTACGCTAAGAGAATGAAGCCGTTTGGTTGAGAAGAAGCGATGTTTAACCAAAAGAGTTATCGTAAGCTGCAAAGCGTTGGTGAAAGAATCATTATACCGGTTGAGTAACAAAACTTGATAGAAGTTGTACGCTGTGGAAATCAGTGACAAGGACGAACCTCTAAGTCAGTGGGTATTTGGGTTTCAATGTCCTAAGATCGAAACGTGTGCCTAAGTTGTGATAGATGAACTAATATGGAATGGCAGAGTAAGTAGAAACTTGATTCTGGAGAGTACGCAACTTCGAGGAGTAGTAGTCGACGATGGATGTATATGGAGTTCTGGCACGTGTTATAATTGGACAACTGTAGATAAGGAATTATTGTGTA
This sequence comes from Vicia villosa, assembly GCF_029867415.1. Lineage (NCBI taxonomy): Eukaryota > Viridiplantae > Streptophyta > Magnoliopsida > Fabales > Fabaceae > Vicia > Vicia villosa. The sequence continues at coordinate 75,120,123 of NC_081185.1, read as the reverse complement.
TTAATGGAAACTAAGTGAATTATGGATATAACGTGACTCAGAGGATTTCAAGGTGTGTGACTTGTTGGAATTAGAGTAGCGCAACGGATCAAGGAAGAATCAGATAAGTCTGAGGTAGGAACGAACGGACTATTTGTAGGATTTTATGTTGGGATGAAAGTATCTTCCTAAGGGAAATTGTCGAAGCGGCGTTTCGTTCATTCTAGTCTCTCAAGGATCACCATAACTCGAGAGGTGTTGTCAATGGGCCAACTTGGGAATTCTTTTTGTGGATGGCATGCGGTCCGATGTTCGTAGGTTATCAGTTTAGCTTGTAAGTCAAAAGGGATGGACTGAGTATCGTGACCGTTGAAGTGCTGAAGGTAAGTGAAGGATTTCAATTGGCGCAAGTTCCTCGTGGTTATGTCTTGTGCACTGTGAGCGTGCATGAAGAGTTGGACAATGGTTGCAGGTTAATCGTTGGAGTTCACCTTTGTGGAAAAAACCTTATGCAAAGTTGTTGGACATTAATGCTATGGTTGTGGGATGTTACACCATCGTGGATTGCGGTAATGATTGATACATCTAAGACTGAGATGAGAATAGAGTAAGGAGGATCAGTTGTATAAGTAGAGGTAAACTTGGGACAACCATCCTAAGACTTTGGGAACCGGAAGTTAAGACCAAGGAATTTGGCTAACACCTAATGACATTGTATGGACTCGAGTGGAGAATAATTTGAAGTGTTGTCGCAGAAGTGACGTTGTGGCAGTAACCCTCGAATGGGAAGTAATTCAAGGAGCTGAGTGAATCAGTAATGTTTGTTAAATGGGAGTGAGCACGTCAGAAATTGAACGACGAATATCCGACATGAGAATTGCTAGGGTTATGAAGTCATGGATGTTCAGAGTAGATCAATAAAGGTCTAGGACCCTAGAAGGATATTTTCCCAAGTGTGTCAAGACGAAGTATCTGAATAGACATGTTGCCTGAGGATTAAGGTTTCTAATCATGTGTAGTGGGACGCAAATGTTTTGGTAGATCAGGTTTCTTCGTATGGAATGACCATCAAACAGAGTAGTGAGATTATCTAAAGAGGAATGTGAGTAACATTCTTCCCTTTGATTGGATAGATATGAAGGATTGGTTTTCGTGGTGAACGGATGGAATTCGAGGACGAATTCTATTTAAGGGGGGAGAATGTAATACCCCAACTCTCTAAACCCGATAATTATCATTTAATTGGTTAAAAGGTAATTAGAGGGCACATTGGTATTATTCGAAGTAAGAAAGTAGCATGTGTATCTATGGAATAAGTTGGGATAAAGAGTTTAGTAGAGAAATGCAAAGGAGTTAGTTGAAATCAAACTAAATGGCATTGTTGTAAATAACGTTAAGTTGGAGGGCATAATGGACTTATCTAATGCTTGCATGTGGACATAAAGGACATTAGATTTAATTGCATGAACTTAGGGGGTGTTTGGCTTGCAAATCAGAATTTGAAAACAAGAAAGGAAGAATAACTCATGAAGCAAGTTCCATTTTCGCAACTATTGATACAGCTCCACTAAAAAGGTAATAACTCTCTGCTCGTAACTCCGATCGTAACGGTTCTAGTCTCTTTGGAAAGCTAACAAAATTCTATTCGATTTGCATATATGGTTCGCGTTTATATCTTCTGTTTTGAAGGAGATATGTAAGTTTGAAGATTGATGACTGATGTTGAAAATGAGTACAAGTGGAATACGAGTTTGATGAATTTGGAGTTGGGGTTTTAGTCAAGTTAAGAGCTCAATTGCAGCATGATTCATCATCCAAAGCTCCATTGATGCAAGGTGAGTCCTTAGTTAGAGACTTTGGGGGAATCATGGGAAATTTGCATGTTGGGGTTTGGGGTTTGAGTGAAAATTCATGATGATTAACATGCTTATATGATAAATTGTTAGTTGATGATGTTATGGGATGTTTGTATTGCTTTAATCCTTTACATGCTGATGATTCTGTATATATGCATGTTATAAATTTGTTTGGGATCAATTGTGATACTTGGAATTAATTAGATAGGTTTGGGACTGGTTTAGAACTCTTAAAATGCAGAAATTTTGGGTCTGTCAGCGATGTAACCGGTTACATGGTTGATGTAACCGGTTACATGTGTGAAAAAGGGTGAAAAACGCAGTTTTTGGATCATGTAACCGGTTACATGATTCATGTAACCCGTTACATCACTGTTTGGGGCAGATTTTCCAAAACTTCGAAAATTCATAACTTTTGCGTCGTAAGTCCGTTTCGCGCAAACTTTATATCATTGGAAAGCTAGCGACGTGTACTTTCTAATAAAATTGGTCCCCAAACCAGAATGTTTGATTTAACAATAGTGGAACCCCACTTAGTGAATCAATGACTTAGTATGAGAACTTATGTCTCTATCATTCGATTAATAATTCTCATGTTATGCGTGGCATATATTTTCTATTGCTTACTATGAATGTGACATCCATATTTGAGAATGTTATGCCATTATGTTTTATACATGAAAATATAAGGACACCGTCGTTTTGGTTAAACGATTGGATTGATTGTATTGTATGTGATTTTGACATTATGTCATATTTGCGTATGCTTGAATCGAAGTGGCCGGAGGACTAGATTGGGATGCTACTCCGACTATGTGGTCAATGAGTCTTCCCGGACCGTGCGGTCCAATGGAATAGCCCGTTCATGTGTATTGTTCGATAAGGTGTGCATCTGAGCTACCGTTGCAGTGTGCTCGTGAGTGTCGTACGGGGTTTTTACTCACTTGGCGTTAACACACTTGCGTGCTCGGTATGGTGGGGTTATAGGGACATGTAGGCTAATGCATAATGAGGTAACTCACCTCTAGTGAAGTCACGTAGACTAATACTAGGCTTTCGCTCGATAGGCTCAGGCGTCAAGGTGGTGGTTTGTACTCAGCGTAACTCACTAGCGTGAAGAAGGTTAATGGGACAATGACGCCAATTAGGCTAAGGTCATCTCGCGGCCATTTAGGATTGTGCGAACCCGTTTAATCGTCTTGCAGTGTGCTTGTACAAGTCCCTTGACAATAGGCAGGAGGTTACTCATCGAGGATGCATTTATTCCATAATCTAGTCGAGGTTTTATTACACTTCTGGATTCCCTGTATATGGATGCGGGTTTGCATACTTGTTTGCCATACAATGTGTATTTGTTTAAGGCAAGTCCAATGGTGGACGAGTCACTTTGTTTGCTCCGTACTTGTACTGGATGTGAGGATAAACCCCGAATCAAGGGTGGATTCGGTTTTGATGCATGTACCCTGTAGATCCGAGTGGACCCATAGGATAGGAGGACTCACTGAGATTTAGTAATCTCACCCCAATCAACTTATCTTTTTCAGGTGCAGTGTAGTAGCTTTTGATAGATACCAGGTTCGGATTGATGGCTTGAAGTGGTGTTGGCTCGAAGACCTCGTTGGTTTTGATATTCTGCTGTGCAAGATCCGTTGAAGACTCATGTATTATGCTTCTTAATAGAATTTCATGTTGTATTTTATATGGATTAAATATTGTACCTTGACTTGTGTATGTACTCAATATCAATTTTAACGTTTCATGCATAATATACTAGTCAGTTATGTATGGGGTGTTACATTTGGTATCAGAGCAGGTCGATTCTCGGCCGAGCCATGAGACATCACTAGCAATTCCTTTTCCTCCTCTCAAGTGTGCGTTGCTAGCCTAATTTTACTGATATCTCATTGAGTCGTTGAACTTGATCAACTCATCGACTGAGTGCGTGACAGTAGAATTACAGCGGAGCCGCCACGAGGACTCGTAAAACCTGCAAGGTTGTGAACCTAAGTTGTTGGAGTGGGATGAGTAATGAATTGTTGGACGTTTTAAGTGGATAATATTGGAGTCGTCAAGCTTAAGAAGAGCGTTTGACGCGAAGTAGTGATACCCGAACTGTCAAGATGTAGATCGAGACAACTAGAACCCCCAGGATTTTGACTGAACGAAGTGAAGCTTTCTCTAAGTCTTGGTAATAGCAAGGGAAATCTAAATGGGATTGAGTAGGAGCCTTGTAAGTGAGATTCTTCGAAGGTGTTGAGCTGTGAATTAGTAGGATTCAGTAGTGATGATGCTGCCGGTGTTAAGTGTGACGGGTGAGCTGATAGGACAGAATGGCCTCTGGAAATGCGGACAGGAGAGTTAGACCTTTCTAATTGTGCTGGTACGAACAGTAGTGGATGGACGAAGTATTAGATCCTGATCCAACTTGAAGTACCCTAAGCGAGAGTAGTTTCCTAGTGAAGTTTGGTGGAATGTATGAGTGTGGTAACTTACGATTGGGCGAGGTTTGAATGCCCGGTCGATAGAAGAGAATATGTATTTCTATTCTTATCATTTTATATTTAAGTTCTAGAACTACGCTAGATGGAATATGAAATGATGTAGAAGCGTGAAATGCAGTAACCTAAGTTCTTGTTAGTTGTTGTTCGTCTGACCCTGAGTGAAGCCATAGAACTACGCTTGGCGTTAGGCGTTCAGGCGAGTAAGAACTAAGATCTATCTGGAACGTCAGTAGGATGATCGCAATTTTGTTGGTTGTTAGGAACTATAGTATTCCTATCTGAACTGAATTATCCTTGGAATCTCATGCATGTGTGGGACGAGTGGGTACGCGCACTGCATGGTAATCCGAAGTTGAACTTCAAATCTTCGTGCTTGGCGTTTTGGCTTTCTGAGTAAGTAAACATTGGTGTGTAGCAGTCTCAGGTTTTAGCATCCTGAGGAGTGTGATTCGAAGGACTTGAGGAACGATGAACCTATTGGAGGTCTGTTCAGACACTTGTCGGTTGTGACTTTAGGATACGCGTGGAGATCGTTATACGCCACGGAGGTAGATTACCTGGATACATGGCCTCGGAGTTGGACCACCATGTCGATGCTACCAGACGTGTATAATGCTGCAGTATCGCTATCATACACAAGATGCGCGAGTCATCCTTTCCGACGTGTGTGGGACAAAGGTGATCTGAAGCTCAAGGTAGAATTCTGATTTGGCACTCGTGAGACACAGATCCAGACTCTCATAAGGTATGTGGGATAATGTCATACCCCAAAATTTGCCCAACATATTTATTCATATTTCAGTCCATCTGACTTTCAAATGCTCAAAGATACACAAGAAAGAAGCATGCAGTCTCTCTCCTAAACAACAGCCTCTAAATTAGGGTTTCTGATTTAGTCAAGGAATCTGAACTTCTGACACCTCAAGTTGACTCCATGATCTCTCATACGATTCAAAGTACCCTCATGCCAAGTTTCAAGCCCTGATTCAAAAGATTGCTCACTCAATGGCCCAAACGATCAATAAACGACTAGTTGACCTAAAAGTCAAACTATGGTCAAAGTACAGTCAAAACTTCTGATTTTTGGTCAACATCCTCATTATGAAGTATCATTCATCATTTTATCAAGGATTGATCATGATTCATCAAGAAAAGATCAGAAATCAATACATTCAAAAGTTTCTAAATTAGGGTTTTCATAGGAGAAAGTCAACCCAACTTTGACCGGCCATAACTTCCACATGGAACATCAGAATTTTTCCATCTAAAGCTCATTTTGAATAAAATTGAATTCTCTACAACTTTATCTCTCACATGCCAAGTCTAAAAATACACCATTTGAGAGATATGAGCCAATACATTACAGGTCCTTCTAAAAGATCGCAAAAAAGTCATTTTTTCTCAAAGCTCATAACTTGGACATGGTAGACTCAATTGAGATGAAACCAAAAGGAGCCTCTAGAGGACTCTTTGAGCTTTCTAAAAAGTCCAAGAACTTGAAAAAATGTGGAAATATGAGGAAATGGCAAGGTGCACAAGTTCACCTATTTTTAAGGGCTTGCGTGAAGAGAAAAGGTCCAAAACTCCAAATATTTCCAAATGGGCCTATATTTTTTTCCATCCAATCTTTATCTTAGGCCCATGCACGCCCCAAAACAAGAGACTTTTATTTTTTTTTATTATTTTATTAATTATTTTATGGTTTTAATCATTTTAAATCATAAATTAATTATATAAAATAATAAAGACACAAAAGATTGTATTTTGGTTTATTTTGGTGAAACCAATATTCAGTTTAAATCATGGCCAAAGTGATTAGAGAAGATTGATCAAAAAATAGAAACATTGAGATTTGATTTTCAATCAAAATAATTTGCATATTTCCATATCATAAAAAGATTGGATTTCTCTCCAAACATTTGACCTAATCTCCTCTCTATATATATCTAAACCTAAACAAACAAGGGGGGACGAAAAATTATTGGAGGAGAGCTGCCAAAAAAGCTAGGGTTTCATTCCAAAATCCTCAAGCAAACTTGCACCTACAAGTCTTCACCTACAGCCGTTCTCAGAAAATTCAAAGGGCCCTATCGTGTTCCTGAGGTTACATAAGGCGAGATTGAACCATTCACCATACCTAAATGCTCTTAGAAATCGTGTTCTATTATTGACATATTCATGCATATTTTCAAATTATAATATCTCGTACTGTAGATTATTTCAATTGAATCTAACATGTTGTGTGAGCTCCTGGAACATTTTAGAAGGGATATGAGTATTTGTTTCAGAGCTTTAACGTGTTAATGGTAAAGCACCATGGCTAGGGCATGAAGACTATGCACTTTCGTTCTCACACTTACAAGAGTTTTTATGGAAAACTAACCACATAATCGAACTCAGAACATCATTTTATGTAGGACTGGGCTCTTTTGGTTTTCGTTTGTCACGTTTTTCTGCAGGTTCATATGCCCCAGAATTTGCTACGAGATGTTCATGCTGAATTCGTAGCTAAAACATGGTAAAGTCGTGGCTAAAATTCAGACCCAGTTGGTGAAGATGATGAATAGTGGAGGATGAATTGTTGACCACGCATGGCTTCACGTGATTCGCTGGTAAACCTCTCAGCCTCTCTCTCTCTCTCTCTCTCTCTCTGTTTCATTGGTTCTCGCGCACTCAGAGTGGGGCCCATACCGGTCAGCGTTGAAAAATAAAGTTAACATCATATTTAATATTTAATTTTTCTCTTTGGTACAATTGATGAATAAACATCGCAGCACACTTGGGAATTAGTAGCGCTTCCCCACCTTGCAGACCAGGGTTCGATCCCTGGAGGAGTGCCCTTATATTTTTATTCGCTCACCATAGTTCCAGCATGATCCAGCGCTCCTCATTGATTAGCGCATATGGTACTCCTTCATCATCCAGCCATTGGATTACTAGGCCATCAGATCCAACGCTCACAGAGCCGTAAATGCACCACGCACCATCAGAGGCTTACTACACCAGATTCCAGCTAAGTTTATTTTGTTTTTTTATTTATTTATTTCAAATTACACATTCTTTTTTTTCTTTATTTGTTTTTACTATAATTTAGTTATTTATTTATTTATTCATATTTACTTAATAAATTAGTATCTAGATAATTCTTTTTTATGATAATTATTCATTTAATCGAAACTCGATTTTCGTTATAAACCTTTAATTTTAATTTTTATTTATACGCTTAATTAATTAAAATATTAGGTTTAACCCTTTGATTATTAAATTCTATTCTGGCTCATCTAGCTATCTTATCGAGCTTTCAATTCCGTTAGCCTTTTAGGGTTTGTTCAATCCCATTCATTTATTTCATTTGCCCTTTGGGATAAATAGGGTTTATGCCCATAGTTAACGAATCTTAAATGCACTAACGCTTCTCTTCTCCATGTCCATTCTTTTTAGGGTTAATCAGAAATCTTCCGATTATGCGCCACGCCAGATCAAAAAAGCTAAGTTTCTTGCTTATTTCTTTATTTATTTTATTTTACTTTATTTTTTAATGTCATTTTACTTTTATAGGGTTTGCCTCGAGTAATCAATGAATCATGCCTACACTCACCCTTATTTATTTTCCTCTTAATTTGTAGATCAAGGGTTCGAGAAAGAACAAGGCTAAGGATAATTATTCATCCCTCTTATTTTTTCTGTCTTTTAATTCCCCCTTCCCCGCAGGTGTTTATTGTAAAAGGACATTATGTTTTTCTGCCTGTATTTTTTAACTGCGTGGTTAGTAATCCTAGGGAGTGTAACCCTTGTTTAAAACAAATTAGCTCACTAATTATAAGATAAATAACTGAATTGAACCACGTGATTGTTGCACCCACACACCTTTAGGGTAACCTCTCTTGTTGCCTGTTGCCTTATTATATTGTTGCCTTGTTGCCTCTAAGTATACTAAATAGTCAAATCCCTCGATTCCGAGGATACCTAAAAGCAAATGTTGCCTTCAAAGTTATTGAAACTCCCTCGATGTTTCCTTATAAAGATGATTGTCCCAATTGCTAAGGTATCCTCGCATGATGCCTTAAATGACTATTTTATCCTTCCCTTAGACTACCTGCCCTCTTTATGGCATGGGACAGTCTTATGGCGAACGATTATTCTCGATGACCCTTAAACATCCAATTGAAAGGCTTCCTGCCCTCTTATGGCATGGATAGATCCTTTCGCCTGAAAAGCTAAAAGAACGAATTTTCAAACTTAGGGTAGTTGCTACTAATTGCTTGCTCTAAAAATCAAATTACTTTTCACACTAATTTTCAAATACTATTCAAAAAGACTACGCTTATTTACAAGCTAAAGTTCTTATCCGAATTTCTATTCATACACTACTTTTCAAACAATTCAAACAAACAAGTGAGCTAAGCAATTAAGAGCCCATGGATAACCATGGATGCAAAGGGTACACCTTCCCTTTGTATAACTTACCCCCCGAACTCAAAATCTTTCAAAGTTCTTTCCTGTTCTTTTTGCCTTTCCAATTGGATAAAATAAAAGTCGGTGGCGACTCTTGCTATCCGCAACATTTCGATAATAAAGTCAGTTCACTGTATTACAGAACTGGCGACTCTGCTGGAGATTTTTTCGATTAAAAGAGGGGTTACCTTAGAGTTTAGGATTCACTTTAATTGTTTGATTTGTCTGCTTTATATTTCAAAGGCTGTTTTGGGTATTTACTGGTGTGAAAGATCCTAACCCGGATCTGAGTACCTTAGGTAAATGGCATGAGACCAAGGAGAGTGCACAGCGTATACTGATGTGGTTGATATGGTGGCCATCGTTAGTGTGACACATTTGTTTGTCCTGGTGTTCCTTGGGATCCGACTTGAGGAAACACTTGGCTGCTGCGTGGTGTCATTAAGCACTAATTTGCCCCTAGAACCCTAGTTGAACTTGACTTTGGCCTATTAGAAAGTAGCGAGATGGATGGCTTTGGTTCCGACTGAAGTTGGTTGATACTCGAAGCTACACTCATATGGACTGGACTTTCAGGACCTTCTCGGTCGGTGATTCGATTGCCGAACTGAGATAAGCGCCTTCGAGAAAGGTCAATGATATGAGCTCCCTAGAACCCGATCTTTATATAGGACAGGTTGAACCAACTTAACCTCAGTGGGGAGGGTACTTACCTACGAACCTCATGCAAGCCTTTAAACCTAAGGACACTTGTGTGATTTTTCTGTGCTTGCTACTAACCCTTTGGTTTTCTTGCAGGTTTTTTCTTGGGGGACTCACTCGTCCTTACTATCTTACGCTTTGCCTGATGCATTTCATAACATCATGAAATCATGACATCATACGCATGACATGATTTAACTAACCCTTTCAATGATCTTAGGAATTTAGGGCGCACAATTTCAGGTACTCTTATCAAGGACTGAATACCTAATCAAGAGGCAAGAGGATTTATTTTCCTCTAGCCACATACCTTCAAATTCAAAGGCTCAGCACCTATCAAGGGGCAGGAGGATCTATTTTCCTCTAGCCATACTCCTTCAGACGATGTTGTGACTGATTAAATTTCTAATGTTGCTAACTAGATTCCTAAAGATCCTTGAAAAACATTGCATTTGCATTCATAAACATCGCATAACAGGTTTCTTACAATAGGTCTCTCATCCTTCCTCGCTGTTTATTTCAGCATCATGAATCTCGAACAATCAGTTAAGGATCTCCAAGCGGAAAACACTAAGTTCCAAGCCTTGATTCTGAATTTGTCCAAGGGGAAAGAAGAGCTTAAAGCTATGCTGACTAAAAAGAAGAAGAAGAAGAAGAAGGGTAAGAAGACTCAGGTGAAAAAGCTTAGACCGATCTTGCAACTCAGGGATGCTGAAACCTCTGAAGACAGTGATGAGGATGAGCAAGATGATGATGCTAGTATCAAAACTGATGCAAAAAGTAACCATGATTCTTCCAAACCCTCTAAAGAAGAAGAGAACTATTACCATGAGGACGAACATCCCGATGACAAATACAAGATGTTAGAAGAGCGTCTGAGAAGCGTGGAAATTCAGAAGGTACCTGGGCTGGATTTTGAAGAGCTTGGACTCGTTCCTGGGGTCGTCATTCCTCCAAAATTCAAAACTCCCGCTTTTGCTAAGTATGATGGAGTCTCCTGTCCCAAGATGCACTTGAGGTCTTATGTAAGGAAGATTCAGCCTCACACTGCTGATAAGAGGCTCTGGATCCATTTCTTTCAGGAAAGCTTATCTGGAACTCAACTCGAATGGTACTATCAACTGGAAAGTACCAACATCCATACCTGGGAAGATTTGGTTGTTGCCTTCTACCAGCAATACCAATACAATGCTGACCTCGCACCAACTCGCATGCAACTACAAAGCATGTCTATGGGACCCGAGGAAAGTTTCAAGGAGTATGCTCAGAAATGGAGAGATCTAGCTGGAAGATTCAAACCCTCCTTAGCTGACAGAGAATTGGTCGATATGTTTATGAGTACACTGACTGGTCCTTTCTATAGTCATTTGCTGGGAAGTTCATCATCTGGATTCACTGAACTCATACTGATTGGGGAACGTGTCGAGAGTGGCATTCGAAGTGGTAAGATTCAAGTGGCTACACCCTTAGGTACTACAAAGAAACCTTTCAATGGGAGGTCAGATTCAAATGATAACCATGGCCAATCTGTTGGGGCAGTTCTGATCTCCACACCGGCACCTCAGAAAAGTCGTCAATGTGAAGACAAGCTTCTCAATGATATATATGTGTTTTGATGAAGACAAATCTCTAAATAACAAGAATGCAAAGATGAGTTGTTAAAGTTAAAATATCAAGGATCAAGGCTTTGGAATCAAGAATATCAAGGATCAAGGCTTTAGAATCAAGCTTGCACTTCAAGAAGGTATAATGACTATACTTACATTCTCTAAAGTCTTAGATGCTCAAAAAATCAACCAACCTTTGCATAGACCATCCATGATAATAGCAAACATTTGCAAAATCTTGTATTCAAGTTTTACACTGGGTAAATCGATTTACCATATCATGAAATCGATTTGCCACTGTCTTAAAACATTTCCAGAAGCAAAAATTCACTTTCTGCACTATGGAAATCGATTTACCTAAAGAGGAAATCGATTTCCCACTGTTTGTTTTTGAAATTTTGTTAACGTTACATGCATGAAATCGATTTCAGGCTAAGGGAAATCGATTTCCCCTGTACGTTTTTTGAAAAACAGCAGCATTTCATAACACCTTTCCACACACCTTTTCATGGAAACATTTCCTTTAATCTTGGCAATTGTTCATGATTAATCTACAGAAACTTATGATATTTCAAGGGGTGTTATGAACATCTATATATACTCAAAATTTCAAATTCATTCTTCACCTCTTCCAATCAAAAAAAAACTCTTAGAAATTTTCAGAATTTCACATTGTTATTCTTCAATCTTTTTCAAGATATTTTCTACACACTTTCATATCATCCAAACTAGAAAATACTTGAGCAATCTATTACTTTAAGAATTGTGAAATATTGTCATTGGAAGAGAAGATCAATCTTATAGATTGATATATGTTCATCAACTTTCTACTCAAAATATATTTTGTTATTTTTGACTTGCTATCCAAGATTGTTGGAAGTAAGGGTTGTTAATTAGTGAGAGGATTGTTCTCATAATCAAGTTGGTAAATCCAAGAGGATTGTTCTTGGTAGTTGTAACCTTGTTGTCCATAGTTTTGGAAACAAGAGGTATCCTTAGGGAGGGTGTTCTCTTAAGGACTTATTGAAATCCAAGAGGATTGTTCTTGGTGGTTTTGTTAGAAGATTGTAGGAGGAGTCTTGTGTAGGCTTGTACAAAGATCTAACAATAGTAAAATCTCTTTCATGTTGAAAGGGGACTGGAGTACTCTCGGATTGTGAGGGGAACCAGTATACATCATTGTGTTCTTTACTTTTCCGTATTTTACCGCTTTCTTCACTATTATCAAGAAAAGAAAAGAACCATTCAAAAGCCTTCAAACACTTAACCAAAAATAAGTACAAGTATTCTAAAAACCGGATAATTCATTGAAAACCTAATTCACCCCCTCTTAGGCGCACTCTTAAACTTACAATTGGCATCAGATGAAGTTATAGGTAACTTGTTCCTAAAGATCCAGAATGGCTTCCGCAAATCAGAATCCAGTTTTTAGAGATGGTGGTAGTAACAACAAGCCTCCATTGTTCTGTGGTGAATATTTTGACTTTTGGAAAATCCAAATGAAGGCTCACTTAGAAGCACAAGGAGAAGAAGTATGGGAAGCAGTCCAAAATGGTCCCTTTGTTCCTACAACTATTGTCGATGGTGTTGAATCAACAAAGCTTAAAGTTTCATGGAACGATGATGATAGAAAGAAAGTTCTTGCTGGCAAAAAGGCGGTCACTCTTCTTCATGGTGCTCTTAGTATGGATGAATTTTTCCGAGTCTCGACATGTACAACAGCAAAGGAAATATGGGATACTCTTGTAGAAACTCACGAAGGTACCACCGAAGTTAAAAGATCAAGATTGAATACCCTAAGCCAAGAATACGAATTGTTTAGAATGAAGCCCAGAGAAACTATTCTCGAATTGCAAAAACGATTCGTTCATTTGACAAATCACTTGAAGGCACTCGGTAAGACTCTCCCTACCGAAGAACTAAATCTAAAGGTGCTTAGATCTTTAACAAGAGAATGGCAACCGAAAGTAACGGCGATATCCGAGAAAAAGAATCTATCAAAGATGACTTCCGCAACCTTGTTCGGTAAACTTCAAGAATGTGAAACAGAACTCGGAAGACTTGAAACGCATGAAATTCAAATGAAAGATTCAAAAGATATTGCCTTGAAGACAAGAGTCAAGCATCATGATAGCAATCAAGAGGATGAATCCACTAGTGAAGAAGATAATGAGTTTATCAAAAAGTTTGAAAAATTTCTAAGAAAAGAAAAGAAAAAGGAGATCATTAAAGATGAAGTACCAACAAGGAAGATTAAATGCTTTGAATGTGGAGAAAGAGGACATGTCAAAAGTGAATGCCCTAAACTTGAAAAGAAGAACAAATACTTCAAGAAAAACAAGGATAAAAAATCAAAGAAAGCATATGTAGCATGGGATGACAATGAAATAAGTTCATCTTCAGATGAAGAACATGCGAATCTTGCATTAGTAGCAACACACCATTCTGATGATGAAGATAATGAGGTTAGTAATGAATTTTCTCTTTTTGATAATGATGTTCAAGATGCTATAAATGAATTGTTAAATGAGTGCAAAATTCTCTATAAAACTATCTCATCTCAAAAGAAAATAATATCATCTTTAGAAGAGAAGGTTAAGATAATAGAAGAAAAAGATGACAAAGAAAAAATGATTAGTGTTCAAGAAGATAGTGTTGCATGCAAGAATTGTGAATCACTTTCTTTTCAAATTGTTCAATTAAAGAGAGTCCTTGAAAGGTATGAAAAAGGACAAATTGGGTTGGAAGGTGTCCTTAGGCAACAAAGATTCCTTAATGATAAAAGTGGTCTTGGATATGCAAAGTCTAAACCAAGTACTAGTAAAACTATCTTTGTGAAGGCAAGTGAACAATTCAACAAATTGGATAAAGCACAAAAGGTTCATCATCATCCTAAAAGGTTTTCTAAAAAGAAACCATATGTTCCTAGATATAGAAGTAACTTTGAACCTACTTGTTTTTATTGTGGTATTATTGGTCACACACCCAATGCTTGTTATGTAAGGAACTTCAGTGTTCCTAGTGGACATTATGTATGGGTGAAGAAAGGAACTAACTATGATGGACCCAAAGCCACTTGGGTACCAAATCAAACTTAATTTGTTTTGTAGGTTTGCTTGAGGACCACTTAAAATCTATGGTGTTTTGTCAAGTGGTGGTTCTAAGCATTTGATGGGAGACATAAACTAACTTTCAAATCTAGTTATAAAGTCCAAGGGTGATTTCACATATGGAGAATACCTTAAAGGAAGAACTCTTGGCATTGGCAAAGTTGGAGCACTAACTTTCACATCCATTGAAGATGTACTTTATGTTGAAGGACTAAAGCAAAATCTTCTAAGCAAAAGCCAACTTTGTAACATAGGCTTCAAGTTCATCAAGGATGAATAATTGATGAAGTCTCTCATGGGGTAAAACTCATAGGTAAATGAAATAATAATTTCTTTGATACATGTATTATCTTTCACCCATCTTTCCCTTCTTTTTGATAATGTCAAAGGGGGAGAAAGGTGTTATACTTTTTATGCTTGTGTATTTCCTTGTTCTTAAATTTTGTAGATACAAATCTCTTTTACAAAAGACAAAGTAATCTACCTCTCAATTAAGGGAGAGTTATGCATCTTAGGGGGAGAATTCCGGAAATTACAAAGCACAAAAGAAAGTTGTTTGTCATCATCAAAAAGGGGGAGAATGTGAAGACAAGCTTCTCAATGATATATATGTGTTTTGATGAAGACAAATCTCTAAATAACAAGAATGCAAAGATGAGTTGTTAAAGTTAAAATATCAAGGATCAAGGCTTTGGAATCAAGAATATCAAGGATCAAGGCTTTAGAATCAAGCTTGCACTTCAAGAAGGTATAATGACTATACTTACATTCTCTAAAGTCTTAGATGCTCAAAAAATCAACCAACCTTTGCATAGACCATCCATGATAATAGCAAACATTTGCAAAATCTTGTATTCAAGTTTTACACTGGGTAAATCGATTTACCATATCATGAAATCGATTTGCCACTGTCTTAAAACATTTCCAGAAGCAAAAATTCACTTTCTGCACTATGGAAATCGATTTACCTAAAGAGGAAATCGATTTCCCACTGTTTGTTTTTGAAATTTTGTTAACCTTACATGCATGAAATCGATTTCAGGCTAAGGGAAATCGATTTCCCCTGTACGTTTTTTGAAAAACAGCAGCATTTCATAACACCTTTCCACACACCTTTTCATGGAAACATTTCCTTTAATCTTGGCAATTGTTCATGATTAATCTACAGAAACTTATGATATTTCAAGGGGTGTTATGAACATCTATATATACTCAAAATTTCAAATTCATTCTTCACCTCTTCCAATCAAAAAAAAACTCTTAGAAATTTTCAGAATTTCACATTGTTATTCTTCAATCTTTTTCAAGATATTTTCTACACACTTTCATATCATCCAAACTAGAAAATACTTGAGCAATCTATTACTTTAAGAATTGTGAAATATTGTCATTGGAAGAGAAGATCAATCTTATAGATTGATATATGTTCATCAACTTTCTACTCAAAATATATTTTGTTATTTTTGACTTGCTATCCAAGATTGTTGGAAGTAAGGGTTGTTAATTAGTGAGAGGATTGTTCTCATAATCAAGTTGGTAAATCCAAGAGGATTGTTCTTGGTAGTTGTAACCTTGTTGTCCATAGTTTTGGAAACAAGAGGTATCCTTAGGGAGGGTGTTCTCTTAAGGACTTATTGAAATCCAAGAGGATTGTTCTTGGTGGTTTTGTTAGAAGATTGTAGGAGGAGTCTTGTGTAGGCTTGTACAAAGATCTAACAATAGTAAAATCTCTTTCATGTTGAAAGGGGACTGGAGTACTCTCGGATTGTGAGGGGAACCAGTATACATCATTGTGTTCTTTACTTTTCCGTATTTTACCGCTTTCTTCACTATTATCAAGAAAAGAAAAGAACCATTCAAAAGCCTTCAAACACTTAACCAAAAATAAGTACAAGTATTCTAAAAACCGGATAATTCATTGAAAACCTAATTCACCCCCCTCTTAGGCGCACTCTTAAACTTACAGTCAAAACACGCAAGACACGCCTAGGCGTCAGTTCACAAAGATCAATATGTCACTAGCTCAAGCATTACAACACCTGTTGAAGTTAGAGTTAATCACTGTAAAGGACCCCCCTAAGAATCCTAGTACTTCTGCTCGTAGCTATAATCCCAAAGTGAGGTGTGCATATCACTCCGATAGTCCTGGTCATGATACTAATAGCTGCTGGACATTGAGGAACAAAATCCAAGACATGATCGATGCTGGGGAAGTTGAGTTTGATCCTCTTGAGACTCCTAATGTAACTGCTAATGCTGTGGATGGCTAGAAGGATGAATTTTTAGATTATTAGTTTTACTTTTTCATTTGCTGATTTCTATTTTGTTTGTTTAAACATTCGACTTATGATAGACATTATTTGATTTAATAATCATCATTAGTGCATTGCATATGTTTGTCTTGAATAAATTATTTCGCTATCACTCATTTTAAATTATGTCTTTACTTTGCATATATTTTGTGATATTCAACTCCTACTAAGCTGTAAGCCTTTTGAGGGAGGATGACGAAAACGATACCACAACCTCATACAGTATGCTTTTGAGCGGACTATGCTGACGATGTACAGGCATTGTTTCAATTCAAACAGTGGAGATATAAGGATGATAATCCCTCGTCAACCCCTTTGAGCCTAAGGCGTAGGAGTTTTCTTTCTTGTACAATTTAAAACCCTTAATCATAACCTGGGGCAGGGTAGTTACTCAGTTAACTCAATTATACTAGCTGCTGTTTTCACAAATAATGATGGGTTTCTGTAACCATTAAGTCAGGCAGTCAACATCTATCAAAAGAAAAATAAAAATTAAGTCAAAACCTATGAAGGAGACTTATCGAGAATCAAACATCCCGCTGACTGTAATCTCAAAATAGACAGTTCAGGCAAAAGTTAGGGATAACAAAGCCAAAAAGAGGTCGCTAAAAAATTTCCTCGACGAAAGAAAACATTTCAAAAGAGGTCACTACAAATCCTCGACAAAAAGAAAGTATTACCAAAAAAAAGGATAACTGCCTGTCCAAATAAACCTCTGGTACTTTAACCATCATCAAATACCAGTGTTACAACTTCAAGCTCTGCTAAGGCTTAAACGTAGAGTTAACTGAGCATAAGATCGAAGAACATCACGAAGATTGGGATGGGTATAAATAAAATTTAGAGCCTTTATCCTTTGTTTCTTAAACCGTGAACCAAGCCACGCTACAACCCTTGAAAGTCCTAACTGAAGCATGGTTAGTTCGAAAGCATACTGTCACCAAAAGAGTATCCTGACTCCTTGAGGTTTGCCATAAATGCTAAGTTGATATCTTACTTTTACGAAAATCACATCACGCTTTTACATCTCCTGTTTTAATGTTTTCCAAAACAGTCAAGACAGACATATGCATTGCATCTCATGAATTCATTATTAAACATATTTTGCTACATAATTTCGAATGTTAGCATCAGGAAGAATTTGCACATGGTACAACTAATGACTGAAAGTTATCCCGACAGACAAAATCACTTCAGTATACAAGGGGCATGACATGGTTTATCCAATCAATCTTGGACAATCAAGTCAAGATTCCGAGAATCTCTCAAAGATGCCAAAACAACCAGGGGCATGCATCCAAGTAGATCTGAAACTACTTCCCAATCAATATGGGACATTGTCTTGGGCCTATGATTACTAGGGGCATGTTGCCCATAGTGCACATCTCATCGAGCCCTCGCGAGGCGAATCTTTCCAAAAGTCCCTACTAGCAGGGGCAAATCTATGCAAGTCCAGTTTGACATGTTGATCAATACTCAGTGGTGTGTCATAACCAATACAAATCCAGGAATGGTAGTTACTGTAATACTGGGGGCAATGTTCAAGGCATCCATGCCTTCCCAAAACTCTGGCTTCACAAGATCATATCCCCACAGAGTAATCCTTAAGAAGATATCTTCGATTGTTCTCGTCCTAACAGAGCCTTAGTTCCTCCATAGAGTTTACATCTTCGACATTGCCGGTTCCCCGACACTTTTCTCTTCTCCAAAACAGGGTTATTCCTCTCTCTTATCCCCGGTCAGGGTACATCAAGATCAATCATTCAGATCGCTTTCATCCCCAAGCAAAAATCATAAATCCCCAGCTGAGCATCTTCAAGACAAGATTAGACAACAAGATCACAAGGACATAGAGATTTATTTTCTCAATCAAGACAACATAAATCATAATCACATAACATATGTCATAAACACATTCATACATTGCATACATTACCTCATAAGGAATTCATACATAACACGCACGTTTCTCATTTATTTTGAGAGACTCGTCGCATAATACATGCATCATGACATTGCATAGAGACTAACTTTACCTTTTTCAGGATACAGGTACAAATGGATAAACAATATCTCCAATTTTCAAAGATCTAATCCAGTTACTACGAACGGTGCTGACACAATCAACAGTCGAAGATCTAATTCTATCATCACAAACGGTGTAGACACGATCATCCTTCCAAGATCTAATTTGGTCACCACAAACGGTGAAAACACGATCAACATTCAAAGATTTAATCATGACACTCAATTCAGAAAAGACCATGACAATGGAGTCACGACAACTGAGACACGATAAAGGAATCACGACAACTGAGTCACGATAAAGGAATCACGACAATTGAGTCACGATAATGTAATCACGACAACTGAGTCACGATAATGGAATCACGACAACTGAGTCACGATAATAGAATCACGACAACTGAGTCACGATGATGGAATCACGACAACTGAGTCACGATAATAGAATCACGACAACTGAGTCACGATGATGGAATCACGACAATTGAGTCACGATAATGGAATCACGACAACTGAGTCATGATAATGGAATCACGACAATGGAGTCGCGATAATAGAATCACGACAACTGAGTCACGATAATGGAATCACGACAACTGAGTCACGATGATGGAATCACGACAACTGAGTCACGATAATGGAATCACGACAACTGAGTCACGATAATGGAATCACGACAATGGAGTCGCGATAATAGAATCACGACAACTGAGTCACGATAATGGAATCATGACAACTGAGTCACGATAATGGAATCATGACAACGGAGTTGCGATAATGAAACCATGACAACTGAGTCACGAAAATGGAATCACGACAACGGAGTCGCGATAATGAAACCACGACAACTGAGTCACGAAAATGAAATCACGACAACTGAGTCACTATAATGGAATCAAGACAAGGGAGTCACAACAATAAAGTCACGACAATGGAATCAGGACAATAGAGTCACATGTCTAAATCCCGATATTCAGTCCAGAAACGATCAAGACAATACGACAATGGAGTCATGACAACAAAGTCACTACAATCAATTCACTTCATACTCCCAACATCCATATGGCATCTATCAGATGGCATCTTTAAGCTCGTCTCATATATCTTTTCCAACACTTGGACGGCATCTTCAAGACCGTCTCCGAAAAGTCCCTTCACCATCAGCAAGGGCAAATTTCTTGGTATTCTAGTGTTCAATCCTCTTCTACCCTCAGATTCCGACAGGCACACAAGCCAATCTACATCCTCAGGTATAAGAAGATTGAACAGGGGCAGCTGTCATACCCCAAAATTTGCCCAACATATTTGTTCATATTTCAGTCCATCTGACTTTCAAATGCTCAAAGATACACAAGAAAGAAGCATGCAGTCTCTCTCCTAAACAACAGCCTCTAAATTAGGGTTTCTGATTTAGTCAAGGAATCTGAACTTCTGACACATCAAGTTGACTCCATGATCTCTCATACGATTCAAAGTACCCTCATGCCAAGTTTCAAGCCCTGATTCAAAAGATTGCTCACTCAATGGCCCAAACGATCAATAAACGACTAGTTGACCTAAAAGTCAAACTATGGTCAAAGTACAGTCAAAACTTCTGATTTGTGGTCAACATCCTCATTATGAAGTATCATTCATCATTTTATCAAGGATTGATCATGATTCATCAAGAAAAGATCAGAAATCAATACATTCAAAAGTTTCTAAATTAGGGTTTTCATAGGAGAAAGTCAACCCAACTTTGACCGGCCATAACTTCCACATGGAACATCAAAATTTTTCCATCCAAAGCTCATTTTGAGGGAAATTGAATTCTCTACAACTTTGTCTCTCACATGCCAAGTCTAAAAATACACCATTTGAGAGATATGAGCCAATACATTACAGGTCCTTCTAAAAGATCGCAAAAAAGTCATTTTTTTCTCAAAGCTCATAACTTGGACATGGTAGACTCAATTGAGATGAAACCAAATGGAGCCTCTAGAGGACTCTTTGAGCTTTCTAAAAAGTCCAAGAACTTGAAAAAATGTTGAAATATGAGGAAATGGAAAGGTGCACAAGTTCACCTATTTTTAAGGGCATGCGTGAAGAGAAAAGGTCCAAAACTCCAAATATTTCCAAATGGGCCTATATTCTTTCCATCCAATCTTTATCTTAGGCCCATGCACGCCCCAAAACAAGAGACTTTTATTTTTTTATTATTTTATTAATTATTTTGTGGTTTTAATCATTTTAAATCATAAATTAATTATATAAAATAATAAAGACACAAAAGATTTTATTTTGGTTTATTTTGGTGAAACCAATATTCAGTTTAAATCATGGCCAAAGTGATTAGAGAAGATTGATAAAAAAATAGAAACATTGAGATTTGATTTTCAATCAAAATAATTTGCATATTTCCATATCATAAAAAGATTGGATTTCTCTCCAAACATTTGACCTAATCTCCTCTCTATATATATCTAAACCTAAACAAACAAGGGGGGACGAAAAATTATTGGAGGAGAGCTGCCACAATAGCTAGGGTTTCATTCCAAAATCCTCAAGCCAACTTGCACCTACAAGTCTTCACCTACAGCCGTTCTCAGAAAATTCAAAGGGCCCTATCGTGTTCCTGAGGTAACATAAGGCGAGATTGAACCATTCACCATACCTAAATGCTCTTAGAAATCGTGTTCTATTATTGACATATTCATGCATATTTTCAAATTATAATATCTCGTACTGTAGATTATTTCAATTGAATCTAACATGTTGTGTGAGTTCCTGGAACATTTTAGAAGGGATATGAGTATTTGTTTCAGAGCTTTAACGTGTTAATGGTAAAGCACCATGGCTAGGGCATGAAGACTATGCACTTTCGTTCTCACACTTACAAGAGTTTTTATGGAAAACTAACCACATAATCGAACTCAGAACATCATTTTATGTAGGACTGGGCTCTTTTGGTTTTCGTTTGTCACGTTTTTCTGCAGGTTCATATGCCCCAGAATTTGCTACGAGATGTTCATGCTGAATTCGTAGCTAAAACATGGTAAAGTCGTGGCTAAAATTCAGACCCAGTTGGTGAAGATGATGAATAGTGGAGGATGAATTGTTGACCACGCATGGCTTCACGTGATTCGCTGGTCAACCTCTCAGCCTCTCTCTCTCTCTCTCTATTTCATTGGTTCTCGCGCACTCAGAGTGGGGCCCATACCGGTCAGCGTTGAAAAATAAAGTTAACATCATATTTAATATTTAATTTTTCTCTTTGGTACAATTGATGAATAAACATCGCAGCACACTTGGGAATTAGTAGCGCTTCCCCACCTTGCAGACCAGGGTTCGATCCCTGGAGGAGTGCCCTTATATTTTTATTCGCTCACCATAGTTCCAGCATGATCCAGCGCTCCTCATTGATTAGCGCATATGGTACTCCTTCATCATCCAGCCATTGGATTACTAGGCCATCAGATCCAACGCTCACAGAGCCGTAAATGCACCACGCACCATCAGAGGCTTACTACACCAGATTCCAGCTAAGTTTATTTTGTTTTTTTATTTATTTATTTCAAATTACACATTCTTTTTTTTTCTTTATTTGTTTTTACTATAATTTATTTATTTATTTATTTATTCATATTTACTTAATAAATTAGTATATAGATAATTCTTTTTTATGATAATTATTCATTTAATCGAAACTCAATTTTCGTTATAAACCTTTAATTTTAATTTTTATTTATACGCTTAATTAATTAAAATATTAGGTTTAACCCTTTGATTATTAAATTCTATTCTGGCTCATCTAGCTATCTTATCGAGCTTTCAATTCCGTTAGCCTTTTAGGGTTTGTTCAATCCCATTCATTTATTTCATTTGCCCTTTGGGATAAATAGGGTTTATGCCCATAGTTAACGAATCTTAAATGCACTAACGCTTCTCTTCTCCATGTCCATTCTTTTTAGGGTTAATCAGAAATCTTCCGATTACGCGCCACGCCAGATCAAAAAAGCTAAGTTTCTTGCTTATTTCTTTATTTATTTTATTTTATTTTTTAATGTCATTTTACTTTTATAGGGTTTGCCTCGAGTAATCAATGAATCATGCCTACACTCACCCTTATTTATTTTCCTCTTAATTTGTAGATCAAGGGTTCGAGGAAGAACAAGGCTAAGGATAATTATTCATCCCTCTTATTTTTTCTGTCTTTTAATTCCCCCTTCCCCGCAGGTGTTTATTGTAAAAGGACATTATGTTTTTCTGCCTGTATTTTTTAACTGTGTGGTTAGTAATCCTAGGGAGTGTAACCCTTGTTTAAAACAAATTAGCTCACTAATTATAAGATAAATAACTGAATTGAACCACGTGATTGTTGCACCCACACACCTTTAGGGTAACCTCTCTTGTTGCATGTTGCCTTATTATATTGTTGCCTTGTTGCCTCTAAGTATACTAAATAGTCAAATCCCTCGATTCCGAGGATACCTAAAAGCAAATGTTGCCTTCAAAGTTATCCCTCGATGTTGCCTTATAAAGATGATTGTCCCAATTGCTAAGGTATCCTCGCATGATGCCTTAAATGACTATTTTATCCTTCCCTTAGACTACCTGCCCTCTTTATGGCATGGGACAGTCTTATGGCAAGCGATTATTCTCGATGACCCTTAAACATCCAATTGAAAGGCTTCCTGCCCTCTTATGGCATGGATAGATCCTTTCGCCTGAAAAGCTAAAAGAACGAATTTTCAAACTTAGGGTAGTTGCTACTAATTGCTTGCTCTAAAAATCAAATTACTTTTCACACTAATTTTCAAATACTATTCAAAAAGACTACGCTTATTTACAAGCTAAAGTTCTTATCCGAATTTCTATTCATACACTACTTTTCAAACAATTCAAACAAACAAGTGAGCTAAGAAATTAAGAGCCCATGGATAACCATGGATGCAAAGGGTGCCTTACACCTTCCCTTTGTATAACTTACCCCACGAACTCAAAATCTTTCAAAGGTCTTTCCTGTTCTTTTTGCCTTTCCAATTGGATAAAATAAAAGTCGGTGGCGACTCTTGCTATCCGCAACATTTCGATAATAAAGTCAGTTCACCGTATTACAGATAAGGATCCATACGTCGCGCTCGATAGTAGAGGAATGACTAGACAGGCAATGGTGAGATGGACCAAGATCCAATACTATGGTTATAGAGACTCTGAATGATCGTGCTCGCGCAAGTTAGAGTCAGATTGTACCTTGCAGACGTTCTCGTTTCATGAAGTGTTAAGTTAGCAATTTTGCATGAGTGTCTAGAGTGGGACTCATGTGCGGTCATGATATCCTGGTCAGCATGTGAGTGGCTATCATGTACCATTGGCGACCGGTGATGGAATATGCGAATTGTATCTTGGACTAGTTTGATGTGTGGTGTATCTGGTAGAGTGTCTGTAGATACTCTGAGTGAAGAAATGTCAATCTTGGTAAGGCATAGACATTTTGGTTTGAAAACTTCTGAGGAGTCTAGAAGAGAGATGTTCAAAATACAAAGTGCAATTTCTTGCATTATGGCTACACTCAGACCGTTGGAAGCACTGCAATGAAGGATGCAGCCGCCGAGAAAGTCAGTTTAGTGTCTGATTCAGAGGTGGAGCAGATATTAGATGACTGTGTGAATGGAGTGTGGTTAGGGGAGGATTGTTACATCAGTAAGTCGCACGAGTTATCAGAGGTGACACTGCGCTAAGAGAATGAAGCCGTTTGGTTGAGAAGAAGCGATGTTTAACCAAAAGAGTTATCGTAAGCTGCAAAGCATTGGTGAAAGAATCATTATACCGGTTGAGTAACAAAACTTGATAGAAGTTGTACGCTGTGGAAATCAGTGACAAGGACGAACCTCTAAGTCAGTGGGTATTTGGGTTTCAATGTCCTGAGATCGAAACGTGTGCCTAAGTTGTGATAGATGAACTAATATGGAATGGCAGAGTAAGTAGAAACTTGATTCTGGAGAGTACGCAACTTCGAGGAGTAGTAGTCGACGATGGATGTATATGGAGTTCTGGCACGTGTTATAATTGGACAACTGTAGATAAGGAATTATTGTGTATTAATGGAAACCAAGTGAATTATGGATATAACGTGACTCAGAGGATTTCAAGGTGTGTGACTTGTTGGAATTAGAGTAGCGCAACGGATCAAGGAAGAATCAGATAAGTCTGAGGTAGGAACGAACGGACTATTTATAGGATTTTATGTTGGGATGAAAGTATCTTCCTAAGGGAAATTGTCGAAGCGGCGTTTCGTTCATTCTAGTCTCTCAAGGATCACCATAACTCGATAGGTGTTGTCAATGGGCCAACTTGGGAATTCTTTTTATTGATGGAATGCGGTCCGATGTTCGTAGGTTATCAGTTTAGCTTGTAAGTCACAAGGGATGGATTGAGTATCGTGACCGTTGAAATGCTGAAGGTAAGTGAAGGATTTCAATTGGCGCAAGTTCTTCGTGGTTATGTCTTGTGCACTGTGAGCGTGCATGAAGAGCTGGACAATGGTCGCAGGTTAATCGTTGGAGTTCACCTTTGTGGGAAAAACCTTATGCGAAGTTGTTGGACATTAATGCTATGGTTGTGGGATGTTACACCATCGTGGATTGCGGTAATGATTGATACATCTAGGACTGAGGTGAGAATCGAGTAAGGAGGATCAGTTGTATAAGTAGAGGTAAACTTGGGACAACCATCCTAAGACTTTGGGAACCGGAAGTTAAGACCAAGGAATTTGGCTAACACCTAATGACATTGTATGGACTCGAGTGGAGAATAATTTGAAGTGTTGTCACAGAAGTGACGTTGTGGCAGTAACCCTCGAATGGGAAGTAATTCAAGGAGCTGAGTGAATCAGTAATATTTGTTAAATGAGAGTGAGCACGTCAGAAATTGAACGACGAATATCCAACATGAGAATTGCTAGGGTTATGAAGTCATGGATGTTCAGAGTAGATCAATAAAGGTCTAGGACCCTAGAAGGATATTTTCCCAGGTGTGTCAAGATGAAGTATCTGAATAGACGTGTTGCCTGAGGATTAAGGTTTTTAATCATGTGTAGTGGGACGCAAATGTTTTGGTAGATCATGTTTCTTCGTATGGAATGACCATCAAACAGAGTAGTGAGATTATCTAAAGAGGAATGTGAGTAACATTCTTCCCTTTGATTGGATAGATATGAAGGATTGGTTTTCGTGGTGAACGGATGGAATTCGAGGACGAATTCTATTTAAGGGGGGAGAATGTAATACCCCGACTCTCTAAACCCGATAATTATCATTTAATTGGTTAAAAGGTAATTAGAGGGCACATTGGTATTATTCTAAGTAAGAAAGTAGCATGTGTATCTATGGAATAAGTTGGGATAAAGAGTTTAGTAGAGAAATGCAAAGGAGTTAGTTGAAATCAAACTAAATGGCATTGTTGTAAATAACGTTAAGTTGGAGGGCATAATGGACTTATCTAATGCTTTCATGTGGACATAAAAGACATTAGATTTAATTGCATGAACATAGGGGGGTGTTTGGCTTGCAAATCAGAATTTGAAAACAAGAAAGGAAGAATAACTCATGAAGCAAGTTCCATTTTCGCAACTATTGATACAGCTCCAATAAAAAGGTAATAACTCTCTGCTCGAAACTCCGATCGTAACGGTTCTGGTTTCTTTGGAAAGCTAACGAAATTCTCATTGATTTGCATATATGGTTCGCGTTTATAGCTTCTGTTTTGAAGGAGATATGTAAGTTTGAAGATTGATGACTGATGCTGAAAATGAGTACAAGTGGAATACGAGTTTGATGAATTTGGAGTTGGGGTTTTGGTCAAGTTAGGAGCTCAATTGCAGCATGATTCATCATCCAAAGCTCCATTGATGCAAGGTGAGCCCTTAGTTAGAGACTTTGGGGGAATCCTGGGAAATTTGCATGTTGGGGTTTGGGGTTTGAGTGAAAATTCATGATGATTAACATGCTTATATGGTAATTTGATAGTTGATGAAGTTATGGGATGTTTGTATTGCTTTAATCCTTTGCATGCTGATGATTCTGTATATATGCATGTTATAAATTTGTTTGGGATCAATTGTGATACTTGGAATTAATTAGATAGGTTTGGGACTGGTTTAGAACTCTTAAAATGCAGAATTTTTGGGTCTGTCAGCGATGTAACCGGTTACATGGTTGATGTAACCGGTTACATGTGTGAAAAAGGGTGAAAAACGCAGTTTTTGGATCATGTAACCGGTTACATGATTCATGTAACCCGTTACATCACTGTTTGGGGCAGATTTTCCAAAACTTCGAAAATTCATAACTTTTGCGTCGTAAGTCCGTTTCGCGCAAACTTTATATCATTGGAAAGCTAGCGACGTGTACTTTCTAATAAAATTGGTCCCCAAACCAGAATGTTTGATTTAACAATAGTGGAACCCCACTTAGTGAATCAATGAATTAGTATGAGAACTTATGTCTCTATCATTCAATTAATAATTCTCATGTTATGCGTGGCATATATTTTCTATTGCTTACTATGAATGTGACATCCATATTTGAGAATGTTATGCCATTATGTTTTATACATGAAAATATAAGGACACCGTCGTTTTGGTTAAACGATTGGATTGATTGTATTGTATGTGATTTTGACATTATGTCATATTTGCGTATGCTTGAATCGAAGTGGCCGGAGGACTAGATTGGGATGCTACTCTGACTATGTGGTCAATGAGTCTTCCCGGACCGTGCGGTCCAATGGAATAGCCCGTTCATGTGTATTGTTCGATAAGGTGTGCATCTGAGCTACCGTTGCAGTGTGCTCGTGAGTGCCGTACGGGGTTTTTACTCACTTGGCGTTAACACACTTGCGTGCTCGGTATGGTGGGATTATGTGGCCATGTAGGTTAATGCATAATGAGGTAACTCACCTCTAGTGAAGTTACGTAGACTAATACTAGGCTTTCGCCCGATGGGCTCAGGCGTCAAGGTGGTGGTTTGTACTCAGCGTAACTCACTAGCGTGAAGAAGGTTAATGGGACAATGACGCCAATTAGGCTAAGGTCATCTCGCGGCCATTTAGGCTTGTGCGAACCCGTTTAACCGTCTTGAAGTGTGCTTGTACAAGTCCCTTGACAATAGGCAGGAGGTTACTCATCGAGGATGCATTTATTCCATAATCTAGTCGAGGTTTTATTACACTTCTAGATTCCCCGTATATGGATGCAGGTTTGCATACTTGTTTGCTATACAATGTGTATTTGTTTAAGGCAAGTCCAATGGTGGACGAGTCACTTTGTTTGCTCCGTACTTGTACTGGATGTGAGGATAAACCTCGAATCAAGGGTGGATTCGGTTTTCATGCATGTACCCTGTAGATCCGAGTGGACCCATAGGATAGGAGGACTCACTGAGATTTAGTAATCTCACCCCAATCAACTTATCTTTTTCAGGTGCAGTGTAGTAGCTTTTGATAGATACCAGGTTCGGATTGATGGCTTGAAGTGGTGTTGGCTTGAAGACCTCGTTGGTTTTGATATTCCGCTATGCAAGATCCGTTGAAGACTCATGTATTATGCTTCTTAATAGAATTTCATGTTGTATTTTATATGGATTAAATATTGTACCTTGACTTGTGTATGTATTAATATCAATTTTAACGTTTCATGCATAATATACTAGTCAGTTATGTATGGGGTGTTACAAATAAAAATCATTAAAATATAAAATCAAACCATTAATTTAAAATAAGGATAAATCTAACATGTGCCCCAAGGGAACATGTTAAGAAACCTAAATATAGTAAATTTGTATTGAAAAACGTAATAAACACATTAATTATAAACTTTTTATGAAAATAATGCACAATTTTTAAGTAAAAATTTCTACATTTAGCTCTTAACATGTGCCCTTAGGGCACATGTTAGCATGACCCTTAAAATAATTATGTATGCTTTTTTTTTTTGGTTCTTTCAAAATAATCCATTTTCAAACATTTTTATATGATAACATATAAGTGCATAAAAATTGAGTTTAGTTTTTTTTTATCATAAAAAAATATTATGTCATTATGAAATTTTAAAAACATCAATAATATCCTATAAAACACATACTTATTTTTGAATAATTTATGCGGTATCTAAAATAAATAATATTTAATAACCCTTGTGATCTCACAGAACCGTTTTTGATCGTGAAGAAAAAACTAATAATTGCAATAAATTAGGAAATGAGAAAAATAGAATATTTGGGAAATAAATGGGAGATTTGTTAGAAAAGCGCTTATTTTGAAATCAACAGAAAAATGCATTATTTGCATCAATTTACAAAATGATTTGTGCCAGATTAACACATGTTTTGTCATGCTCTATCAAGAGTTGCCTTTTATGTTCTAACCTAGTTCTTCAAATAGGTTTGTTGAGTAGTCTGTTTGATAAATAGTTCACAGCAGCATGTGTAATCTCTCCGAGTGAAAATGTATTATTTTCGACAGTGGCAAAATGGAACCATCTTTTCTGCATGTGGTATCAGCACTTCTCCTTAGAGTTAACATTGTTCCCTATTGTCTCGAGATTCGGCTTCCTACAAAATATAATTGTCTTTCACAACTGTAATCCAAGTCGATTTTGGTTAATGACTGCTTTAGTGTCCTTCAAAGTACATGTTATAAAGTCACAGCAGCCTCGAGGCCAGCATTACCTATAAAAGAGAGAAGCCTAAGTTCAATATTTTAGAGTTAACACAACTATCAATACCCATCATTGGAATACCTTGTAATTTAGAGTTAACACAACTATTCAAGTCACAGCAGCCTCGAGGCCAGCATTGAAATACCTTGTAATTTGTAAACTAATAACTGATTAATACATGTATCCCATGTTTTGGATCTTGTAGAGCTCAACAGAGCAAGTAGGGAACTCCAAACCTTGCCTCTTTTAGTTTTTGGATCGGTGAGCCCAGCTTCGCGTCTTCCTTTTCATGCATAGTGCAGATGTGTACCAAATTGTATCTTCGAAAAATTAACGTTGTCGTTCTTCTGTCTCGTGAAAACGATGAGCAATGTTTTTGTTGCTTCAGCGTGTAGAAACCGAACATGAGTACCCTAATGTTGAAAGTGATGAGTTGAGTGTGAGATTGAGAGAACCAACCGAGAGTTGAGAACCACTCGTCACCAGCATCACCGACGGTTTCCCGAACAGATTCAGAAACAGCTTCACAATCTCATCTGCAGAAACGATACAATCAAAAAATAAAATAGAATATTAACCACTATCGTCGTTGTCGCGGTGGTTTCCGCGGTCGTGGACCTTTCTTAAAACCTCATAATCGCAAAAAGTAACACCTTTACATATGTTAAAATTGAAAGTCCCACAAATTGAAATTCAATAACTGCATAAAACCATATCAGAAGAAAATACTCTAATCAAAGCAACAATAAATCATTAAAATCGGATTGGCAAGTACCTGAAACAGATTTGGTGTAGCTTTGACTTCTGCATCTCGGAAAAGTGGCTTCAAGGTCAACAACTCAGCAAAAATGCATCCCACAACCCACATATCTAAATGTTTGTTTAAGGAAAAATAACTGAACCACTATTAGAATGCTTTCAAACAGAATTCTGACACATTTATTTATTACACACAATTGATAAGTCTACCATTCAATTATGTGTATCAAAGTCAAAAAACAAAAGAGAAAAAAAAGTAACCTAAGTAAGGAATTGGAACTTGTTATGCTTTGTTTGTGTCAAATTGGGCAACGTCGGTTGATTCAATAACGATGGAATTAGGAAATAGACAGAATATACTGGAGCCTCATGCCCTTCGAATTTAAATAACCTTCATCCCGTTAAATCCCACACCTGATAAGAGTTTCTTTGCTTCCTGTTATTGTTCCTTTCCAACACAGTATATTATCCTCCTCAGGGAATGCATATATACCAGAATCTCCACTCATCTGAAAATCCCACATAAAATACACAAATAAATCAATCAGTCTGATAAGAAAAATATTGATTCTACTACTTGAACCATTTAGTCCGATAAGAAAAAGTAAGTTTATAGATAAACCGGTAGTGTAATAAAAATGGGCAACATGAAATGTAAGCATTATTAACGATACCTGTTACTGCCTCTGTATCAACAGCAGTGCCCGCTCCACAACAACTTGTCTTATACCGGATGAAATAAAATTTCAGCACCACACTTTTTCTGCAGTTGATGCTTCCATAGCTTCCATTTGAAATAAAAAGAGTTGACAAATTGCAAAGGAAAAGCTAAGAAAAATCAAAATAAAAAAACAAAAACAAACAAACGGAGAGATTGAATTGTCATACCATCTTTGCAACAAATTGAAAAACATCGAAATTTCAGAAAGAATCGTAATGAGGTTTGCAGAAAATTGAAAAAGTCACACATCAACCATATCGAACCCGACACCACCAAACTCACCACCGAAAACGCAGCACAATTGATCTACCACCGGAAAATCGCACACCTCTGTAAAACCGATGAAAACGTCAGATCCGCTGTAACGCCGGAAACCCAAGATTCATCGCCGTATCAGATATATTGGTTGGTACCCTGTTTCTCCTTTTTGATATCGTAGATTCTCCTTTTGAAACGATTCTGAAACTGTTACTTCAATTGCATGAATATAGGGAAGATTGGAAGTGGAAAAGGGAAAACAGTAAATCACAATGATTTGGGTGGAAGCGGTTTGGAACGTGGATAGACAGAGAGAGTAAAGAATGTGTAACTGCAAGATCATGAGAGGTTGAGAGGTTTAAAGATCCACCCTTACAACTGCCGCAGCACACAATGAGGAGGGAAATGATGTGGATTATTGTGGGAAGAGATGCTGATGTGGCATAGCTTAGAGATGGGATAGTGGTAGACTCTTCTTATATGATAGATTTACATTTTTAACATTGTAATTTTACTATAAGATTCACGATATTTACTATTATAAGTATTCAACTTGATAACATCAATTTTTTTTATAAAACCTAACAGTTATAATATATAGTTTAAAAAAATTATCGAATACGATAAAATCTAACAAAAACATTGCAATAGTTAAAAAGTAACATAAAAATATAAAAAATAAAATAACTTTTTTAATTATAATTATAACAAACGTAAATATATAAATATAATTATAATTTAACATGAATCACATCCCCTCCTCTCTGAATTTCCCAAATCGGGGGAATCAAAAAGTAACTCGGGAGAGAATTTGATCCTTTCCATCTACCTCCCTCCCCTTCTTAAAATTTGAACCAAACACATAAATTATTAAAAATCACTTCCCTTTCCTTCCCCTCACCTCCATTTACCTCCAATCAAACGGATCCTAATAGAAGAAACTTAACATCAGAATAGGGTTTTTGACAACACGGCATCTTCTTCGTCTCAAAATCAACCACAAGAATCTTCTTCTTCGCCAAATTTCGATGGCGGATAGAATAAGCACTTTACCAGAAGCGATTATCTGTCACATTCTCTCTTTTCTCCAAACCAAACAATCCGCTGCTACAAGCATTCTTTCAAAGAGGTGGAAGAATATATGGCTTTCAGTCCCCGTTCTCGACTTCCGCCCCACCAGAATAACAGACGCAACCACCAATTTCCGCTTTAACGACTTCGTCTACTCCGTTTTCATCTCCCGAGATCCCGCACTTCCGATCAAAAGTTTCTCCCTCCATGTTAAATATAAATGTGGTTATATTAACACTACCGGTTTTCCTCTCATTCCTAGTTTCACCAAATGGCTCAATTACGTTTTACAACGCGGTGTCGAGCACCTTACTCTCGATGTAGCCACACCCGGTGGCTTGCCATTATTGCCTATTAGCATTTTCACTTGCAGAACTCTTGTGGTTCTCCATCTTACTGTTTTCTGGGTTCAGTATAGTTTTTCTTCCGTTGAACTACCCTTGCTCAAAACCCTTAATTTAGAATTTATAACTTTTCCTGAAGATGTAGATTTTATGTTGCTTTTAGATGGATGTCCAATTCTTGAGAAGTTATTCATATCTAATGTGTTTTCTAATTGCCAAGAGGACTCTCTAATAAGCTCTAACAAATGGAAAAACTTTAGCTTAGGTAACTTGATTGTAGCAGATGTAGCAGATGTTGATTTCTCTTATTTTCGTTTTCCATTCCAAGCACTTCAGAATGTACGGTCACTCTCTATTAAAATTGCTAAGGTTTGAGTTTTATATGAAAAAGAAAATCTCTATTTTGTTTTCTGTTGGGTGTTTTACCATGATTTCTGATAGTTTGTTATCACTTTTTTACATTTTAGGAGCATGTTAGAATTGATGCCATTCCTACCTTTCATAATCTG
Source organism: Vicia villosa (assembly GCF_029867415.1). Classification (NCBI taxonomy): domain Eukaryota; kingdom Viridiplantae; phylum Streptophyta; class Magnoliopsida; order Fabales; family Fabaceae; genus Vicia; species Vicia villosa. The sequence continues at coordinate 75,087,218 of NC_081185.1, read as the reverse complement.
ACCTATTTGAACCTTACCTCTCTCAATTATAAGTGGTGTATCTTAGTAGAATTTCTCAAACACTGCCCTAAGCTTCAAAACCTTAGCGTTGATGAGGTTTGTTATAAGGATCATATATGATTTATCTTTGATTTATCTTTTCATAGCATGGCTTTATGTTTTGTTTTATTTTACTATATGTGCATTATTATCAGGCCGGCGGCATGAGGGAAACATGGACTAGAAAAGATGACAAAGAAAGTTGGGTGGATCTAGAGTTTGTTCCGCAATGCCTTTCATTACACCTTAAAACTTGCCACCTTTTCAGCTTCTTAGGCCTACAGGGTGAGGTTTTGCTGGCAAGATATATTTTGAAGAACGCAAGAGTTTTAGAAACCATGAATATCAAGACCATTGGAAAATCCAAATCCAAAATCAGAAGATGTTTATCCTCGTTCCCGAGAGCCTCTTCAATGTGTAAAGTTATAGTTAATCGTTTTCCCATGTAAGTAGCTATTACTCCGCCTTTCCTGTCGTTTAGCTGGCTTCTACCGTGCAATTACTAGATTTAGTGGTTTGAACTAGAACTTTGATCGTCATGAACTTTGTCTTGGCAAACTAGTTGAGGAAAAGTGACCCTAAAATGATATAGTACTTTCTTATCTATTTTATTTCTTAGTTGTTTATTAATTCATATCCATATTGATCCATTTTATGACTAGTGCTGTGCTAAACAGATATTATTATTTGGTGCAAAACCATAGGGTTGGAGGGTGACAGTTGTAAATTAGTCTCTCGTGTTTTTCATGTACCTTCTTTATTCTCTTACCCAGAAGCAAGGAAGGAGATAAACAAAGTAGTTTTACTCTCAAAGGAACCCTTTATTTATCCATCTTTTGATATTGTGTTAATGTTTTGTTTGTTACATCTAACAGGATTTAAATCTAAATGATCTTCTTGAAGATTTAGTTTATTTGACCTTGACTTATATGATAAAGCTTTAGCTATTAATGTTAAGTTCTAATTGCATGTATATGTGTCTTAACCGAGTTTGATCACTGTAATATGTAAGGACTTCCCAAGATATTTGGACATTAGTCAGGGCATTATCAAAAAGAGTTCTAGTCATCAATAATTTGTAATTATGTAGACCAAATTAATACAGTAGATGATTTTAATGGGAAAATGTGATGTGGATAAAGATTGTCTATTTTTCGTTTGTAAACTCTACCACTCATGTGTTTCTTCTCTTTTTCTTTTTAAATTTTTTAGGTGAATATTGAAGGTAATGTGTGGAGTACTTGGCTTCTACAAAAAGTTTCAACAAGTCATTGTGTAAGTTATGGCATTATTTTTCTCATTTCTTTTAATATTTTAATAATAATGTTATATAATAACTGCACATATATCATGTTAGTCTCTTTTATTTATTTATTTTAACATCACTTCTTAAAATCGATTTTATTGGAGATGTGGAAACCTATTAGAAGAGACAAACATAGATTTAAATATTTGAACTCAATACTCCAAATGAGCTACTAAAAAAGTGTATGATTGTTTCTTGTTCGACATTTTTTTAGTTAAGTCCAATCTTAATACGAGTCTGGATATTATTTTCACATTTGGCAAGCAAATTCAACAAATCTTGAGTATGTTCAGTTGTCTCTTGAAAGTAATTCATTGTTAGAACTGGTCTGAATATGGATATAACATGAGAAATTGGTAATAGTCATCAGTCCTAAAAAGTAGCAAAGCCCATTCACGTTATTAAGAAGTGTGTTTTATCAAAGAGACATCTGTTCATCAGACACAGGTTAAAGGATGAAGCAAAGCCCAAAAAACAAAGGATTAACAAAGGACTAAACTACTTCAAGCCTCTAGTGCAGTCTATCCATTTGGGATTACTTTAACTATGGGTGATTTTTTCTTGAAAACTTCAAGTTCAACATCCTTAACAATAGAACTGGACACAGTTGAAAATTGAAGCTGAGTCATGTGAATTAAATTCTGAAGCATACAATGTATTTTTTTTTGGATAGAGAAGCATATGATGTTAGATTAAATATTTTTTGGCATTTTTGTTTATTGTGCATAAAAAATAAGTCTGTCACACTTTTAACTCTTCAAGCACCTTAGTATTGTGTGTTTGATATGTTCTGCTTTAATGGAATACATAATTTCAAAGAGAAAATGAAATTATAGACTAGTTTAAATTATGCATATTCTTATGTTCTACATGCTTAGATTTGATTGTATTAATATCTAAATTATTTTTTATGTTGAATGTGTCATAGCTATGCTATATTAGATTCTAAGTTGTTTTCACAATATTCTCGTTATTACAGCCTAGTGGTTAGGCTGTTAGTACATTTTATATAGAGTTCCAGGGTCGCCAAATTCTATACCCTTTTGCTAGCTTTGAAAACTCTGTAATGTGGTTGACTATTCTTCTGACTGTATCGTAAGTAAAAGTATTTTTGTTTGACATAATGACTATTTTATCTACGCTATTATCCATACGAGGCAAATCTTGATATATGCCTCTTCAGGAGTCAATATGTTATACACTAATATATGGCTCTTCTTGTTTGTTGTAACTTGTAATAATTAGGTAACAACTAGTGTTAAAAAACAAAAGTTATTTCTTGGTGATTTATTTATTGCTTCAATGGCTTTTTAGAACAGAAAGATTCTGTTAGGTTTTTAATTCTCTTTTTTCTTTTGATTTCAGAGACGAGGCATAATGATGATGGTGATGATGATGACATGCTGTAATTTCACAGTGAAAGTTGATTTCATCTAGTTTTTGGCAGGGTATGTTCCTAAGATGTTTGCTACCAATTTTAGCATATTACTTGGCAGGGAGTTCTGAACAAAACCAATTATTTTTGTAAGAGGGACGATTTACGGGGCTTCAATCAAAATTCCGAATGAAGCCTTGACATTTCTCTCATATTTAAATATATGAAGCCTTGACATTATCTCTTTCAAAATAGGGGGACTTTTACCGTGATCAAATGAGTTGATTTGCCCATTATGGACAAACATACATGTTATCCTTGATAGCAAGTTTTACCTTAGTTTCAGTGTATTTTTATTTTCTTTTCAAGACATGAAACAATAACAAGTATGCACAGACCACACTTGAAAGTTAACTAACTACCATGGTTTAACACATTTAAATTTCGATCTTCTTAATAGACTGGTATTAGTTTTACTTCTAGTATTGAGCTTGCCTTTGGATGTGTGATAAATAGCATAACAAGTGATTGTACCTAGGGATGGATGATACTCATTCTTATATTCTATGTCTATGTCTATCCATGAGTGTTTTGTCTTGGGATAAAAGAGTCCTTGCTTTAGTCAACTATACATTTGGGAGTTGCAGTCGGGAGCGTCTTGGTAATGCATTGTCTGCGAATTGTTTCTGTTAACATCAGATTATGTAGGAGATTGATTGTTTGAAGCTGTTTGAGAGTTAGTTGGTGTGTGTGATGATTAACTTTTGGTGATGAATGATGATTAAGATTGAATCTTAGTGGTAGTGAATGATGTTTATGGACGGCTCTTGAGAGAGGAGAGCCCTTGTTTATTTTGTCACGGTTGAACCATAGCTGACTAACACAAGACCTTTAAAAACGTAAGACGACTCTGGTGTTGAATGTACTTTTGTATGAAAATGAAAGAAATCTACAGTCAATTGAGTCTTGGCTCCATGGGTTGTCTTGAGAAGAAAAAGTTTCTCTGTTCCCTTATATAACTACTATCAGGATACCTGTCGTAGTTTTTTTTTTTATTTTTTAAAAGCAAGAAACCAATATATTAACTCATGGGACAAAATACAAAGAGGACTAAGACTCCCCCATCAAAGAAAATTACACTCCTATTGAAATCTAGCTTAAGTAAAACAATGGGTTATGGGGGGTGGTCGGTCAATTCATTGGATCTAGAGACATTTCGGACCATTGTCCTATTTGGTTGGTGGTGGACAATGTTGATTGGGGTCCGAAACCATTTAAATTTAATAATGAATGGTTTTCTTTGGACTCTTTCTTTCCGTTCGTCGAGAAGGAGTGGAAAAGTCTTGAGGTGGAGGGGAGGGGAGACTATGTTCTAAAGGAGAAGTTGAAACTTCTCAAACCCATTTTAAAGAAGTGGAATTGCGAGGTTTTTGGGAGGTTTGACTTGGAAGTAGAGGAAGGAGTGAGGGACATTAATCTCGGAGATGAAAAGTTGGAAGAGGTGGACGACATTTCGTTTAACGAGGTGGTGGAGAGGAGAAGGGAAGCAAATTTTAGTTTTTGGAGGAATTTGAGGATTAAAGAGAATATGATAATTCAAAAGTCGAGATTGAAATGGTTAAAGGAGGGAGATGCTAATAGTGGTTTCTTTCATAAGATGATGAAAGATAGACGGAGAGTGAATCATATTGGTCCTATTCTTGCTTCGGGGCGTTTGCTTGAATCGGTGGAAGAGGTTAAAGATGAGGTTGCGAATCACTTTCACAATAAATTTAAAGAAATGGATGATCATAGACCTTTATTGGAAGGAATTCCTTTCAACGTGGTGGGGGAAGCGGAGGTAGTAGCTCTTGAAAGTCCGTTTTTAGAAGGAGAGATAAAAGAGGCCATTTGGAATTGTGGAGGTTCTAAAAGTCCGGGTCCGGATGGATATTCTTTCCTCTTTATCAAGAAATGTTGGTGTTTTCTTAAAGATGATTTTGTTCGTTTTTTTGAAAGTTTCTACAATGGGGGCTCTCTTTCAAAGGCGGTAACATCCTCATTTATCTCGTTGATTCCTAAATCTCATAATCCTCTTTCTTTGAACGAGTATAGGCCTATTTGTTTGGTGGGGTGTATGTACAAAGTGGTGGCTAAATTATTGGCGGGAAGATTAAAGAAGATCATTGGCTCCATCGTCTCTCCATGTCAAAGTGCCTTTGTTCCGGGGAGACAAATGCTTGAAGGAGTGCTTGTTGCGAATGAAGTGGTGGATTACGCAAGGAAGACAAAAAAAGATTGTTTGTTATTTAAGGTGGACTTTGAAAAGGCGTATGATAATGTAAGTTGGAACTTCTTAAGATATCTTTTTAGAAGAATGGGTTTCGGGGTTAAATGGAGAGGTTGGATGGAAAAATTGATTTTTAAGAGCAATATGTCGGTCCTTGTGAATGGTAGCCCCACTACCGAATTTGAGGTGGGCAAAGGTCTAAGGCAAGGTGATCCTCTCTCGCCTTTCCTTTTCGTGTTGGTGGCGGAAGGTCTTGCGGGATTGGTTAGAAAATCTATGGAGATGGGTGATTTTGAGAGCTTTCATTTCCAAAGAAGTTGTGAAGTGGATATTCTACAATTTGCGGATGACACTTTATTGGTTGGAAAAGGGTCTTGGAAAAAAGTGTGGGCTATTAAAGTGGTTCTTAAGGCTTTTGAGCTAGTGTCGGGGTTGGGCATTAACTATAATAAAAGCAAGTTGATTGGCATAAATGTGGGTAGAGGTTTCTTGGAGGCCGCTTCTAACTCTCTTGCTTGTAAGGTAGAAGAGAGTAACTTCTTTTTTCTTGGAATACCGGTGGGTTTTAATCCGAGAAAATACGAGACGTGGAGTCCGCTTATTTCCAAAATGAAAAATCAGTTGGAGGGGTGGAAAAATAGGTTCCTCAACATAGGTGGTAGAATTACGTTATTGAAGTCCATTTTGAGTTCTCTAACCGTTTATACTATGTCTTTCTATATGATGCCCAAAAAGGTGGTGAAGGAAATAACAAAAATCCAAAGTAATTTTCTTTGGGGAGGAGGGAATGAGAAAAGGTGTATTCATTGGATTAGTTGGAATGATGTTACTCAACCGTTTGAGAAGGGGGGATTAGGAGTGAAAAATATTAAAGATTTCAATGTGGCACTTTTGAGTAAGTGGAGGTGGAAGATCATTCAAGGGGCGGATTCTCTTTGTTTCAAAATCTTAAAATCTCGTTATGGTGATCTTTCGGTGAAGATGTTGGGAGGGGTGGTAGATGACAAAGATGTGAGGAGAGCATCTTTTTGGTGGAAGGATATGTTGAAAATTGGGACCGATTTTTTTCTTGACCCGTTTGTTTCTTTGTGTAGGTTTTCAACTCATAATGGGTTTCGAACACCTTTTTGGGAGGCGGTTTGGTTGGACGGGAGGGTTTTGAAGGTGGAGTTTCCGGCTCTTTATGAGGCTTCGGCGTTGAAAGGGGTAGCGGTAGCCGCGATGGGTGGTTGGGTGGATGGTAAATGGTTGTGGGGGGATCTTGGTATAGCGGAGCACTTGTTGTCCAACGGTGCTATCTTGGCCGAATGGGAGGAGATTAGGAATTTGTTGGTGGATTTTGGGGATTTGGGGGAAGACAATGACGGAGTGGAGTGGAATTTCAAAAGCGGTGAAGGTTTTTCGGTTGCATCGTGTTATACGGAGTATGCTAGTAAGCGTGTTCCGTTTGGTCCTCTTTGTAGATTTCATGAGGCGAAGGGGTTGGTTTGGAAGTCGAACGTCCCTTTCAAGATAAAAGCTTTTGCGTGGAGGCTCCTTGCAAATAGGCTTCCAACAAAAGACCTTTTGGTGCTTCGTGGTATTCCTTTCTCTCTTGATAACTTAAAGTGTTCCTTTTTTATGAGGGATTTGGAAAATAGAGACCATTCTTTTTTTGCTTGTTCTTTTGTAAAGAATATTTGGAGGAATATAGCGGGGTGGATTGGAAAGGGTGGGATAGAGGAAAAAGAGAGCTTGTCGAGTTTTATGGATTGACACTCCTTTTGTATATCAAAGAAGGTAGATGTAAAGAAAGTAGACATTATTTGGTTGGCAACGACTTGGGCTATTTGGTTAGGTAGGAATGGGGTTTGTTTTAGGGAAGAGGTTTGGAATTTTGATGATTTAGCTTGGAACATCAAAATCTTGGCTTGGAAGTGGTCTTTTTGCGGAGAAATTACACACTCCAATTATTCCCTATACGATTTTGTCAAAGAACCTCTAATGTTCTTATCGTAATTATATTTGGGATGTAATTTCTTTGTTTAGGCGTTTTTGCCGTTCCTTTTGTAAACAGGTTGGAGAACCCTTAGTTCTCCGGTTATATGATATCTTGTTTACTAAAAAAAAACAATGGGTTATTGCTAAACTCATAGAAATTACAATTGGTACGCATAATTTTCCCGATAAACGACCATCTCCATATAAGAGCTTTACAACTCCACACAACATCTCTTGAGTTCCAAGACGCATTGTTAAAGACAATATCATTCCTTCTTAACCAAATGCTCCAAATGATTGCAAGCCAAATAGTTCCCTCCTTCCCTTTGTTTACTTTCTTTGATCTACAATAATTACTCCAAAACCAAAAGCTCTCCTTCATATCCTTAAAACAATTATGACTCAAACCTATCCAATCGGCCATCTCCTTCCAAACAATATTGACATTCCGACAACACAAAAAAGAATGCTTCAAAGATTCATTTATATCTTCACAAAGAACACATTCAACACTAGAAGAAATATCAAGGATACCTCTTTTCAAAAGTAAATCTTTGGTTGGGATTTTATTGAGAAAACAACGCCAACCGAAAGCTTTTACCTTAAGCGGAACCTCCACCCTCCACACATCTTTAAAAACCGAGTCAAAACGATTTGCCGGACCGAAAGGAATATGTCTATTATTAAGAATGAAGTAGCAAGAGGAAACCGAAAAATTACCATCTTTCTCATGATTCCAAGAAGCTTTATCCTGCCTAATCAAACTCATGTTCGCCGACAACAGAATGCTCCCCAAAGCCTCCATCTGCCTGAGAAGAGGAGACGCATCTGGGCCATCAAAACTGGCTGTCCCCACGGCTTCAACAGTAGAAAACAGGGATGGAACAGCCGCATAACCAATGCTGGCAGCCGCCTCCGGCTCCGGGAAAAAAAGTTCACTATGCCAAGGTCGCTCCAAATCCACCTACCATTCTTCCATCCCCCCATAGCACCTATAGAGACCTCTTGCAAGAGAGAAATGCTATATAAGTGCGGAAAGAGATCTTTTAACATACCCTCTTTCAACCAAAGAGCATGCCAAAAAGAAGTAGAACAACCATTACCTACATGAAAAAAACAATTGTTAGTAAAAAATTCCTCCGGAGTTTTGGTCTCCAAAGAAGTAATATCCCTCCACCACACCGAAGAAGAACGCTCTGAATAATTGATCTTAGAACAAAAAGAAGCTCTCAACTTCACATCCTTATATCTCGCCTTCAAAACACGATATCATAAAGAATTCGACTCCCCGAGAATTCTCCAATTCCATTTCAAAAGAAGAGCATAGTTGAACTCTTCTAGATTTCTAAATCCAAGACCACCCTTCTCAACCGGAAGACACAAATCCTTCCAACTAACCCAATGCATTTTCCTTTTCTCCTCCGCACCACCCCATAAAAAATTACTTTGCAATTTATTTAACTCCGCTATAATCTTCTTGGGAGCTTTATAAAAAGAAAGAGTAAAGATAGCCATGCTACTCAACACCGATTTAAGGAGAGTGATTCTCCCCCCAAAACTAAGCCACCTACCTTTCCAAGAGTTCAACTTCCTCCTAACATTATCCAATAAAGGCTTCCAAGAGTATATTCTTCTAGGATTAGAACCAACCATAATTCCAAGAAACTTGAATTGCTTGTCCTCCGATCTACAAAAAAGAAAGTTAGTAGCTATTTCCAACACATGCGGATTGATGTTAATGCCTATCAATTTGCTTTTATGAAAATTAATTCTTAGACCCGATACCATTTCGAAACCTCTCAACACCGATTTAATAGCCCAAAGATGCTTCCAACTCCCATCACCTATTAAAAGAGTATCATCCGCAAATTGAAAAATATCTATCTCGCACCTACCATTCACATTGAAGCCAATAAAATCTCCATTTTCCACCGCTTTCCCCACTAAAGCCCTTAAACCTTCCGCTACAATAACAAAAAGAAAAGGAGAGATGGGATCTCCTTGCCTTAAACCCTTCTCTACAACAAATTCTTTAGTGGGACTACCGTTTACAAGGACCGACATCTTACTAGAAAACACTAGCAATTCCATCCAACACATTCATAGCTTCCCAAAACCCATCCTACCCATCATGTATCTAAGAAAATTCCAACTCACTTTATCATAAGCTTTTTCGAAATCAACCTTAAAAAGAAGGCACTCCTTTCCTTCCTTACTAGCAAAATCAACAATTTCATTGGCCACAATAACCCCATCTAACATTTTCCTCCCCGGAACAAAAGCACTTTGTGAATTGGAGATGATCGAAGAGAGAACCCTCTTTATACGGCGAGCCAAAAGTTTAGCTATCATCGTATGAATGCTTCCCACCAAACAAATTGGACGATAATCATCAAGATCTAACGGATTGTCCTTTTTAGGAACAAGAGTAAGAAAAGAGGATGTAATTGCCTTAGACAAGACGGAACCGGAATAAAAAGAGTTAAAGCATGAAACCACATCTTCTTTAACGAAAGACCAACACTTCTTGAAAAAGAGGAGCGGAATACCATCCGGACCCATACTTTTAGAACCATCACAACTCCACACCGCATCTTTAATCTCTTTTATCGTAAAAGGAACCTCAAGCGATAAACTATCTTCCCTTCGCAAAGAATTCACAAAGACATCATTCATTAAAGGTCTATCGAAACACTCCTCCTTAAATTTAAACTCAAAGTGATCTCTAACCGCCTCCTTCATTTCTTCTACCGAGCACACCATTCCACCCGGAGTATTCAAAGATCCTATATGATTCTTACTCCGTCTTTCCTTCATTACCCGATGAAAAAATTTAGAATTAGAATCTCCATCATTTAACCACCTAAGCCTAGATTTTTGAATCAACATATTCTCCTTAACCTTGAGATGAAGCCAAATCCTCCTAGAAGCCTTTATTTTATTAAGGTGAACCTCCTCATCCCACATCTGCCTATTATCCGATTCATTTAAAGCTCTAACACCTTCCTCCACTTCCAAATCAATCTTCCCAAAGATATTAATATTCCACCATCTCAACCTATTTTTGATTAAACGAATTTTTTCCTTCAAAACAAAATCACCTCTCCCATGAACTTCCATCCCCTTCCATTCCTCCTCCACAAAAGAAAAAAAGTTCTTATCGGAAAACCACTCATTCTTAAAAACAAAAGGTTTGGGTCCCCAATCTTCCTTATCGGCTATTAACCAAATCAGGCAATGATCGGAAACATCCCTATTTCCAATTAATTGGCCAACAATACCCCACGATTGAATGATGTTATCCGAGACAAGAAATCTATCAATTCTACTCTTAGATTTGCCATCCCCACTAAACCAACTAAATTTCTTTCCTTTACAAGAGACATCAATTAAACCACAATCATCAATGAAATCCGAGAAAACCCCACACTCTCCATTTCCATTCCTCTGAGCACGCCCCACTCTTTCACTCCGGTCCTTCACCGCATTAAAATCACCTCCCAAAATCCACTCACCATCATCATAATTATTTTTCATCTCTAAAATCTTAGCCCACAAAATCTTCTTTAACACAAAAGAGCAAGGAGAGTAAACGTTTAAAATGTAATACAAACCTCCTTTCCATTGCACTTTCGTCCCGAGATAGCCAGCTCCACGAAAACTAGCCAACACTTCCACATTATGCTTTCGCCAAATAGTTTGCAATCCACTCGTCGAACCAATAGATGCTGAGAAGGAGTAACCGAAGTCGTCCTTACCCCAGAAACTCTTAGCTAAAGCAACGGAAATCTCTTCCAATTTTGTTTCTTGGATGAGAAAGAAATCTGCCCTACCTTTATTTATAATGCTCCTAATCCGCTTCCTTTTGATACTACTACCTCCTCCCCTTATATTAAAACTCCCAATGATCTTTTAAAACAGTTTAATTGCGCCTTCTTTCCTTCCGTCTTCTTAAATCCCACTGCATGAGTTCCACCCGGTTTATTCTTATCATCCCTATAAATTCCGCCTGACGTCACCCCAATTTTATCTAAGGCTTTCTTCAATCTGATATCTCCAGAATCACCAAAATTATCAAGCAGTCTAGAATTGCACCTAATTATATCAGAATTATCAGGTTGAAGTCCTTCAGATAAAATGTTAGTCTCCTTTGAACGCACAGTAGCGGGAGAAGCTGCTGAAATAGAAGAAAAAACTCTGCCCTTAAAACCACGCCTTTATTAATGTTTTCCTCCTGATGCTGGCCCACTTTTAAAACAAGCTTCTCCTTCTTTTTAATTAATAAATTGGGCCTGGCCGAACTTTTATTAACGGGCCCATTCAACCCAGACCCATTATTATTAATTAAAAGAAAATCACTTGGTAACCTAGTTATCTCTGCCTCCACTTTTCCTAGAGAACGATGCGAAGGTGTGATCTTCACACTATCCACCTCCTGTTGTGCCGTCTCACCTACCCACGTCATCTCTAACTCAGATAGCGTATGTTCAGTAGATACAGACAAGAAATGCTGGTCAGCGACACCTTTCTTCTTTTTATCCTCCAAACAAACTTGTAGAGCTTCATCGAAAGACTCACCCACCTGTTCTGAGTTTGACCCTCTACCTAAAAAGTTGTCAGAAGTTTCAGATAATTTAGAAAAAACCCCTTTTGCAATGATCTTGTTTACCGGCGCCACCTGAATCTGCTTCCGATGACCGTCGTCAACACTATTGACCTCACCTGTTCCAACCTTTGGGTCATATGATGATACTGAGTTAATCTCTCCTTCTTCCCTATTCTCAGCGTTAAATGAACCAGCAAATCCCGACGAAGATGAAGATTCCGAACACTGAACAGGTACCTTCTGAGCATTAATCCTTAGTGGGCCATAAGAATCTTCCCTCAGATTTAAAATGAAAGGGACACCATCAATTGCAATCTTCAGGGTCTCAGGCAAGATGAAGCTGGAATTGACCCTTATCATGAACCTTGCAATGTCCATGTTACTACCAGACATAGTATTCTCATCCAAACAAATGAACAAACCCAACATGTTTGCTAAGGAATCAAAGAAGTCATTGCTCAAAGCATGGCAAGGAACCCCATACACTCTAATCCAAACGACCCTTTCCGCATCAACATCTGATTCTTGCCACGATTTAATAGATTTGAACCACTGCTGCCACCACCATTTCCCATCCTCTATCAACTCTTTAATAATCCATGCCTCCATCTCCTCTAACAGACATAGATTCGCTCCCATCGGATAGACCTTGATCGAAAAAAAACCTTCAATGTCTAGATGTGTCTGAATGTTATACGATTCTCCTGGAAACAACACCTCTCCTATGTAAGCCTTCTTCCACCTTTTCTTCAGTTCTGAACCAGAGGAATAATCGAAAATGGCTTCCTTCGGTTGAGATCCTTCCTTCCTACTTTCACCCTGAACAACAGCCGCAAAAGATATGGACTTAACCACCCATTGATTTGAGACACCCAGGCCCCCCTCCTTACGAATCTCCTCCCTTTTCTGCTCCACAACAACTCTCTCTTTTCTTCCAATTCTCTGAAATCTTGGTTGATTAGCATGGATTTTAACCCCATCAATCAAAATGTTATCAAGTCTAACAGCCACCATTCTCTCATCCACCACTTCTTTGAATCTAGCAAATCCGAAACGCTTCCCAAATTTGTTGCGCCTAGGAGGTATCACCACCTCCACCACCTCACCCACACATCCAAACAGCTTGAACATGTCTACAGCCTTGCATCTATCAGGAAAAGACGAAAAGAAAAAAGAGGTAAGCTTTTCTCCGATTCCCGATTGTCTCCCTCCAAAAGGAAAACAGTCCCATTTTGGATATAAACCCCTGAAGATCTTCTTAGACGAACGTTTCCACTCCATTACAAAATCTGGAAAAAACAATTAGAGAGAAGGGAGAGAGACCGCAACTTTCTCTCTTGTCTCTCTCGTCTTTTTGTTTTTTAGTAGTATGTTGATATTATTTAATTATTAATTTAATTTATTTTTTATAATATGAAAATGTTTAATAATGTATTTAACATATGGTTGTTTTTATATTTAATTTTAAAAAAACAATTATATAGTGATAAAATAGAAATATCATAATTCAATTTAAATAGGAGATATTATATTTATGAATAAAAATTTAGATAGAAACATATACATTAAAAGTGGCGCCTTATTGATTATTTTATTTATAATATAAAAATAAGTCACTTTTCACCTTAGTTTTGTTTTCCAACTGATGTGGAATTGTTATCATATTATATAAAGCTTTAGATTGTAGCATTAAGTTTCACTGTCTAAACAAGAGAGCGAGGGTTATAAACACATATCATCTTCAATATGAGTATGACATTTGTTTATAGCTTTCGTTTCTTCTTCAGAGATTCAAAAAAAATTTCTTTCACTTCTTCTTCAGAGATCTGGTACGTCAAACATCTTTACTTATTTTGTTGTTTTTTTTTTTTTGATAAGCAATGATATATTGAAATAGTTGTTATTGAGATTCTAAACCCTAGAGGATTATTGATGATGTTGTTGTAATTTTGTTGAGAGGTTGTTTTTTTAGTTGTTTTTTAAAGTAAGTTGTTGTTTTTAAGTTGTTGATGTTATTGTTGTCGTTTAGATTTTCAACTACGCAAAATTATGAAAATCTGTATGTTGTAGTTTAGTTGTTGCTATTGAGTTTGAGTATTGATATTGATATGTATAGACATATTAAGTTTTTTTGTGCAAATCACATCTTGTTTCGTCGAGTTGAGTTTATTATATCTAATGTCGATTGTTTATTTCACTAATCCCTCTTTGAACATATAACCTATTAAATTGATTTTTGAAAATAATCATATGAAAAATTATGTTGCAGTTGAAACATATCTTACACTGATTAATATTTTTCTAGTATTATGCAACTCATCATTTATCTCATACTTTTTAGTTGTTAAAATTTCTCAAATACTTCTAGTTTCCATTCAACTTTCTTCCATATTTGTTCAATTGTCAACGCATCAAATTTTATTCTTTCAAGAATGAATTAGTAGAAATGAAAGTGTTGAATAATTTTTTTAATGCATTGAAGAGATTTTAACAATTAAAGAGTGTGAGGTGAATGGTGAGTTAGAGGATGCTAGAAAATCATTGATTAGTGTTAGTTGTTCTTCATATATAACACAATTGTTCACGTAATTATTTTTCAAATCAATTTTGAGAAGTTATAAGTTCAGCTAGGGTTTAGTGAAATAAGCAATCCACATTAGAAATAATAAACTCAATCTTGTGAAACCGTCTACATCCAATAAGAACATGATCACCATTGTAACTTGCCATTAAATAAGTAATGGATATGCAACATTTGTATTTGGGATGGATTGCAAGTGCAGAAAAAATTAGATCAAGATTGATGTTCTTACATAATATCTTATCATTTAATTGGAATGAAATTTTATGTTAGGTATCTAACTTTTTTTTAATGATATATGAAATTGGATCTGTGCAAAACCGTTGAACTTGAAAAGCAATGAGTATGCAACAAAATCTGGAATTGTTCTTCTCCCGAGAGTAACAGAGACAATGATGAATCAGATTTGCCAAAAATTTGTACTTGTAGATTAAAAATTTGTATTTTAATTTATGTGTAAATAATGTAATTTAATATTCTGTGTAAAATGTAATTTGTTTGTTTTTTTTAAATATATATTTTTCTCCTCAATTTTTGGACAGGAACCGAGAGGTATGTGGCTTAGTGTTGAAAATATAAAAATGTTGTTGCTGGAGATCGAACCAATGATCATTTCAACTATCCCATCGATTATTCCTAAACTGAGGGGTAAAATGACAACTTTTAATGACGTCAATTCGTTGCATCGCTTCTGTAACCGAGGTTAAATCCCCTTAAATTCCGAAGTTAAATGTGTTTTTGGTTGTAGTGTATTTTGTATGAAACATTGTAAAACCGAAAACTTTCTGCAGGAGTGTGTTGACAACATTTTGAAATCAATGTGCAGAGAATTGCAAACTAAAGTAACCACCATTAAAGAATTACATGATCTGAAAACTTTGGACGCATCAACATTGTTTGAAAAACTTACACATGATAATGAATTGGAAAGACTCGCAACTAAGTTTGTCAGAATCAAGTTTTTACCTTGACTCGTTTTTTGTGGATAAAATTAAAACGTAAAATTGAAACGTATAATCCTATAGTTTATCTTATATTAAAATAATGGGATAAGATCAATTTGTTAGCGCAACAATCGGGGGAAGATCGAGTTCGGGAGCATTGTTATTTTCTGGGATATTTCGCTCGAGCAACACACCTTTGTGGTAGACACGCCACTTCTTCACCTAAAACCTTAAGGTGATAGGTGAGTGGGTTCTCCCACTTATATATGATCAAGTCACCACATGCATTTCTAATGTGAGACTATTATCCACACTCCCACTTGCATTATTCTCAACACTCCCCCTCAAGTGTGAGTCTAAATGCTCCCCCTCCATGTGAGAACTTCTCTTCCACATACACTTGTATCCGTTGACTCTCTTCAACTACATGTATCTGTTGATTCTCTTCAACTACATGTATCCGTTAACTTTCAACTACAAGTAAGCCGGTCCCTTTCCCGAACCAAAGACTCATGATACCATTTGTTAGCGCAACAATCGAGGGATCCAATTCGGGAGCATTGTTAATTTTCGGGACACTCCTTTGAGCAACACACCTTTGTGGAAGACACACCACTTCTCCACCTAAAACCTTAAGGGCCCGTTTGGTGCACAGGATATGATAGGAGCATGATAGGATATCAAGCAGGATAAGGATAGGATATGATACAGACAGGATAAGACTTATCCTATCATGTGTTTGGTTCACACATGATACTGAATTATATATATATATATATATATATATATATATATATATATATATATATATATATATATATATATATATATATATATATACCCTTGTAAAACAATTATATATTTTTAAAATTATTTTGTAAAATATTTTAAAATTTATAAATAGGTAATAAAAATGATAATTTTCTATAATTAAAAAAAAACTCATTAACACTATCGAGTAAATATTTTCAATTTGTCTTGAAAAAGATCATGAATTCTAGTGTATATATATTAGATAAACAATATATATATATATATATATATATATATATATATATATATATATATATATATATATATATATATATATATATATATATATATAATGTAAATGACAAAATTACTCTTGCAAGAACATATATTTAATATGATAAAAAATAAAATTAGTATTCATATTTTTAAAATTTTAATAATTATTTTATTTTTAAAAATTCTAATTTTTTATATTTTATTAAGTTAAAAAATTATCCTTATGACAATCCTACATATTTTTTAAAAATTATTATTAATATTTTTATTTTAATATCAAATTAAATTTTATTTATATTTTGTCATATTTAATTTTTTTATTTTAAAATATATTTTATAGGAGTAAATTAGTAACTCATTTTCTTATCCTATCCTGCCGGATTCTAACCCAGCTCAGATTCAGGATAACAATTTGAACTAGTGAGGCAGGATAGGATAAGTTTCAGGATTAACTTATCATATCATGTTGTGTCAACAAACACTGAATTGAGATAGGATATGATACAGATATCCTATCCTGTCTCTTATCCTGCGCACCAAACGGGCCCTAAGGTGATAGGTGAGTGGGTTCTCCCACTTATATATGATCAAGTCACCCCATGCAATTCTAATGTGGGACTATTATCCACACTCACACTTGCATTATTCTCAACACAATTGACTCCAAGGTGTCAAAATTTAATTTGACCGCAAATCTCAATCGTTAAAAAAATTGATCAGACGGACATATAAATAGCCTATTTTTTATGAGAAAAATAGGTTATATTTTTTTATCATTTTATTTCATTTAGTATCACCATTTAATTAATTTTTTAACGGTTGAGATTTAGTGTCAAATTAAATTTTGACACCTTGGTGTCATTTGATCCTACCCCTAAAATAATATTAAATTTATATTTATATATAAAATTGTAAATGCATCGGTAGGTTACATTTTTAATTTTATTATAAAGTAAAATGTACTTATCACCATAATAAAGGGTAATATTCACAAACTTGTACCAAACTACATAAATTACCCACAAAATCATAAAAAGTAACATTTAAAAAAATTATTTAAAAAAATAAGTTTCATAAGTTTTTCAAGTTCAAAAAAACAAGTGTTATCATTTGCATTTTCAACTTAATCATAATTTCAATTCTTTGTCTTCATCTTGGTCTTCCTTAAGTGTATTCATACTCAACTTGATTAAATTCATTTCATATTCAGATGACAAGGTTTCTTCACTATTCTAACAGAGATTATGTAAATAAAATTAAAAAGCTTGAGAGAATGTTTTTGGGGCAAAATAAATGTGTTTTTTAATTTTGACAAAAAATAAAATAAAATCGAGTCTAAGAGTAAAATCCAATATTTTTCTTCAATTTCACTGATTCTAAAGAGATTTAAAACATACAAAATCGTCTCAAAATATATTTTACATAAAAAGATTTTTACCTGTGATTTAACATAAAATATTGACCTAAAAACGTGAAATTTATAAATTTAGATTTTAAATCGCGATTTTAACGACTTTTCGCAACAAATAAAATCAATATTAAAGAAAAAGAAAGTAAGAGAAGATAAACAAGACACTTCCTTGAAAACGTCTTTTTCCCAAGCTAAAAAATTAGAGGAAAATGACGACAATACATAAGAAGATTTTATTTCTTTAACTATATTATATTTGATTATTTCTTAATATAATAAATAGATTAATGATTTTTTTATTCATGTAAAGACATTATAAATAAACTTAATTATAATAACATTGTGGTATTAAATCAGACAGCTCTAGACTTAAAATCAAAACTGTAAAAAGCAAAACTCTAAAAAGACCTTGTTAAAATACATAGATTCCAAATTGTGAATCAACCATTGTCCACCATACAACTTTAAAAAAAATAAAAAATAGATACACACTAGTACAAAAATGTTAATTTACACCTGTTATTTATTAAATTTACACCCATTATTTTTAATAAAAATCGGGTGTATATCCACAGGGTGAGAAATGTCTAACGAATTTACACCCGTTATGTTTAACAAAAATCGGGTGTAATTGGGCGTAATTACGTTTTTAATTACACCCTTTTTTAATAAAAATCGGGTGTAATTGGGCGTAATTACGTTTTTAATTACACCCTGTTTTAATAAAAATCGGGTGTAAATGGGCGTAATTACGTTTTAATTACACCCTATTTTAATAAAAATAGGGCGTAAATGGGCTTAATTACGTTTTAATCACACCTTATTTTAATAAAAATCGGGTGTAATTGGGCTTAATTATGTTTTAATTACCCCCTATTTTAATAAAAATCGGGTGTAATTGGGCTTAATTATGTTTTAAGTACACCCTATTTTAATAAAAATCGGGTGTAATTGGGCTTAATTGTGTTTTAATTATCCCCTATTTTAGTAAAAATCGGGTGTAAATATGTTCTTAATTACCCCCTATTTTAGTAAAAATCGGGTGTAAATACGCCATTTATGAATGAGCAATTATATCTATTTACACCCTATTTCATAAACACCATTTAATTATATTTTATTTTTCAGTCATAATATTGCAAATACTATAAAATCATACTTATAAAAATCATATTTTAACTAAGTCAAAATATTTTTAATATTAACCAAAAAGTATACAAAATCATGTGCAGTCATAATATTTCAAGTACATAAAAATTATATTTTAACTAAGTCATAACACTTTCTTCATATATAAGTTTTCTTCTTCTTCTTCTTTGGCTTTTGTTTTGGCAACATTTCTATCTCCTTATCCTCTTCAACCATTTGCATTTGATCCGGTAGATTTTGCTCCTCAACCTTTTGATTTTCAACCATTTGCAAAAATACTTGAGCCCAAAGTTGCCGAATATGGTCGATTGTCTCTTTTTCATATGGTGACGTGTCTGTAAATATCTACAAGTTCAACATATAATAAATTAACAATATTAAAACAATAATTTACATGTTTTTCAATAAATACATGCAAGACGAAAATATTTTAAATTATACTACCTCATCGAATCTTTCAACAATGGAAGTATCAACAATATCAAACATGTTCTTCATTACATAATATCCACACGCCCATCCATTGTTTTGATGATGTGTCTACATATAAGATACAAAGCATATTAATACTGAAATATAATTATAATGAAGCATATCATTACGAATTCATTCTCATAATATCAACAATATCAAGCAATTACCTTGACAATCTTCCAATTAGGCTTTTTATTCTCAAAACCTCTTAATAACTGATATCCTGTTACAGCTATGATAAAAGAAATTGCAGCATAAATAACTTATAAATATAAAGTTAAACGATACAAAAATGAAGTATAAATAATGTCTCTTGATTTATATGTTTCTTACCCCTCAAGTATGTTCTTAATACGTTTCTTGGGTTTTGTGTTTAATGAACAAAACCAAAAGATATCATTATCTTAGGGACAAATAACATACAATTGCCAGTGATTGCTGTAGTTTCAAAACAAGTGTTAGAATCATTAAAATTCAAATATTACAAAAAATAACATTAAAAAAATCACAAAACCTTGAAGGAAACATGTACTTACTTATTTAACAATGGTCCTAAGTAACATTTTTTTGACTCGCCATCCAACCTATCTTGTATGTAAGATTTAATAGCATTGGGATCTCTAGTGGTAATTAGTGTCCTATTTGGATCAAGAAATCCAAATAGTTCACTGACATTCTTAGAGATACAAATGCCATGTAGATATCTGAAATGTTGAAACAAATGTTAATTTATAAATGATACATAGAAAAAAATAATTAAAAATAGAATACGATACTTACGAGCACCATAGAGACAAGATAGATGTGGAGATCCATTTAACACCAGAAATTAATTCATCAAGGTCTCGCCTATCAATATAAACTGATAATTCACTTGTTTCATGAACCAAGTCTAGTAATATGGAATCTTCCTTGAAATCTTCAATCTTTTTAAGGTAATCTTCAGAAACAGTGCTGTTTTTTATCTCTTCTTCGGCCTTGCATTCAGCTTCACCTTCCTGTTTCAGAAGAGATTTATAATAAGAAGCAGTAGTTTAGAGCAAGAGCACACAATGTTAAGCACACAACTAACCAAGTATAGTAACATACTTGGTTACTATACTGTTACTAAGATAATATTTAGTTACTTAATTACTCCAAATAAATTTCCTTAAACTAAATGAAATAAATCTGTGTGTGTGTATTTTTAACTAAGACACCTGCTCTTAACATTTTCAAGTCATCAATGATAAAGAACACTGAAACTATTGCCATGAACAATAGCGTTTAGTGCCCCTAGCTGGCTCAAACTCAGAATCATATAAATTTGCATGAAAAATAAACAGAGAAATTGTAATATGGAAGACTAGCAGTGGCAACCATGGATACTTCAATCAAAGATCAGACCTAAGCATTATTGATGAATGAAGAATAAAAAGATTAATGTGCCTATTGCAAATAAATACCCTCATTAGAAAGCATGGATTTGGTTTGGCTCCTAAAAATATTCCACCCCAGGAATCTCAAGAACTTCCAGTTTAGGTATGCAGCCGAACGAGAAGCAAGACCGTCTATACCATGGCACCATGATTCATTGTTTGAGCCAGCTAGGGGCACTAAACGCTATTGTTCATGGCACATTAGTGTAGCAACCTGCCTAAAAATTAAAACTTAGAGAGTCGCCACCTATTCTACCAAGGCGAATAGGAAACCTATGCAATTTAGAGATTTAGGGTAAGATACTATATTCGGGTTAAGGGAAGGTGTTAGGCACCCAGAACCCTTTCCTAAAGGTTAACATTGCAAAGATGAAGGTTTGTGGCAAAAGATAAAGAAAGATGACAGACAGTAAATAGAGTTAAAGGCTAATTATTTGAACATGATTAGAGTTTGGAAGAGGGGGACTCGCCTTGTTGCCAAGTGCCTACGTACCTCCTTATGGAGGATCAGAGTCTACGTAGTTCGGGGACAAGGTTGTACGCCTTAGAATTGAATTTGTTTTGAGGCTTTTTGAATGGCCTATCGTAGTTTTGAGTTAGGATGAAAATCCGTAGTTTGATTTGAAGTGTTTTGAATGTTTTAAGTGTTTGGGCGTACAACCCTGATTTGGCACAATTAACCGCAATGGTCAATAGGTTTGATCACCATAGTTAAAAGATTGGGGTTTTGCACCATTACCAATTCAAATCGATTGATTCGATTATCACTAATAATGAATTAACGTATTTTATTATTTTATGAATTTGTATTTTTATACTGTTACCTCTCATAACCGATTAATACGATTACAAATAATAACAAATTGATAAGGTATGCTAATCATCATGACCAATAAGACGGTTAAGACCATTTAGCAAAATAACGTTTATTTTAATTTATAGGATTTGATTAATTAAATTAATCGATTATTAACCATCGCGACCGATAGATTCGGTCGAAACGAATAATAAATTAAATCCTAATATCCTTGATACTTTGGGCAAATGGGATGGAGCAAACCCTAATATCTTAATGTATTTATAAGGTTTTTGTGATTTATAATTAAATTAAATTAATGAATTAAATCGACATAGTCGAAATAATCGGGAGGTGATCTAAATTCTAGTGAGGAACCTAATCCTAATTTTATTAATACTAATCTAAATTAAAATTAATTAAATTAAACTAACTATTAACCTTTAATCTAAATATTTAACTAAACAATACAAATAAAAAAAATATTACATAAAACCTGGGAGCGATCATGTGTTGCTGGCCTTTGAGGGAGCATGGTATGCCTTCCATCTCTACACGTTAGATCTGGATCATTGGAGATCCTGTGGCCTGGATGTGAGGGCGTACGGTAGTCCTTCGTGGGATGCATGCATAGAATCTGCAAACCGCTAGTAAATAAAATTAATTCGTCTTTGGTGGGGGTCGAACCCCCATCTTTGGAATTACCAGCGCTGCCTTCTTTCCATCCTTGCTGCAATTGTTTTCTGTATTGAATACCATTGGAAAACAATAAATATAGAATAATCATTGGGATGGGAAAAGTCAAACCGAGTGGACGTGGGTCCCATATGAGTGCGTTACAGCCAATTGGAAAGGGAGAGAGGATCTGTGTATTGTTGACTACCCAATCATATTGCATGCGTGTGTGGTGTGACCTTTTGACTGGCCAATCCCCTACATGGAGAATGCCACGCAAGCGTCCCTGCAAAACAGAAAAGAAAGTGTCCGCCGGAACAGTAAACGCCTCCTTCTTCTCCGGCGACGGGCCACCCTCACCTGCAAAAAAACACGAAATAAAAGACCCAAAGGGACCCTATCCCCCTAAATCGAGGGTTGCGGATTCATTGGTGGCGTTAGTTTTTCCTAAAAATGCCCGGAGGATCGAATACGATGATGATCATAAGTCCACGGCCAACAATGGTGGAACGAGATCGTTGCGTTAACCTTGCGATTTAACCACCCAAAAACGTCTCAAATACTCACACAAACATCAGCCACCATCCACATGTCATGACATGCGTTTAAATCAAGAGTTTGGAAACCTCATAACCTTACCAATCGTTGCAGCCGTGTGGGGCGATTCTGGGCCTGCTTTGCTTTGTCTTAGGACTTGACTCAATCGCTGGGAGGCTCAGAAAGCTAATGGAATCGTTGTATGTCGCTCAAACTGGCTGTAGAAAGAAACTCCCTTATGCCCTAGTTTCTTGAGTTTTAGAAACTTAGAAACCCTAACTTTTTCCTCCAATTTTCGTCCCCCCTCTCCTTCTAAATGTTTTGGTATATATATGGACTCACTTAGGGTTTACAAACTAAAGAGAAATCCATGTTTAAATGATTTGGATTCTTGAAAAAAATCTCCACCAAAACTTACTATTTTGAGTCCATTCTATTTTCAATCCTTTTTCCACATATTTATGATTTATAATTGATATATTAGATGATTAAAACTAATTGTAAAATCAAATCTTGGATTCAAAACAATTTATTCATATTTTATATGATTTATTAATATTTAGATGAATTAATATTCAAGTAAATAAAAATAAATATTATAAAAATAAAATAATTATTTTAAGAGTCATCACAAAGCCCATAAACAAGTTTGAGATTCACATCTTAGGTCCATTGGTCTTAGAGGTTCAAATTCTTTTGATGAAGTGAAAACCCTAGCTCTGGATATCCTGAATTAGGAAGTGCTTTATCTGATAGAGCTATGAATTGTCTTGGGCGATTGAGGAACCTTTGACTGAATATAGGAAGGAAAATTTTGGGGTATGACAGCTGCCCCTGTTCAATCTTCTTAAACCTGAAGAGTCAGATAGGCACGTCTGCCTATCGTGATCTAAAGGTAAAAGATGATTGAACACTGAGAATGCCCTAAAATTTGCTTGTGTTGGAAAAGATGTCCTGCGGGAGATGGGCTTAGAGATGCCATCCGATGTAAATACCCCTCTTTTTCTTGGATGTGAAGCAGATACTTTTGAAAGGGACCCCTGTGTTTTAATCGTAGCGCGGCCTAAAAAGGCAACCTGAATTTTATGCAATGGTATGATGCATGCGGTGTATGATACAGTAAGCTTCTCAAAATAAATGAGAGCGATGTATGTATATGCGTTATGTATGAATGAAATATGCAATTGAATGATGCATGATTGTTAGTTATGTTAATCGAAGTAAGTTAGCAATTCTGAAAAGAAAGATAAAACCTTTGTTTGTGGTTGGAGTTTTTAGAGAATATCACTGCCGAGGGACTCATGTGATAAACCCCATTTGAGGAATCGTTTGAAAAATCTTGTGTGCCTGGAAAAGCTCCTAGAAAGGATGGAATACGTCTTGAAGAAGACTTCCTGGAAGGGTTCCTGAAAAGGAATGGCGAGGACCTTCTGTTGGTTGTGTAATTGGCTTGCTATGGTCAGCAAGCCTCCGCAGTTTGTGAACCCCTACTTACTATAATTCTAGTAAGTCTTCGTAGTTTGTGAACCCCTCACTTACCATAGTGCTGGTAAGCTACTCGCAGTTTGTGAACTTCTCACTTACCATAGTGCTGGTAAGCTACTCGCAGTTTGAACTCCTACTTACCATAGTTCTGGTAAGCTACTCGCAGTTTGTGAACCCCTCACTTACCATAGTGCTGGTAAGCTACTCGCAGTTTGTGAACTTCTCACTTACCATAGTTCTGGCAAGCTACTCGCAGTTTGTGAACTTCTCACTTACCATAGTGCTGGTAAGCTATTCGCAGTTTGTGAACCTCTCACTTACCATAGTTCTGGCAAGCTACTCGCAGTTTGTGAACCCCTCACTTACCATAGTGCTGGTAAGCTACTCGCAGTTTGTGAACTTCTCACTTACCATAGTTCTGGCAAGCTACTCGCAGTTTGTGAACTTCTCACTTACCATAGTGCTGGTAAGCTATTCGCAGTTTGTGAACTTCTCACTTACCATAGTGCTGGTAAGCTATTCGCAGTTTGTGAACCTCTCACTTACCATAGTTCTGGCAAGCTACGTCGCAGTTTGTACCTCTCACTTACCATAGTTCTGGCAAGTTACATCGCAGTTTGTGAACCTCTCACTTACCATAGTTCTGGCAAGCTACGTCGCAGTTTGTACCTCTCACTTACCATAGTTCTGGCAAGTTACATCGCAGTTTGTGAACTTCTCACTTACCATAGTTCTGGCAAGTTACATCGCAGTTTGGACCTCAATAGGATTGCTTGCTATAGTTCTAGCAAGTTCACCTGCATGAAAAAGATTCACCTGTTTTTAGACTCACGACTCGAGGGTCGGAGACTGGGCTGTTGTCACAGCCAGACGGGAACTGACTACCAGACGGGAACTGGATTTTCATGTAACAGTCAGACGGGAACTGACTTTGAAAATGATTTGGATGGCCAGTAGAAATTGGGTTTTTTGTGATATGCTAATGCTCATGCGTATGTATGCATGTTTATGGGTGAATGAACAACAAGGTTGCTATCATCGGTAAGGTTACCGGGAAACGTCAATCGGGTGATTGGAAATAATATCTCAGTAAGGTTACCGGCATCGGTAAGATTACCGGAAGGTGGGTGGATAATGCTTATGCTCATGTACATGTTGAATGATGTAACGAATGGAACGAAGTAATGTCTTCCATAAGACTACCCGAAAAGGTCTTTTGAATGGATATGAATGTTTGTCTTAAAGAAGACTATCTGAAATGATTTATCGAAATGGTAGCAATTTGTCTTAGAGAAAACCAACTGTAAAGGCTCTTAGAGTAGATAGGAATTTGTCTTAAAGAAGATCCCCTGAAAAAGTTCTTAACAAGGAATGAAGAATGTCTTTAAAGACGACTACCTGAAAAGGTTCTTAGCAAGGGTTGAAATTTGTCTTAAAGAAGACCGCCTAGAAAGGTTCGTAGAATATCTTAAAGAAGACCGCCTAGAAAGGTTCGTAGAATATCTTAAAGAAGACCGCCTAGAAAGGTTCGTAGAATATCTTAAAGAAGACTGCCTAGAAAGGTTCGTAGAATATCTTAAAGAAGACCGCCTAGAAAGGTTCGTAGAATATCTTAAAGAAGACTGCCTATAAAGGTTCGTAGAATATCTTAAAGAAGACCGCCTAGAAAGGTTCGTAGAATATCTTAAAGAAGACTGCCTAGAAAGGTTCGTAGAATATCTTAAAGAAGACTGCCTAGAAAAGGTACTTAGAAATATAATGTCTTACAGAAGACTAACTAAAAAGTTACGGTGTAATGTATCAACCAATGTATGTAATGCATGAATGTTTTGTACTTGCATGATGCTCCAATGACAGGTTGTTGATAACCAAAGCGTATGTAGCTCGCTGGAGTTAGAGGTTCGTTTGATAAGGTGGGGTGTGATGCTAGCGCGATTCCCCGATACCTGTTTTGTTTGAGCTCGGAAGATCGTAGTTAGGAGAAAGATTTGTTCGATGTTGTAAAGTGCGAGAACGCCTTTTTCCTTTTGTTGTGTGTCTTGCGGATTTGATATCCATTGCCCCAGTATTTTCATGGAGAAAGATGCTTATGAAGGAAGTGCCCCAAGGAATAGCCTTGTCATATGCTTCGACGTTTAGATTGAAGGGTGTGCCCTGATCTCCAGGTTATGGAAGGTTATCCATGGTGTTCTATCCTTTGAATTTGAATTCTTCCCATGTTTGACATGCCCCTGTTTGAGATTGTTTCGAGATGTGACCCAGTCGATTGAACCTTAGGAAGAATGCCCCTAGTAAATAGGATCTTTGATTGTATGCCCCTGCGATCCTTGAAAGTTTGCCCCTGTTTAGGAGAACCCCCTAGATGTGGTCCCCCCGACTTCAGGGTCTTTATTAGAAATGATCACCTTTGATTAACCCATTTCGAGATTTCCTCGATGCTAAGTGTATACTCGTAGATGGTGTTGTACTTTTTGAGAAGTAGCTCCAATGGAATGCGTATGCAAGTTTTGAAATCGAAGTCCGTTATGAATTAGGACTGGATGGTTTTGAAAAGAATGCTTGAGGAAGCATAGTGATTAGAAGTAGTTTTAACAAACATAGGAGTCAGTATAACAAATTCCTGCTTAATATGCTTTCGTAGTTAACCTTGCCTCAATTAGGACTTTTAAATGTTGTAACTTGGCCTGGTTCATGTTTTAAGAAACAATGGATATAAGGCTCAAAATTTTATTTATCCCACCCCTTTCTCCTTGATGTTCTCCAGATCCTAAAAATTCGCCTAATCCAATGGATGTGCTTTGTTTGCAAGAGAATTGTTTCAGTCCTGATGTTACGCAGAAGCCTTAGTAGAGATCCAAGCATTGATGAAAATGTTGTAGAGATCCAAGCATTGATGCAAAGCTTTGACGATTTAGTAATCACAAGATTATCCATTGTATTTAGCCTTTGTTTTTATCCCTTATTTTTGCATGAACCAATTCTTTTGAATTTGATCCATCGGGATGCCCTAAATTTTGCCTAAGTCGTTTTTTTTTATTCATGGAATTTTTTTTTTGACTTAGCGGGCGCTTTTCTCCTTTTTCTTTTGAATACTCCTTTTGAGATTGATCCTTGGATATTGCATGTTGTGACTGCTATGTTGATTTTGATTTGTAAGCTTCGCCTTTGATACTTCCTCGATCTTGAATGATGTAATGAGGAAGAAGGTGTTGTGAATGTTACCTCCATTGCTTCCTCAATCTTGGACGAATGCGAGGAAGAAGATATGCTTGAACCTTATGCTTGGATTGACTGATTCTCTTGGCAACCAAAATACATCATTGAATTAGTTGACATCTACCCTGCCCCTGGTTTAAATCAAGGTTCTTTTGAAAAGTAGAAACAAACTCCAACTCCTGACTCGAGGGGGTAACGAGGGATTAACATCCTTATATCTCCACTGTTTGGGAATTGAAACAATGCCTGTACATCCTCGGTTCGGTTTTACCTTGAAAGCATATGTTTAGCGAGACTTAGTTATTTGTATTCGTCATTCTCCCTCAAGTTTGTTAATAACCCTAAAAATAGAAGTGTGTGACTGGAAAGTCGTGGTAGTGAGTGAATGAAGTGAATGAATTGATTCCAAAACCTTTATGATCATCCCATTAGAATTGCTAATCTGGAGGTACAGCTTTTATCCTGAATGACACTTAGCGATTGTAGAGTTGAAATTGTGAGCACGGTAAACACCTATTGATCCTAGGGATAATCTCCTTTGTAGATCCACTGACCTTGTTTCACTCCTTAGATTCTCAAACTTGTAGAAGTGAGGGCAACCTCGAATTTTCTTTGGACATGTCAAACCTGGCGGGAATAAATCGTTAGCGGTGGGTTTTCGTCGTATCGGAACTTCATGAGTTTCCTTTGACTGAACCTCTTTTGCTTCTCCTGAGGATAGTATCACCTATGACCCTTTTTCTTTGGTGTGGGGCTGACATATGTCGCATTCCCTCCATTGTAGTCATGCATCTTTGCTCAGGGTATTGCCCCAGTAGGACTGACCCTTGCCCCCGGGTTATCGTGGAGCGTCCTCGAAAGTTTGATATGTTCTAAGATGAACCCCTTTATGACTAGATACATCTGGAGTGTATCTATGAGGGAACTCTTTGTTGAACTGGTCCTTGCTCGATGACAACCTTTATTGTATTTAAATTCTGTTATGACAAGGCATGGACATGCGGCTGGCATGGTGAAAGACATCCTCTTTTCTTTAGTAAGACTAAGATCTTTTATTCTCCTTGCTCCATAGTCTACGATCCTTTGATTTTTTTTTGAAGTTTCGGGAAATCGGCTAGCATGGTAAGTGTGGATGCGGGCGAAGATGCGAATGTAAATGCATGAATGCATGAAAATGTAAATGTACGCGTACGCGAGAGACTCCTTATATTGTAACTCCGTGTATGCAATGCAGACGAGTGACATGTAATCCTAGGGATAGCCTTAGAGGCGACATTAGACCCTCTTGGAATCTTTGCAGGATAAATGTTATGACACGCCAATGGAAATCCTTTGGTTTCGAGAGTATGCAGAAGATAGCGGCTAGTGACCGTTCAAGACAGTCACTAAATCTCATGGCCATCGAGAAGCCAATCAACGTGTACCAATGAATTTGTCCCTCGTGGGAAGGTTCTCTATGCGGAACACAACCTATCTAAGGACGATATGGACGAAGAGAAGTCCCTACAGGCTAGGGATGTGATGTGTAAATGGAGATCCAAAACCCTACCAGTTAGAGGGTGCGCGGGAACAAACATGGAGTGACCGTTCAGGACAGTCACTAGATCTCATAGCCATCGAGAGGCCAATCGAACGCATGCTAATGAAGTTGTCCTTCGGGGAAGGACGCGTCATTGTGAAAACACACGGGTGTGAAAGAAAATCCCTATAGGCTAGGGAGTGCGTAGGTGTAAGCACGGGGTGACCGTTCAAGACAATCACTAGATCGCATGGCCATCGAGAGGCCAATTGACGTGCGTTAATGGAAATGTCCTTCGTGGGAAGGACGCGTAGTTGTAAGAATACAAAGACATAAAAATAAAATCCCCACAGGCTAGGGGATGCATAGATGGTGATGTCCTTCGTGGGAAAGACAATGTCTTTAGAAATTTGAGTCCCTACAGGCTAAGGACCACTTAGGAGTACCTGCAAAATTGCAACGCATAGATATTCGAAGTATATATGTTGCAAACAAATAATAAGCACATAAACACAAAAGTCCTAGGTTCATAGGTCCGACGTAGCGGCTCTTGGGAGCCAACCTTTTTATAGGGGTGTTCTAGAAGGTCTCATGGGGTCGTTCGTAGCCTCCGAGACTTTTTGTCTCTTCGGATTTTAGAACAACTCATTTTATCCATGAGGTTCGAATTTTTGGGGTAGGTTCCCGGAGAGATCAGCCAAGTACCCAGTCCAGCCCTCCACAAAGTCAAGCTTCGTTTCGGACCTTTCCAAATACCAAACCCACTCCGAGTGGAGTTATCAGTGAGACTCGTAGGCGATTCATACTCCCCTAGTGGTCTCAAAGTTAACTCCCACACTTAGGTTTAACAACAATTTATATTATCCAGCAGATGCAATAAGAATAGCAAATATTCATTTAAATAAATATTTAATTACATTGCAGTAATGAAATTGCAGAGGAAAATAAATAAATAAAATTTAAATATTTATACTAACCTCGAAATCCGGCTGCTTACGATTAAAAAAAAATGCAAATAACAGCAAATATTTAAATATACAGATATTATTTAAGTAAACAGATAAATATTTTAAACGATATAAATAGATGAAATTATAGATAAATAAAATAAATAAAAATTAAATTTTTTTTTATATATATATTTTTTTAAGATGAACCTTCCCCCAAACCCTGAAAAATGGCAAGTTTGCCAACCCCTAAAATGCGCCAAACCTAAACCCTGCCAAAACCTAAAACCTATAGGAGCATAGTAATTCACCGTTATAGTTTTCCCCAGCAGAGTCGCCAGCTGTAGCAACCTGCCTAAAAATTAAAACTTAGAGAGTCGCCACCTATTCTACCAAGGCGAATAGGAAACCTATGCAATTTAGAGATTTAGGGTAAGATACTATATTCGGGTTAAGGGAAGGTGTTAGGCACCCAGAACCCTTTCCTAAAGGTTAACATTGCAAAGATGAAGGTTTGTGGCAAAAGATAAAGAAAGATGACAGACAGTAAATAGAGTTAAAGGCTAATTATTTGAACATGATTAGAGTTTGGAAGAGGGGGACTCGCCTTGTTGCCAAGTGCCTACGTACCTCCTTATGGAGGATCAGAGTCTACGTAGTTCGGGGACAAGGTTGTACGCCTTAGAATTGAATTTGTTTTGAGGCTTTTTGAATGGCCTATCGTAGTTTTGAGTTAGGATGAAAATCCGTAGTTTGATTTGAAGTGTTTTGAATGTTTTAAGTGTTTGGGCGTACAACCCTGATTTGGCACAATTAACCGCAATGATCAATAGGTTTGATCACCATAGTTAAAAGATTGGGGTTTTGCACCATTACCAATTCAAATCGATTGATTCGATTATCACTAATAATGAATTAACGTATTTTATTATTTTATGAATTTGTATTTTTATACTGTTACCTCTCATAACCGATTAATACGATTACAAATAATAACAAATTGATAAGGTATGCTAATCATCATGACCAATAAGACGGTTAAGACCATTTAGCAAAATAACGTTTATTTTAATTTATAGGATTTGATTAATTAAATTAATCGATTATTAACCATCGCGACCGATAGATTCGGTCGAAACGAATAATAAATTAAATCCTAATATCCTTGATACTTTGGGCAAATGGGATGGAGCAAACCCTAATATCTTAATGTATTTATAAGGTTTTTGTGATTTATAATTAAATTAAATTAATGAATTAAATCGACATAGTCGAAATAATCGGGAGGTGATCTAAATTCTAGTGAGGAACCTAATCCTAATTTTATTAATACTAATCTAAATTAAAATTAATTAAATTAAACTAACTATTAACCTTTAATCTAAATATTTAACTAAACAATACAAATAAAAAAAAAATATTACATAAAACCTGGGAGCGATCATGTGTTGCTGGCCTTTGAGGGAGCATGGTATGCCTTCCATCTCTACACGTTAGATCTGGATCATTGGAGATCCTGTGGCCTGGATGTGAGGGCGTACGGTAGTCCTTCGTGGGATGCATGCATAGAATCTGCAAACCGCAAGTAAATAAAATTAATTCGTCTTTGGTGGGGGTCGAACCCCCATCTTTGGAATTACCAGCGCTGCCTTCTTTCCATCCTTGCTGCAATTGTTTTCTGTATTGAATACCATTGGAAAACAATAAATATAGAATAATCATTGGGATGGGAAAAGTCAAATCGAGTGGACGTGGGTCCCATATGAGTGCGTTACAGCCAATTGGAAAGGGAGAGAGGATCTGTGTATTGTTGACTACCCAATCATATTGCATGCGTGTGTGGTGTGACCTTTTGACTGGCCAATCCCCTACATGGAGAATGCCACGCAAGCGTCCCTGCAAAACAGAAAAGAAAGTGTCCGCCGGAACAGTAAACACCTCCTTCTTCTCCGGCGACGGGCCACCCTCACCTGCAAAAAAACACGAAATAAAAGACCCAAAGGGACCCTATCCCCCTAAATCGAGGGTTGCGGATTCATTGGTGGCGTTAGTTTTTCCTAAAAATGCCCGGAGGATCGAATACGATGATGATCATAAGTCCACGGCCAACAATGGTGGAACGAGATCTTGCGTTAACCTTGCGATTTAACCACCCAAAAACGTCTCAAATACTCACACAAACATCAGCCACCATCCACATGTCATGACATGCGTTTAAATCAAGAGTTTGGAAACCTCATAACCTTACCAATCGGTGCAGCTGTGTGGGGCGATTCTGGGCCTGCTTTGCTTTGTCTTAGGACTTGACTCAATCGCTGGGAGGCTCAGAAAGCTAATGGAATCGTTGTATGTCGCTCAAACTGGCTGTAGAAAGAAACTCCCTTATGCCCTAGTTTCTTGAGTTTTAGAAACTTAGAAACCCTAACTTTTTCCTCCAATTTTCGTCCCCCCTCTCCTTCTAAATGTTTTGGTATATATATGGACTCACTTAGGGTTTACAAACTAAAGAGAAATCCATGTTTAAATGATTTGGATTCTTGAAAAAAATCTCCACCAAAACTTACTATTTTGAGTCCATTCTATTTTCAATCCTTTTTCCACATATTTATGATTTATAATTGATATATTAGATGATTAAAACTAATTGTAAAATCAAATCTTGGATTCAAAACAATTTATTCATATTTTATATGATTTATTAATATTTAGATGAATTAATATTCAAGTAAATAAAAATAAATATTATAAAAATAAAATAATTATTTTAAGAGTCATCACAAAGCCCATAAACAAGTTTGAGATTCACATCTTAGGTCCATTGGTCTTAGAGGTTCAAATTCTTTTGATGAAGTGAAAACCCTAGCTCTGGATATCCTGAATTAGGAAGTGCTTTATCTGATAGAGCTATGAATTGTCTTGGGCGATTGAGGAACCTTTGACTGAATATAGGAAGGCAAATTTTGGGGTATGACAATTAGCCATATGTTAAACAACATGTATGATTAATAGAATACCACACTTACAAATGTATCCAATTGAAACTACATTCTCGGGTATAATCTTATCTTCAAACTCAAATTATAGTTTCTAGTTGAATCGGAACTCATGGAAAGAATTAATCGACGGACACGGGCTGCATGTTTTCAGCTTCTGTCCTAAGGTCTTGGTACAAGACAAATGACAAGTATCGTTCCCCGAAACTTGGATGAGCATAGTTGGTAATGACAGTACACATGCATTTATTTATTCATGTATCAACCACACAAGTCCTAATTAAGATGCCATCTATATCTGCATCATTCATCAGGTTTTTGAATGAATGAATGAGAATCTGTATCACAATCTAATTCTACAGTGTGCAGAGACCATGACAAAAAAAAACAAAAATGATCAAGAGATTGTATATTATTGATGATTAATGAAGGAATTGCATATAGGGACAGTACCCCAAATCTGCCACAGAACTAGGCTCATATAGGAAGCTACTCAAACTAGTTTCTCAATTCTTAAAATACCCCTCAATCAACATCAACTCCATATAATCAGGAAACAGTTAACAATCTCAACCTTGTACTACCATGTCACTAATACTCACTTAATTAATACTAGAAGTTCCCACCGTGTTACCAACTAGTTCAATAATACTTCTGAAACTACTGATACCAATAAAAGGTTCAACTGTGAATTTGCTAGTTAGATAATCACTTATTTGCTACAATAATACATCTCAGAACTCAGATTTTTCTAGTTAGATAATCACTTATTTGCTACATTTATACATCTCAGAACTCAGATAGTCCGTTCAAATTTCAACATCATGAATCAATTCAAGATAAAGTATCATGAATCAATTCAAGATACAGAGCCATTGCCTGTTGATCAAGCAGCCTAAAAACAAACAACAGAAGCTAATGCAAGATTTTGCAACTAGAGGTAAGTGTTGTCAAATAGAGGTTATAACTTATAGTAGAATTTGAATATATCTCATCTCATATGAGTTGCTATCCACAGCCCAGAAACACCCTCATACTGTACATTATCCCAAAGACCTAACCATGGATATACTATTTAACACACTGAGAATATGAGATATACCACAAAGAAATACCATACTCACAGATTAACAACTCATACTCACAGATCTCACAGATTTTAATGCACACACAACTAACAAACACACATGCAAAGGACCAAAAAACTGAATAGAAAAATTTCACTAAAAGTCTGAAGCACTTAAGATAAAACGCAGAAAACACGAGGTACCTCTTTAGTACTCTTAGGGCGGAGTTCTAATTGCATCTCTTGAAGGAGTTTCATTTCTTTTTGGAGCTTAGCTCTCTCATCATCCATCTCAATTTTCATGTGTTTTTGGAGCTCTATTCTTTGTTTTTGGAGCTCTTTCTGTAATCTATCTTGATAATCATCATTTAGCTTTTGCACTAAGGCTTGGAGGTCATCTTGTGTGACAGCTTTTAATTTGGAGTTTGAACTTTTTCCAAAGTACTTCTTAAAGCCCACACCCCTAGGAGCAGTGCGGATCCGACCGGGACGTTCACTTGACCCAAGTGCAATAGTTAATATGTCTTCCCGTTCTTCAAATTGAATATCGCCTTGCGTACTCTTTTCCACTAAATCACCCTAAAATGTCAAAATACATACACATGATATAAAATGAATATTAAGTTATAAATGAAATTGAAATTTAGAAAGAACTTTTTAATACTTGAAATTGAAATTTAGAAAGAACTTTTTAATACTTACAACCATGGAAGCTACTAAGTTTGTTGCCTCGGATGTAAAATCTCCAGATGGCCTCTGCCGAGCCATCAACCACACCTCATGTCGTTCTAGTTTTGGAGGATCATTCATTAAATTTTCATCACCATTGGCTTCTTCAATGATATTTTTACTCCTCTCTTCCATTATCTTTTCCTTAAGCTTCTCATAACCACCCCGAGACAAAATATGAGGATGGAGATTCTTTGATGCATGAACCTTTCCTTTTTGCCTTTTCTCCTATTATAAATAAATCACATTAAATTAAGTGTCAACAAGCAAATTAATTTAGATAACATAAAAAAAATCTATAAATTTAACTAACTTGGAATTCTTTTGTTTTTCGATTTTGGACAAACGACTCCCAATCTGCTGGGTCGATGAACTTATACTTTTCAAATGGCGTTGTATTGCCATCTTTATCGCCTTCCCCAAATATATAAACATTAGATAGCAATGTCTTAAATTGCTTCATCCGTTCCCCCATATATACAAACCAATGCTTCTTAAATTTCTTATTATCTTCATCATCGGGGGGGCAAGTGAACTTATCCTACAAAGCATTAGAAGTGTTAGTAATTGAAACAATTATAGATAATAAATTATTAAGAATTAATTACAATTACATACCGTGATATCTTTCCATATCGCTATCTTCAAGTTTTCGGGTAGCTTTTTCCATTTCTCTTCATTTATATTAACCTTGCTACGTGCAACGAATGACAAATAACTCTTGAACTTCGCAGCATACTGACCAATAGGTTGGAAAGTATCCCGATCAAAATCAATCTCATATTTCTCACCATCACGAAGTTTGGCAACGAAACGTAGCAATGACGTCACACCTTTAGTCTTCTTTATTTTTGGAGAAGAGCTAGATGGTTTAGCCACGATGCCTGTGTAGAGAGAAAAACAGATTCAAGAAAGAAAGAAAATGTCAAAATAACTCTGCGATTATTTGACAACCGCGATTATTTTTATCATGCATAAATGAAATTTAAATTTGAATATAACTCTGCATTTACAGTACAGCAGCTATGTATTTGAATATCACAAAGATCTTTGTATGGCCTGTCATACCTTGAGTCTTCTTTATTCTTGGAGAAGAGCGGGATGGTTTAACCATAATGCCTGTTTAGATAGAAAAACAGGGCATTTTTCATTAACTCAGCATAAATCCTTATAGAAAACCAACAAATTGGAATACAAATTGGAAGCATTTGAATACTGACTCTCACATTCAAATCGTTACAAAATTCCTATATGTAACTAAAGCATTCCTATATGTAAAACCTTATGAATCACTCAATTTTCTATACAGTACAACAGCTCAGTTTAACAACAACAACAACAAAAAAGCACAAGGAAATTAAATACATATATATATATATATATATATATATATATATATATATATTGAATATCACAAAGATCTTTGTATGGCCTGTCATACCTTGAGTCTTCTTTATTCTTGGAGAAGAGCGGGATGGTTTAACCATAATGCCTGTTTAGATAGAAAAACAGGGCATTTTTCATTAACTCAGCATAAATCCTTATAGAATCACTCAATTTTCTATACAGTACAGCAGCTCAGTTTAACAACAACAACAACAAAAAAGCTGCAAGAGTATATTGTAGTGCATTTATATCAACAAGATCAAAATCAGCAATATCTTCAACAAAACTGAACAATATTATTGACGTTGGCATCAAAACTGAGCTATATATATACTGTAATTTTCAATTATAACAATAACTCAGCTATATATATACTGTAATTTTCAGATCAAAACTGAGCTATATATATACTGTAATTTTCAGAGTACAACTCAGCTACAGCACAAGAACAAAGTAATCTTCACTGTTTTATTCTAAAATCCCTTCTTGATGATCATTACGAGTGGCATAAACATCATCAACTTCATTTTCATCATCAAAAGAAGGCCTTCGTGTTGAAAAAGAAGTATTGTGATCAACGTCTAGAGTTGAATCATCATTTGTGTTTCTTTGGAGGACAACAGACCACCTATTGTTTGAGGGATCCTTTACATAAAACACTTGGATTGCTTGAGCTGCCATGATGAAAGGTTCTTCCTTATATCCTACCTTATCCAAGTCCACCAATGTAAATCCTAATTCATCAGTTTGTACGCCATTGTTACTACTAACCCACTTACATTTGAAAATAGGAACTTTAAACTTCACATAATTGAGCTCCCATATCTCTTCTATAACACCAAAATAGGCTATGGATGCCAAGATGGGATTTTTATCCTTTGAACTAGAGAAGTGCATTGAGGAAGCCATTATCATTACCCCACTATTTTGCATGGTACTCTTATCATCCTGCGATTTTGTACAAAAAGAAAATTTATTTATATCGTATCTACCCCAACATAAGACATTAAAGCTAGGCTCATAAGCTAAAAACTTTAATGTATCCGAAGCATTATTGTCATTCATAATCTTGGTTTTAAACCATTTTGAGAATGTATTGTTATGCTCTTTCAACACCCATTTTTCTGACATTCAAGGGTTTTTGGCTTTGACAATGGTTTTATGTGTACTCAAGTATGGTTGAACCTCATCAGTGTTATTTAATATATACAAATGTGCTTTAAAAACTTCCCCTTCACCCATATGCTTAACCTTTAGATGTGTACCCTTACCATCACATCTTCCGTCGTGACGAGACTTAGGTAATCCTACAGGTTTTGCATGTGACAAATACTCTGTACAAAACTCAATGGCTTCTTCTGTGATGTACCTTTCAACAATAGATGCCTCCGGACGATAATGATTCTTCACATAGCTTTTCAATATCTTCATGTACCGTTCAAAAGGATACATCCATCTTAAATAAACAGGGCCACACACTTTAATCTCTCTAACTAGATGGACTATTAAGTGAACCGTGATGTCAAAAAATGAAGGAGGAAAAAACATCTCCAACTGACACAAAATAACAATAGACTCATTTTCCATCTCATCTAATTTATCAGGGTCAATCACTTTGTTGCATATATCATTAAAGAAAAAGCACAATCTAGTTATGGCATGTCGGACATTTTTGGGTAAGATGCCACGAATAGCCACAGGTAGTAGTTGTTGCATCAAAATCTGACAATCATGAGATTTCAAGCCAATTAGTTTGAGATCTTGTATTGACACCAGACTTTTGACATTTGAGGAGTAGCCATTGGGCACTTTCACACCTTGTAGACACTCACAAAATCTTATTTTCTCTTCTTTTGACAATGTATGGCATGCCGGTGGTAAATACATTTTGGTACCTCTTGGTTCTGGAGCTAACTCTTCTCTTATTTTCATATTAACCATATCTAAACGAGAGTTTAAACCATCCTTTGTCTTACCTTGAATGTTGAGAAGTGTTCCAATTACACTATCACGCACATTTTTCTCCACGTGCATTACATCAATACAATGTCTTACATCAAGACTAGACCAATATGGAAGGTCAAAGAATACGGACCTCTTCTTCCATATATTACTATTTGTAACTTTTTTTTGTTTTTTTCCAAAACTAACACTTATGTTCCTCACCCGGTGATAGACTTCTTCTCCAGTTAAGGCCTTCGGGGCAACCTTATACTCTTGATATCCATTAAAAGCCTTTTTTAATCTTCGATATGGGTGGTTACATTTAAGAAATCTTCGATGTCCAAGATAAACAGTCTTCTTTCCCTTCTCCAACTGATGGTAGCAAGTATCTTTTTCACATATAGGGCATGCTTTATGCCCCTTAACTTTGTAACCAGACAAGTTACCATAAGCTGGAAAGTCATTGATGGTGCAAAATAACATGGCACGCAATTTGAAAGTTTCATTTGAAAAACTATCAAACACATCAATTCCTTCATCCCACAACTTTCTTAAGTCATCAATTAAGGGACTTAGATAGACATCTATGTCATTTCCAGGTTGTTTTGGTCCCGAAATCATCATAGATAACATAATGTGTTTCCTCTTCATGCACAACCAAGGAGATAAGTTGTAAATAATCAATAGAACAGGCCATGAACTATGATTACTACTTAAACTGCCATATGGATTCATTCCATCTGTAGAAAGTCCAAGCCTAAGGTTTCTTGGTTCATTGCCGAAGTCAGGAAATAAGGTATCAACCTTCTTCCATTGCAAAGAATCGGCCGAATGCCGAATTTTTCCATCACAATTCCTCTCTTCTGCATGCCATCTAATATTCTTCGCATCATTTAAATTCGCAAACAATCGCTTAAACCTCGGAATAATTGGAAGGTACCATAACACCTTTGCTGGAGGACCCTTTGTGGTTACATCACAACTTTCATCATCACCTTTCTTTTTATATCGTGATGTCATACACTTGGGACACTTTTCTTTCTCTTCATTATCTTTCCAGTACAATATGCAATCATTGGGGCATGCATGTATTTTCTTATACTCCATACCCATAGGACATAATATCTTTTTTGCATCATACACCCGGTCCGGCAACGTGTTTTCATCTGGAAGCATTTCCTTCAACAACTCAAGCAATTGTGTGAAGCTTTTATCGGTCCAACTATTAATTGCCTTCAAATTGAATAATCTCAGCACGGCCGACAATCGTGTGAAGTTTTTACAATCTGGATACAAAGGAACTTTGTTGTCATTGCAAAGAGTATCGTGTACGTGTGCTCGTTGAAAATAGTCTTGTCCAATATCACGAATCATTTCTTCTAGATAATCACTCGCCTCTATATCAAACTCTTCTCTCAGGGAGGCCATTGGCGCATCAGACAATTCACCGTGCCATATCCACTTCGTATAATTTTGACAAATCCCATTGACTATAAGATGATCCCATACGATGTTAGCATTTAAAGGTGCAATATTCACACACTTAGCACAAGGACAATGAAATCGTCCATTACTTTTGGGAAGATTATTTTCGGCAAATGTCAAAAACTCTAACACTCCTTTTTTTATACTCTTCACTTGAGCGGTTTTTTTGCATCCAACTACGATCCATAGCTATGAATAGAAGAGAAAGAATAGTGAGAGAGAGAGATAGATACATAGATAGAGATAGAGAGAGAGATAGATAGAGATAGATATAGATAGATAGATAGATAGAGAGATAGAGAGAGAGAGAGAGAGAGAGAGAGAGAGCTCATATAGAGTATATTTCACGTAACCCCCTTAAACTCTTACCTATCCTACTGCCCCACTTTCTTACCATTCACAAGAGGCAGATTTAAAACTTACTTCTAGTTCTATCTTATCCATAGTGGACTAATAATTAGAAACTCTTGTGAAATACACAAGAGGCAGATTTCACAAGAGTTCTTTAGTTAGCTCATGTCCTATCTCTGTTACCTCATTTGAATATAAGTTATTCACTATGGATAAGGAATTTCATGAAATAACAAGATGAGCTCTCTGTCCTGGCTTAACTAAAGAACACTTATCCATAGTGGACTAATAAATCAGAGTTCTTTTTGGGTTAGTGATATGTAAAATCAGAGTTCTTTTTGGGTTAGTGATATGTTACATTCATTTGAATGATAGCTATGGTTACATTAAACTAATTGAGAAAGTCGGCGTTTTCCGTTACGTATCCCTGTCGGAGGGATAGCTACAGTCATAAATAGGAACCACCCATTTTAACACACATTGACTCAAAATATTAATAGCTGTAAGTAATAACAATAACAAGTGTTGTATATAAGAGGTAAAAGGATGCATTTACTACCCGCTAAGAGCAAAAATTAACTCATTGTAGTCAATAAAAATGTGACTGCTGTACTCCTAAAAACACAATTATACAATACCCAATCTAGTGAATGACAGCATACCTGCTCGGGTGGCGGAAGAGTGTGATGTTCGTGGTTTCTCCTAGAAGTAGATAGATCCCTCAAAGTACCCTGCAAAATTTCATTGTCAGAATGCACAACTACTGGCAGCTCTACAATTAGAATCATTTTGATGATCACAAACAGCAAGAGCAAACTATTACAATTCTGCGGACAAAGATGATTGAATCTAAATGTCAGTAACAAAATAAATGCAACAAAATGAGATACTCCAGGACCAAATCTAGTCTTTGGGAGAACTAGATTGTTGCGGCCGAATGTTTCTAAAATGGCCATAAATAGGTTGGAGAAACTCTAATTCTACTCAGTCTCTACTCCACAAAATTGCAGGCTAAAAAGCCTCACACTCACGGTACCTAAGTGACTAATAAGCAAGCAAAGCACGACTCAAGCCTTCAGATAATAAAACACAGGAAAACATACTCTCAAGTCTCAACAACAAAAGGTTAAACTATAAAATAATCCAAGTTGCTAATTTTTTTTCAACTACTTTAAAACAATAATGCAGAAACTAATATCTACTTCACTAGTAGATTCTATAGCCACAAAATATAGATGTTAATACATCAGCAATCACATTAACTGATGAAATAACATGTATTTTTTTCCTATATATTACTATTCATAGGGATTAATTAGAATAGAGTCAACATGGTAAGCAAGTAGCTAATAAAAGTAATTAGTGCAAATCATAAAATAATCCAAATGGGTATATTTTACTATTATTGGTTAGACCAATAATGCTACAACAGTGGCAGAAATCACTGCAGCCACAAATTGTAGAAGTGATTAATACATCAGCAGAAGCCAAAACCGAAACTGATGACGATAGTGGCAGAAATCACTGCAGCCACAAATTGTAGAAGTGATTAATACATCATAGAAAATCAAAATTACCTGTGATCTTCTAATGTTTGGTCTTGGATGAAGATTCAAAATCCAGATCAAATTAATCACCAGTGAAGCAAAGCCGAATTGAAATGCTGTAACTGTTGCTGGAAATGGATAGACTTTTAGAACCTAATAATACACCACCAATGCATAGATGAACGAAACATAGTTATCAAACCAAAGATTCAAATCATGAATCAAAAGATCTATTTCAAAAGATACATTAACCATATCAAAATTTATAAAAGAGATGCCACTGCTATGCAAACCTTGCTAAAACATGTCCAAAATCAAAATTGTCATGAGGATCACTATGATATACAAAGTCACATCAATGTTATTTACAACTAACTTATAAGTCATGTCTCTCTAATCAAAATATGCACATACAATACAACTCATGAGTCATGAACAAGAAGTTGTAAAAGTTAAAACATGATTATTCAAATGAGTCCTCCTCATAAGCTGGAAAAAGTGTTTTAGGCACAAAATTCACCCAAAGCTGCTTAGTTTGAATGAAATCACAATTTTAAGCAAAGATAAATCACATGCAAACCTCAAAATAGTTCACAATCCATACCATGAACCAAAATATAGTGTATCATAACTCAATTTGAGATTCATGTCCAAAATACATACACATTATGAATTCATATCGACCGAGTTCAGTTTAGTATCGAATCGAACACCAAGCAACTAGTAAACCCAAATAAGAAAAGCAAACAAATATAAAAGTAGATCGGTAGTGTTACTTCATTTTGGTAGATGGAATAGCTCTTCGAACACCAAATGTATGTAAGGCTTGCCTCAAGGCACGTCGTCAACTGGGAAAATCAGAAAAGTTAAGATTGTAAGTCCCTAGAGCTTCATAGACACAAGTTATTTCACAGAAAACAAAGCAATGTCAAAACATTATAGTTTTCCTTGTCATAAAAGCCAATAGAACCTGTTTGACATGCTCAATATTGAATGAACAAAGCAATGTCACAGAAAAACTATCTAAAGTCTGAAGAACTATCTAATCAAGCAATGTCACAGAAAAAGAAAAACAAGTTCACACAAACAAAATTCATTTCAAACAAAATCAAGCAATAGTATAAACCCTAATTCTTCCTTACCAATGTCGTCACTGTGAAATGGTTTCCTCTCAGTTTCAGTGAGAAGATGAGCGGTGCAGTGTTGGAGAAGAAGAGAGCGAATAGAGGCGAAGAAGAGAGCGAAGCCCTTTTCAGTCGTCACAGAAGCGAAGCGAAGTTGAGCGAATGAGAAAGGATTCACAGAAGCAACGCGATACACTTCCTGAAATCAAACTTCGCTGAAACCCGAAATCACAGAAGCAACGCGATGCGATGAAAGCGATGAAGTTCGAATTGATTGAAAAATGGGTTCGACATGTACGATGAAGTTCAGAAGTGATTGAAAATGGGTTAGGTATGCCACATAGATTATATTT
Source organism: Vicia villosa (assembly GCF_029867415.1). NCBI lineage: Eukaryota > Viridiplantae > Streptophyta > Magnoliopsida > Fabales > Fabaceae > Vicia > Vicia villosa. Next base: position 75,044,484 of record NC_081185.1, on the reverse strand, counting down.
AGACCCATTAATATTGCCACATAGATTATATTTAGACCCATTAATATTGCCACATAGATTATATATTTTAAGTTATAAAATTAAACAATTTTTTTTGTTTATATACAATTACACCCGTTTTTTAGTTTAAAAGGAGTAATTGAAATTTTATTATAATAAATTTTTTAATTTAAACCCGTTTTTAGGAAAAAGGGTGTATATTATAACCAGATAATACAAAAGTGACATACTATTTACAAAATTGCCACAAAAAATTCTCAATTACACCCGTTTTTAGTAAATCGGGTGTAAATTTTAAAATTATATTGTATTATTTGTACTAGTGACAACACCTAAACCAACATCCATTTTCCATCTCAAGCTTCCCAATTTAGATCAAACCAACACTGCACTGCATGGCCTTTCAAAATAAGATAGTCACTCCACAACAATATTAGAATAATTTCAATCCAAAATGACTTGCATACTAATACAATAAGAGTAGAAAAAGTATCATAATTATCTTGCATTAATCAATTAAAAGTTTACATGATGACGAGGCTCTTGTCCCAAAAGCTAATTTCTTTAACATTTGGTGCTTAACATTTTCCGTTATGAATGAAGCACTCTTGATTGACATTCTCTTCATTACTTTCGAGTTCTGCATAATAAATTCAGCAAATTGAAGCCCACATTCAGTATATTTATAGCCTTTAAGCAAACATGTTCTCAGCTGTGTTGAAATACATGTCGGAACAATTTCTGGATCCTTCCAATTATCAACAACATCTTTTCCATTATTCCAATAGTTCTAGACAAAATTCACGTACTTTTCATAAGATAGGTAAAAAAAATGGTGAAGTATAAACAAAAGAGATTGGTAGATACGAAAACCTGGTTAATGGTGAGACTTTGAAGTTTGGGACAAATTTTCAGCATTTCTAGCACCCTCAACCATTTCCTAAGGTTTGTATCTAAGGTTAAGGCTTATGGCTAAAATATTTAGGATAATAGCTAAAGAAGTGAAAAGGGCAAAAATTGAGATTTTAGGGAGGGGTACTCGCCTTGGTTATCCAAGTGCCTACGTACCTCCTTAGGGAGGATCAGAGTCTACGTAGTTCGGGCACAGGGTTGTACGCCTTAGAATTGATATGAAGGTGTTGAAGGTATTTTGAGTTACTAGTTTTTGAATTGCGAAGTTCGAAGGTATTTTGAATTACCTTATCGTAGTTTTGAACATCGCAGTGTTGAAGAGATGAAAATCTGTAGTGTCGTGGTTTAGTGTATTTTGAATGTTTGGGCGTACAACCCTGATTTAATATGTCACCGTTAGTTGCGATGATCAATAGATTTGATCATTATAGTTAACGGATTAAAGGGGTATTGCTGGTTACTCTGACCGATAGATTCGATCGTCGCGGGCAGCAAATAAAATGTATTTTAATCTTGTAATTTTTTATCTCTTGTCTAATGTGACTAATAGATTTAGTCGGGTCGAGAAGAGAATTAATTAATGGTTAATGTTCTTTGCCAAATGGGCAGTAGGATTAGGCAAACCCTAATATGTTGATAACCTTTCTAGGGTTTTCATTGTGATTTTTAACCATTTAAACTAATTAAATCAATTAAATGAATCATCGAAATAATCGGATAATCGGAAAATATTATAATCCTACCCTAATCATTAGCCTAATACTAATTTTTATATCTTAACCCTAATTATATTATTAACTTAATTTTAAGATTAAATTATATACAATAATTAAGATACAATTCCATAAACAATATAAAAATAATTAAATAAAACCAAAATAAAACCTAAGTTCAATTTAAATTAGGAGAGAAAATATAAATAATATAAGTTTATAAAATAAACTAATAAAGGAATTAAAACATAAAAACCTAGGCAGTAATCCTATGTGGCAGCCCTTGATGAGTATCCACAATGGAAGCACAGTTCCTGGCCTTTAGATCTGATGGTGATGGGATCCTATGGTTTGGATGTGAGATGCATCATGCTCGCACGTGGAGGGAGTCGCACTTAATCTTGTAAAAGTACAAACCAAAAAGCAAAGAAAAAAGAAAAGATAGCATGTGGGACGCTGGGATCGAACCCAGGTCTCTTGGGTTACCACAACATACTCCTTGCCGTTTGAGCTACGCTGCCTTGTTTGTCATGATACGAAACACAACAATTATATACAAAAACAAAAAGTCAAATTTTAAACCCAGAAACGCGCGCCTACTGTCTTCTTCTTCATCCGAAATTCTGCAAAACTGGGCAGACCTTTAGCCACGGTTTTGTAGTGTAGCCATAGCCTGCCATCATCCCCTTCGTCACGCAATGAAAATAAACCCCAATTAATCATATAGATTCACTAAATCCCACCCTCCGAACGTGAAAACGCCCTCGATTTGGACCGATTTTGTCTCTATCTATGGAGCCCCAAATCATGAACCAGAAAACCTAGCCATGGTGAATATCTGTACCTGTATTAAAACTTCAATCAAATGGCACAGAGAGATTGTAAGCATAATTATAAACACAAATACGAATCCAAACTCGATTTATGATGCCTTCATGATAGAATTCAAACCGAAAATTTAGAAGCACAAAACGTGAATGTCCGGGTACATATGAGTGCGTTCAGATCGATGCTGATAATTCAGTTTCGCTTAGTAATCGTTAAGGAAGCGATTGGAACTATTTATTTGACCCGAATTAGGATACAACTTGGAAAACGAATTAGTTTTTTTTCTTGAGTTTTCACGAACTCAGTTTTGTTCTTGGAGGCAGCAAAAACCCTCCCCTTCTGTCTGCAATTCTTGTTGATTTATATATGATTCAATTAGGTTATGAGAGCCCAATCAGAATCTTTTTTAATTGAAGAATCAAGATTTGATTTCCATGGCATCCAAACTTGCTATTTTTTGGTCCTTCTATTTTCCACCCTTGTTTCCACCTTTTTTTTGTATTCCTTGGGCCTTAGGATTTTTAACAACAAAGTTTCTTTTTTTTATTTATTTTTATTTCATAATAATTTTTTTTTTGTATTTTACTTATTATTTTAAATGAGTAGAATAATAATGATAAATAGCAATAATTGACACTAATAATAATAATAATAATAATTCTATAATAATACTAATCAATAGATATTAACTCTAAATAGTAATATTAATACTAATTCTAATAATATATAATTAATAAAACTTAGTTAAAAATAATAAACCTAATTAATTAAAGCCTAATACTACCTGATAATAGTTCTGATATTAATAAGAATTAATAATGCTAAATACTGATAGTTAGTCGATAAAAATAATAATAATCAAGACAAATATTGGTAAAACCCAAAAATATCCCCAAAAATGATACAACCCTTGTAATAATTGGGCCCAACGTTTGGGACCTAAACACCTGTTAATTACGCCTTTGTTTTAATTCAACCTGGTTTATAAGAGAGCGAGTTTGACAATAGAAATGTCAAACCCCATGGCTCTTAATTTTGAACCTTGATGGATTAATAGACGTATATTTGATCGGGCAAATTTTGGGGTATGATAATGTGTACAAAGAAGGAAGTCGAGGTGTTCTCTGTTTCATCCAAAGAAGAGAATCGGTTGAGATTTAAAAAGGCTTATGTTGGTCGGGTTATTATTTCGGGTTCAACTTACAATATTCAAACCCATCTTGAAATGGAGGGGATGTTCATGATCAAGGTAACACCAATGGGGGGAAACGTTTTCTTGAAGAATTGGAGGAAGGTTTTATAGAGGATTTGATAGGAGAGGGCGAAACATGGTGGAAGGACTGGTTTGTTGAAATTAAAAAATGAAGTGATATGGTGGTGGAAGATACAAGAGTGGTGTGCCTAAGAGTCTTTGGGATCCCGGCTCATGTTTGGACACCAGATTTCTTTGCGGCATTGGCGAATCATTTAGGGGTGTTCATTTGTGTAGACGAACACATGGCTAAAGGGGACCGCTTTGACGTTGCAAGAATTATGGTGCGAGTGGATATTGCTTTTACAGTTCTGGAGGTGTTCAAGATGGAAATCGATGGCAAGAAGTTCTCAACAGTTCTGAGGGAAGACAACTATGGATCTCCTAGAGCTTGCACAGGTATTCTCACAACTCAAATCCCTGGCCCCGAGTCGTCAGACTCTGATGATTTTATGTTAAATGATATGCAAGTTGGGGAAGATGTGGGGGGTGATATGTCGGAGGAAAGTATAGAACAATATTCTAAAACAATGTTTAAAGACAACCATGATCCAGTAAAGAATAGTTTTTCTTTCGTAGAGGGAATTGAAGGGAAATGTAAAAACAAAATGGTGTCAGTTGCTGAAGAAGAATCAAGGAGTAGGGTTTTGGTGTTAACAGGGGGAGAAGAAGAAGAACAACAATTCAGTCAGCATAGCTCTTTTGATGGTGATGTGATGAAGTTGAATGAAAAAGGGCAGTCGGTGGTCTTGATGAATAGAAACGGGACTGCTAGTGATCTTAACGGGATGAGGAAAAGGCAAAACAATATGAGGCGAGATGGTTCTGTTAGTTTGAAGTTGGATAACCATAACAGTTGTCAGTTTGAGCAGTGTGGGAGTGACTCTTTCAATCTTAATTCTGGGCAGAACAATCAAATTGGAGGGATCAGTAGCTTTAATGAGGTAGGCGGTGGAGTGAGTGGTTTTTGTGAGGGTGCAAGCAGATTTGGTGATAAATTTTCTGAATTAAGAAGGGATTCGTCTTCTTTGAATCAAACAGTCGTGGGATGCAGCCTTGAGAGAGGGATGAAGGAAACCAAATTGATGGGTACTGAAGGAAAAAGAGTAGTTAAGAAGGTAAGATACAGAAAGTTGAATGATTGGGGTGAAAAGGGCCGGACTACTAGATGGAGATGCTTGAATGGCAAGGGTGTGGGGAGGAAAGCGAGAAAGATAATAGATGCAAACAATTTGGGGGCAGCGAATGTTGTTTATAGTGGATGCAGTTCAACTTTCTATGGAGTCCATAAGGAAGAATCGGATATTCGTTGTAATAACGGGGGATTATGGAAATATTTGGACAGTAAAACGAACGGTAAATTGTTGTCGGCAATCGTAGCTTTGGGGTAGTGGATATGGAGGGAAGGGGCAATTTGGAGAGGAGGTTAAGTCAAATGGAGAACGAAGGTGGTATAGGAAATGGGGTAGGGAGGAAGGATAAAAACGGGTTGAAATGCTTATTGGAAGTTTGAATATAAGAGGGGGTATTAGGGCGATTAAAAGGAGAAGGATAAGTGACTTAATAAAAAGAGGTAAGGCGGATATCTTCTTCATACAAGAATCTAAAATCACCAACTTAAAGGAGGAAGTAGCTAAAAGTTTTTGGAGGTCCACGGAAATTGGGTATTCGTATTCAAATTCGGTGGGAATGTCGGGGGGTTTGATTATTTTATGGAATGAGGGGAATTTGGAGGTTGTATGTAGCTTTAAAGGGGACGACTTTTTGGGTGTTAAGATTGTTTGGAAGGGAGATTTGTATTACTTGATCAATATTTATTCATCATGCCATTTGAGTAAGAAGAAAAGGATATGGAGTGAATTGTTGGATTTAAAAAACATTTACAATGATGGGGAGTGGATAATGGGGGAGATTTTAATGCTATAAAGATAGTAAAGAAAGGAAAGGGAGGTCGGTGGGTATGCACAACAATGAATGGAGTTTGTTTTCAGAGTTTATTTCTAAAAGTGGTTTGGTAGATATTCCTTGCAAGGGTAAAAAGTTCTCTTGGTATAGTGGGGATGGAAAGTCGATGAGTATAATTGATTGATTTCTATTGTCGGACAAAGTAGTGAATAAATGGGGGGTGATTGGGAAACTAATTGGAGATAGAGACATTTTGGATCAATTTCCGATATGGATTGTGAAGGATTACACTAATTGGGGTCCTAAGCCTTTCAAATTCAATAATAAATGGTTTTCTATCAAATGTTTTGCTTCGTTTGTGGAAAAAGAATGGAAAATTTTGAAAGTGGAAGGGAGAGGCGATTTCGTTCTTAAAGAGAAACTTTTTCTTTTAAAGGACAAACTTAGAAGGTTGAACATAGAAGTTTTCGGAAGTTCGATTTGGAGGTTGAAGAAGGGGTTAGGGATTTGAATGGGGTTGATGACAGATTGGAGATGGATCCCGATAGTTTGCTCGATGTGAACATGGAGAAGAGAAAGGAAGCGTCTTGCCAAATATGGAGGAATTTGAATATTAAAGAAAACATGCTTCTTCAAAAATCGAGATTGAAATGGATTAGAGAAGGAGATTCTAATAGTAGATTTTTTCATAAGGTGTTAAAATAAAATAGGAGGTTTAATCATCTTGGTCATATTCAAGTGGAGGGACGTTTGGTGGAGTCCGTGGAAGAAGTAAAGTGGGCGGTATTCAAGCACTTTAGTAGGAAGTTTGTTGAGAGGGAGGCGGATAGGCCTTTGTTGGAAGGCATTTTCTTTATAAATATTAGTGTGGAGGAAGCTATGGACATCGAAAAACCTTTTAAGGAAAGTGAAATAAAGGACGCAATTTGGGGATGTGGGGGAGATGAAAGTCCGGGTTCGGATGGGTACACGTTCTTATTTATAAAGAATTGTTGGTCTTTTCTTAAAGAAGATTTTATCAACTTTTTCAATTACTTCTATTCCGGTAAGGTTCTTTCAAAGGCAATCACTTCCTCTTTTTTTTTTACTTTGATTCCAAAGACAAAGAATCCTTTAGGTTTGGATGAGTATAGACCAATTTGTTTGGTGGGATGTATGTATAAAGTGGTGGCCAAACTCTTGGCGGGGAGGTTAAAAAAGGTGCTTAATTCGATCATATCTACTTGCCAAAGCGCTTTTGTATCCGGAAGACAATTGTTGGATGGTGTTCTAGTGACGAACGAAGTAGTGGATTATGCTAGAAAAGAAGGAGAGAATTGTTTACTTTTTAAAGTGGATTTTGAGAAGGCCTATGACAAAGTTAGTTGGTATTTTTTGAGGTATATGTTGAAAAGAATGGGGTTTGGTAGTAGGTGTATGGAGCGGATGGAATTATTAATTTTCAATATAGCAAAATGTCGATCCTTGTCAATGGGAGTTCTACCAAAGAGTTTGATGTTTGTAGAGGATTGAGACAAGGTGATCCGCTTTCACCTTTTCTCTATGTCATAGTGGCGGAAGGGCTAACGGGGCTTGTGAGAAAATCCATACAAGTTGGAGAGTTTGGAAGATTTGATATTAAAGGTTCTTGTTGGGTGAATATCCTTCAATTTGCGGATGATACTTTAATTGTGGGAGAAGGCACTTGGAAGCATGTTTGGGCAATTAAAGCGGTTCTTAGAGATTTTGAACTTGTCTCGGGCCTTGGAATTAATTATCACAAGAGTAAGTTGATTGGTATAAACAATAGCAATTCTTTTTTGGAAGCGGCTTATTTTTTACTTTCTTGTAAAGTGGAGGAGAGCAACTTTCATTTTCTTGGCATCCCGATTGGTTTCGACCCTAGAAAAGAATCGACTTGGAATGCTTTATTAGTGAAGATGAAGAAGAGGTTGGGAGGTTGGTAGAATAGGTTCCTCAATTTGGGTGGAAGAGTTACTCTTTTAAAATCCATTCTTAGTTCTTTAACTATTTTCACCATGTCTTTCTACAAAATGCCTCCGAAAGTAGTGAAAGAGTTTACTAGGATTCAAAGTAATTTCCTATGGGGTGGGTTGGAAGAAAAGAGGAGGATACATTGGGTAAGTTAGAATAAGATGAATCTTCCTTTTGACAAATGCGGTTTGGGAGTTAAAAATATTTCGTTGTTCAATTTAGCTCTTCTTAACAAATGGAGGTGGAAGATTCTTCAAGGAAGCGAGTCTCTTTGGTACAAAGTGTTGAAGGCAAGGTATGGTGATTTAAATTCTCTTGTTTATAATGGTGGTAGTGGTATCAAAATCTCTTCATCTTCATCCTTTTCTTGTTGGTGGAGGGACATTGTGAATATTAGTAGGGGTTCTTTGAATGATCTGTTAGTAGAGTGTTGTAGATTTAACATACATAATGGTTTCAAAACTCCCTTTTGGGAAGTTAATTGTTTGGAGGATGTCATTTTGAAGGAGGCATATCCGGAGCTATATAAAGTGTCTTGTTTAAAAGGAGTGTCAATTGCGGCGATGGGAGGATGGAGAGATGGAAAGTGGTTATGGGGTGATTTTGGGGTGTCATCAGATTTGGTGGAAACCGATTCTTTGGAGACGCTTTTTTGGTTTAGGTCTCGGTTGGAAGCTTGGAGTAGGGATTGGGAAGGAAAAGAAGGAGAAAATGATAAGGTAACATAGGCTTGGAATTCCGCTTCGGATTTTTGGGTTGCATCGTGCTACGAGTACTTGTTAGCTGGAGATTTCGTTGGAAGAAAATATTCTTTGAAGAGTTAAAGTTCGAAGAAGGATGCTTACTGATGACCATTTCTGAGATTAAAAATGGCTACTGATGGCCATGTTTCGAGGATGTTGTTTAAGTTGAAGTGAAGATGATGAAGATTGAAGTTAGTTCGAAATAAATTGTCTCTAAGACTTAAGCGTTTTTTTACGAAACACAAAGAGTACTGAAGCTTGGCGCGTTTCCGTAGCATTCTCGGTTTTGATAACGTTGCCACGTATCGAAAGAGGATTCAGGCGGGAGGATTTGAATTTCGAAATAGTCTGTGTAACCGAATAAGGAAAGATGGCATCCCAGAGATTCGAAGCGTATGCATGTGAGCAACGTGGCATCATATTAGTGTAGGACCGTTAGGGTCGAAACTAGTATAAATAAGGGTCTTAATGTTAGGAATCCGGGTGTTCATTTTGTACAAATCACTCACAAATTACTCAAGTACCAAGTGTTAAGAGAACGAGTTTTCGCTGAGAAATGTACGTATGACACCAGCACCATTTTAAATACTTTTGTATCTTTCTTTATTCAAGTATCTTTTCAATTCCTTTATCTTTTGTTTAACTTTCATTCGAAGCATTTTACATTTCTGCATTTAACATTCTTGCACTTTATATTCTTGCACTTTATATTTCTGCAGTTTACACGCTTTCTATGTTTCTTTGTCAAAGTTATATTAACGTGTATAACAAGTTTTGTTTCACATGAGTAGTTATATGATCACATCACAAACAAGTTTTCGAAGCAAGAACCAACAAATATGAACCAAGTTATATCAAAAAACAATTGTTTGACTATGTCTTAGGATCAATCTAGTCGATTCTGCGAGTAACCAAAGTATATTTTATAGTTTGGAAGACTAGCGGTTGTTTACCGGAAATCACCGTAAACAAATTGGCACGCCCAGTGGGACTGTGTCAACCAGATTGTCATTAATTTGTTGTTTTGTTTTGTCTAGAAAATATCAAGACCTTGTATGAACCTTAGGAACGGTAAATTAATCAGCAGTGCACCACCGATTCCTAAACGAAGGTACAACAAGAAAATGGTCAATGTGGCCAGTGAAGGGGGAGATCAAGATCCCCCACAGGGGTCAGGAAAAGTAGCGGCAAATTCTACGCACGTTTCGACTTCTACTCAAGGAGCCCAGGATATACCAGGGTCGACAGGATCTGCAGCCATAGGTAGTTCCCATGCTATGCCCAAAAATACATCAGGGCCAACAGGGATTGTCCCAGTCTCGAGTTCGACTACCGTGCCTCCGCTTACAGGCACAAGCGAGATACCACCTTTCTCGACAAATGCCGTAAGTCAATTATATACCCCAGGACCATCTTCATCTGCTTTAGAAAGTTGGAGACCTAACAACCCATATGGAATGTCGTATTCATACATGGCAGGATTACGAGGGGCAGGATCCACATACACTGCACCTAACCCAACGACGTTTTCGCCTAATGTCGGTTCGATAGGTCGAAGCACGCAAAACACAGGCTTTTCTGCCCAAATACCTCCCTTAACTACCAGTAGTCAAGCGGCATTTAGATAGGAAATGGATGCAAGTAACCATGATATGTTAGGTGTCCTTGCTAGAGAATTGGGGTCAATCTTTAATCCATTAGCGACAAACATTGCCAAGACTTACCAGGATAATGCAGAAACATATCAAAAAATATCTTCACAAATAGGACGAATGGCGGATTTCTTAGGAGTCCCTCAAAATAGGCGAAAAAACAACCAATCAACCTATCGAGAAGGGGACCCAGTCCTAGAACAAATTCGAAATGTAGTCCCGCCACCTAGGCAGACACCAGTCGAAAGAAATCAAGTTGTAGATTTAGAAACTCAAAGTCAAGCGACCAACATTGGCCAACAAGCAGTTCCCCAACAACAGCCTAGAGTAGTTGTAGTGGGGAGAGACGAACATCCTGACGAAGTTGTACATAGGGTTAGGAGAGACAATTTGGCGACAGAAAACAATCTCACTGTCATGATGGAAAGAATAATGGCTAATAATGGTCTTAGCACTGGATTTCGACGTCCAAATTACACTTCCCCTATAGCCGAATATATTATGCAAGCGGAATTGCCAAAAGGTACTAAAGTACCCAAGTTTACGAAATTCTCGGGAGACACTAGTGAATCGACTGTGGAACATATAGCCCGATACCTGACGGAGGCCGGCGATCTAGCAGGCAATGAATATTTGAGAATTAAGTACTTACCAAGTTCATTATCGAAAAATGCTTTCACATGGTTCACTACCTTACCCCCAAATTCCATAGATGCATGGGCCAATTTGGAAAAGATGTTCCATGAGCAATTCTACATGGGTCAGACCAAGATAAGTTTGAAGGAATTGGCTAGCATTAAGAGGAAGTTCACAGAACCCGTAGATGATTATTTGAACAGGTTCCGTTTGATGAAATCAAGGTGTTTCACCGTGGTTCCAGAACACGAATTAGTTGAAATGGCCACACGAGGTCTAGACTATTCAATCAGGAAGAAACTAGATACCCAGTATCTGAGGGATATGGCTCAACTGGAAGATAAAGTTCGACAAGTCAAACGATTAAAGGCTGAAAAGGCTAGAGCAAACAAGAATTTTAAGAAAGAGAGAGTGGCATATATCGAAGCTGGAGATGCAGAGGGCGAACCTTATAAAGATTCATACAATTTCGAAGAAGTTGAAATAGGCTTAGCCGAATTAAAAGATGGCCAAATGATAGTGCCTCCCAATTCCAAAGTTCCTCCATTGGAGCAACGGAAGAAACAAGGCTTTTGTAAATATCATGGTTTCTTAGGCCATAAAACCTCACAATGCTTTCTTTTCAGGGATCTAATCCAGAATGCTATCAAGGATGGACGTTTGAAGTTCACAGATAAGACAAAGAATCCCATGAAAGTTGATGCTGATCCTTTGAACCTCGCCGACACAAATTACGCTGAACCAGTTGACATCAATATGGTGGATGTGTTTGAGGGTGACATGGCTGAAGAGGAGATAATTTCAACTGGAAAGCAGGCTACTGAACCCCTAGATGACAATACAGTCTTCAATACTGATGTTGAAGAATCCTTTGATGCAGAGATCACTGAAGATCTGAAGGAGAAAACTAGCGAGGCCACTGAAGACCTCAGGGCGAAACTTCAGCAGATACAAATTTTTGAGGCTCCTCCGGCAGTTGTTAACATGGTCAATGTTAGGCGACCTTTATCTGAAATAGAAGAACTAGAAAAATGGATGATAAGGGAGAAAGGAAACATTGAAATTCCACCGAGAGGGGAGAGTTTGAAAGATTATCTCTGGGAGTGTCATGAGAAGAATGCTGGAAAAATGCTAATGTGCCCAAGGTGCTCGATTATGTTAAATCGAAGGGTCCAAGCTAACTTTGAGAGGGCCCAATGAGAAAGAATGGAACAACCCTGGAGAGGAGGAAACCTATTGCTGAAGGTGTATCCAAGGACGGAAGAAAGCTTAGTAAGTTTCTTGGTCAGATGTCGCAAAGAAAACACTGAGATTGTATTGTGTCCTAGATGTGGAGCAGTCTATGACGAATTGTTAGCACGATAATTCGAAAGAGTGTTATCCTACATGGGTCGAGAGACTCAGGGACTCCGTCCCAACATGTATGTGTTCGACAACCGGACACCATCGAAGAGGCCTGACAGTCCCCACCCTAGAGCTCGAAGAGTTACATTCAAAATCCCTGCAGACGTACCCAGGGATAGGTGGATGCAAGTTGGTGCAAGAAATAACAAATGGCGAAGTTGAGACCAAGGGGGAAGAACTGCAATGGCTTATAGGAAGCAATTCTAGACCTCAAATCGAGAGATGTACAGGTTGGAGAATTACAAGGGCAAAAATCCTATGTCTAGATCCCAATGGAGAAGACACCAGAGGATGAAGAAGGCCCAGAAAGAATATAAACCAAAGGAGGTCGGAGAATCTAGCAGTAACAAAATCCCAATGCAGGGGGCAAGGACAAGCAAACCTCCGCTGGAACGCAAGTTGTTCAGTTCTGATAACGAGAAAGAAGAAGAAAAAATGCAGTCTAGTCCGTGGAAAGAGGATGACAGATTAACTAATGACTTCGACTCAGACAGAGTTTCATCCATAAACTTTAACAACAATGTGGTGTCGGTGCTTCCTCACGAATTTTATCAAGAGACGGAGGTCGAAGATTGCGAAGAAGCTGACACAGAATAAATGGCCAAACACAGACCTGTGTGTTATTATGTGTTGAACAATGGAGCGATCGAAGAACAGAATGCGTTTTTCGAAAGACCAGACCAAGGTATGAGAAACCACTTAAAACCTCTTTATATAAGGGCTAAAATTGAAAACGTGGGAATCAACAAAGTCCTGGTGGATGGAGGAGCAGCAGTGAATCTCATGCCTCAATACATGCTGAAAAGGATTGGTATGTTCGATACCGACATAAGGCCTCATAATATGGTTCTGTCCAATTACGAAGGCAAAGTAGGACATACTCTGGGAGTAATCCAAGTGGATTTAACGGTAGGTTCAGTCACACGGCCCACAACGTTCATGGTCATATCAGCAAAAGCCAACTATAATCTGTTGTTGGGAAGAGAATGGATCCATGGAGTAGCTGCAGTGCCTTCAACAATGCACCAGAGGCTAACTATTTGGAGAGAAGATGGCATAGTAGAAAATATAGAAGGGGATCAGAGTTATTACATGGCTGAAGTTAACCAAGTCAACAAAACTAATTTCGACAGGAACTTAGCCAATATAGGGCCATGTAATGCAGCAGAAGATTTTTACGCCCCAAATAAGAATGCAATGTACTATCTATCTTTGCATCCAAATGGATTCCAGTGGAATAGAGAAATAATGGACGGGCCAGAATACACAGAACCTATCGAAGCATTACCAACGAGACGGCCAACTGGCTGGGACGAGGACGGTAATTATGCTTGAGTCATCTTTTTTCGAAAAGATTTCGGCTTATATAGCCGAGAACAAAAGAAAAGCGGCTCTCGAGGCCGAATTAGCAAACATGGTTGTCGAAGCCATATCAGGTCCGGGGGTCCAGCTTGTAACACCCCTCTAACACCCCACGGCAATTAACAAAATTAAATCAGAGTGAACATGCAAAGGGTGTCACAATTCAAAAATAAAAGAAAACACGTGTTCGGCATATGTCATGCATTCACTGAAACATCTGAAATTATAACTCATAGATAAAAATCATGTTTACACAGCGGAATCAAATCATCAAGTCAACATTACATCATTAATGTATCAGACTTCAAATAAAATAAACAATAGAGTTATAATTCGAAACTCAAAACATCGCGCCCCCAGTGTTTCATCTATCAGAGCATGACACCGACACAAAAACTAAACCGACTTATGAGCTAATCCTCACCAAGTCGAAAGCAGCTATCCTCAATCTGAAAATTGTCTACAAGTAAGGGTGAGTCTCATTCTCAATTAATCAATGTTATGCATTCATATGCAACAAAACATCATAACATATCATTCACCCAATTTGTCATATATTCAGATTCACTTCTATTATTCATCAATTCACACAATAATAGATTACAACACAACACAGAAATCCATACAATCATGTTATGACAAAATGCATATGACACAACTGACACTATGCATGTAGTGCCAAAATTCGTGAATCACATTCACAAGACTTCTCTCTTTGATACTGCCCTTCAAGTCGCTTACACCCCACATGGGCACACGACTAACCTCATCGCTCACACCCCCATGGGCACACGATGACTGCTTACTAATCTCCGCACAATGGGAATTAGCCACCAACGATCCTGTCGCGCGCTCGGTTTTTTGGCCATACCTCTCGCGCAGAGATACGTGAACTGACTCTTTTTGTTTCTGCTTTTGTGCTTGAAAATCAGAGAGTCGCCACCGACCTTTTATTTTATCCAATTAAGGAAAGGTTTATAAAAGAAACAGAAAAAAGACCTTTAAGAAATTCTGGGTAAGGGGGTAGGTTATACAAAGGGAAGGTGTTAGCACCCTTTGTATCCATGGTTATCCATGGGCTCTTTAATTTGCTTAGCTCACTTGTTTTCAATTACTTTTCGATTGCCTTGAAATGCTCGTATGTGGTTCCAAATACCTTTGTAAATTGACTTTGTAATGATCCTTGTGTGGATGTATACAAAGTGTTTTTATCTTTCAAAAGATGTTTTTTGAAAAAAAGAACGTTAACTTCGTAATGATCCTCGTTTGGATATATACAAAGTATTGTCTTTTTTTGAAAGTTTTATTTTGAAAAACAATGATATATGAGAGATTTGTTTGTTTTGATTTGAGCAAGCAAATTAGGAGGTCTACCCTGAGTTATAAGGTCTTTATCCTATTTCCTTTAAAAATCTATCCTTTCACCGGATATAAACAAAAGTTCGATTTTGCGTTTGAAATAATAGAATTTGATTTTGATTTTGAAAAGAATGAGAAAGGGATTACCCTAAGAGGTGCAAGTGTGATTGTGTTTGGATTCAAATATTTTATCTTTGAAGTTAGTGATCTAACGATTCAATTTTATCTTTGGCATACACGCAGTTTATATGTGCTGGAATTTAAAATGCGAAATGTAAAATGCGGAAAGTAAATCTACGCTATTACATCGATTTTGCGGGAAATGTAAACTAGCCTATTTACATGAATTTGACAACCTATACATTTATCTAGGAATTTAAATTGCAAGAAAAATAAAGAAGTGTTTTTGGTTTTTTATGATTGTTTTTAATTAAAATTAATGCATGATTAATTTAATTAAAATGAGGAAAAAAGATGAAAATAAATTTCAAACCTAAAAATTAAGTTCAAAATATGTTCAAAATGCTTGTTAATTAATTTTTAAAACAAAACTAATTTTTTTGGGATTTTTGAAATTGATTTGAAATTTATTAAGTTAATTAATACATAATTATACAAATAATTATACAAATAATTAAAACTTAAAGAGAAAATTATTCTAAATATGTACAAAATTAGCCTATAATATATAAACAATATTTAATATAAAGAAAAATTTTTTTTACGATTTTTTGATTGGTTGAAAATAATTAAAAAGCAAATATATAAATATATACTAATTAATTATACCAAAATATTGAAATTATGAAGAAAAATAAAATATTTTTATTTCAGAAAATAAAATATTATTTTATCAACTTAAAAATATTTTTTGTGTATTTTTTGGATTTTTGAAACTATTTTAAAATATTTTTGCAAAGAAAATTAAATAAAATAGAAAATATAAATATTAATGATCAGATGTGGTAATTAAATAAAGTCCATGGTATGGACTGCTTTGTCTGGTGCGTTGGATTAAATTATGAGGTGATCTTGTGGCTCAGTTTAGAGAGAACATGGTACAAAGATAAGACTGCTTGCACTGAATTCAAAGAGAATTCAAACTTTTGATGGGGTCCACGCGCGCCAAAACTGGCCAATGGAGAAGCAAGGATCGGCCACGCATGCGGTCAAACTTTCCACATGCACTATTCATCATCCCTAACCTATTTCCTGCGGATTTTGCTTCAGAAACAGCTGCGACTTTACCTGCGGATTTCGCTTCTTTTTTCATGCTTTTTAAAACCTGCAAAAACAGTTGTGAACAAAAACAAAAGGGACCCAGATCGACTTAAAATGACCTCCTGAACACGATGGTGGTGTTAGTTTTGCTATTTGAGTGTTGTAGCTATGGATTCGAAGAGATTAAAGTTTGAACATGCATGAACACTCAACAATGGTATTGAGCAATTTTCACGTGGAAACCAACATGTTAAAGCCCAGACCTGCCCTATAGGACCTCATGAACTCATTGGAATGATTAGATTACATTGAGGTTGATTAAATATAGGAAAACGGAAATTAATTATGTATGAATATGAAGAACACTATGCACGTGTTACGACTCTCATGGGACCATATTAAGGGTTCATTCTTACTCTATATGATCTCAGAAGATGATTGGAAAGCTTATTTTGTATTGATATTGATTGGAAATATGAAAATGAAAATTACAAAGTTTGGAGATTTTTTTGAGAATTTTGAGAAGTTTATGGCTATGCTCTTGCTATGATTTCGTGTGTCTTTGTTGTTGGAGTGTCTTGAGCTATTTATAGGCCATGGAGTGCTTAGAATTGAAGCTAAGAAGCATTCATTGCTTGGTTGAATTTTTTACTTTCAAGCTTAAAATTCAAGCAACCCTTGCTTAATTTTTCCACACCTCTTGCCCTAGGCTTTCCTTGTATCTTCCTTGCTGCAAAATTGAAGATTCTTTGTGGCCTTAGCTTAAGAATCAAGCTATGCATTATCCTTCCATTTTCCTTTTTTTAATTTAATCTTAAATGTGATAAAATTAAACCAAAAATGGATAAAAATGGTGTGGGCTTTGTCTTGGTCGTGGGAGGCCCATAATATCATGGCAAACATGTTTGAACCATGAAAACTTGGCCCCATTTGGAAAAAATACATTTTTGAGCAATGTTGGTTTTATGCATTTTCCCAAAATTTAGCCAACTTCAACAAGGTGTAAATCCCTCAATTTTTGTCATATGAAGTAGATCTTGCACTTTTTGGAAACCTCAAAGAGTCCTCTAACCAATGTCTTTTGTCTCATGTAAAAATGATTTTTGATGCTCCTTGTGTATCCTTTTGAAAAAAGTGTCTTTTTGTTGACTTTGAAAATGACCTGTAATGTCTTGGTTCATATTTTTCAAATGGTGAACCTAATGACCATGGGACCAATAGAATTTGAAAGATAATTGAATTTCCTTCAAAATGAGCTTTGGTTTGAATTTTTTGGATGAAGGATGAGAGAGTTATGACCAGTCAAAGTTCAGTTGACTTTTTAGGAGAAAACCCTAATTTTGAATCTTAGGGTTTTGTTGATTTTTGATCTTTCCTTAATGAATTATGATCATCCAATGATCAAATGATGCATCCTTTGACAAAATATGGATGTTGACAAAAAATTTCATTTTTGACTGTCTGTTGACTTTTTGGTCAAACGGGTCGTTTGTTGACTGTTTGAGCTGTTGACGGTGCGTCTGAGTGAATTGAAGTTTGAAAATTTGTATGATGGTACTTTGAGATGTATGGAGGTCCATGAAATCCATTTGAGGTCTCAAAAACTTGTTTCTCCTGAAAAAACAATAAACCCTAATCAGGGACTGTTTTTGTAGGAGACAGTTAAGCGTACCTGATTTTTGTGCAGTGCTGAGTCTCTGCTAATCATGTGATATTCAGAAGACTTCTAGGACAAAAATCTTGGAATTTTGAAATGCAAAAGTTTGATTTGATTGATGGTACAAAACACGGAGAATTGTACTGTCAGCAGTTTGACTGTCAACTGACTGTTCAGGCATTAATGGTTAGAGTGAAAAATCAACAGTCAAAGTTAATTTTCTTTTTGTTGTTTTTGTTTTATGTGAAAGATGAAAGTTTATTTACATGACTTGTTAAAAAACACAGACATAATAAATAATTAATATTTACTGTATGCGAGCAAAATTACCGACAATAACCCTGAAAAATCATTTAATGTACAGAAACATAAATATTTGACTGGCAGAAAACACACAAAATATTATCTGAATAATTAAGCAACAATATGACAAATAGTACAACATTTAATATTGACAGTACAAACATTACATACTATAATGAACAGTACGACGAATAAACGGTACATTTAAGAAAATAAGAGATACGGCAAACTTTAAGAATGACGATTAATAACCCATGCTATGACCAACAGAAAATAGATGATCGGGAGTGTAACCATCGCAGGTCAACATTTTTTCAGGACTATGCAGACAGAAGAAGGACATGATCACCACCACAATGGTGATGACCATAAGAAAACACGTTTCCCACCGCTTCGCCATTTTGTCGGGGGAAGAAGAGAGAATGGATATGAAGTAGAAATTTGAGAAATGATTTAGAATTTGATGTGAGATTTTATGGAAAAAATGAGAGGTATTTATAGAATGAAAAGAGGGATAGAGACGTTGGGGAATGAAGTGATTCCGTACAAAAGGAAAATTTGAGTGGGAGTAAGATTTGAAAGAAAGTGTATGATAGTGTTAGGAAAAAGAGAGATGTGTAGAATAAAGTTAAGATTTGATTTTTGAAAAAGAGATTTGAAAAGAGATTTTGAAAATAATGGAATATAGTACAAAAGTTAGTGGGAAACAAAAATTAGTAATAATTTACTTGTTTACCAGTACAGTCTGAATCCCGGACTCTGCGCCTACAAAAGATTTAACTCTGTACCAATTGCGTCAGTACTACTTATCTGTAAATAAATATCAAATAAATAGCGTGTGTGAAGCAATAAACAGTGCTTGGCGTTTGCGTAAGAATAAATTCAACAGCGAGCCAAAATACTGTATAAGAAAAGATTCTAAAAATCAAGTATTCATAAATCAGGATGTGAAAATCCAAGATTATATGAAACTCTTAATTTTTAGATTGAAGTTTTCTTGAAAAAAGATGCGGGCAAATTTTGGGGTATAACAGATCCACTCATCAACGGGATCCAATGTAAATGATTTATGAATGAATGCACACATATCACATACTTATATCATCACCGATCCGATGCTTAACATCGTCTCATTTCATCTCACCAATATCATCACAAACAAGTATGTACATGTCCCAGCATCATTCAATCATTCACATACATTCACCACAATCAACATATTAATATTAACAGCATATTAATATTCACAAATCATCATCATATAATTCTCAACAATCATCACATCGTAATGTTTTCAAACAACATCTTATATTGTCACATTTCATCATACATGTCAACAATACATCATCCCATTTACACAAATCGTCACATGATTAATATTTCAACATAGCATGTATTTAACACATCTCATCACATATATGTACAATGCATCATTCACCAAGAAATAAAATCATATTTAAAATAATTGGATTTACACCTCATTCCATCGTTTAAACACGTAGGCTATCTCATAAGATTCATCGTACTCGAAACGACACTAAAAACAGACCTACGGTTCGAAAGTTACACACCATTTAACTTTCCCAAGAAATAACTATCGCTACAGCACGCGGCGTAACCAAAGTTCGCGGCGCGACCTGAACCACACTGTCATACCCCAAAATTTGCCCATACTATTTCTCTCCTTCAAATTCAAATCAAGACACAGGGCTCGAAAGACATCCCTCCTAAACGAATGCCTGTGAACTAGGGTTTTGATCTTCTCAAAGAGAAATCAACTTCTGATACTTCAAGTGGACTCCATGGTCTCTCATGTGATTTAAAGAACCTCTGTGCCAAGTTTCAAGTCCTGATTCCAAGGATTGCTTAGTCAATGGCCCAAACGATCGATAATCGACTGGTTGACCTAAAAGTCAAACCACAGTCAAAACTTCTGATTTTTGGTCAACATCCTCATTATGAAGTATCATTTATCATTTGATCAACTATTGATCATGATTTATCAAGAAGACTCCAGAAATCAACAAAACCTAAAGTTTCTAAATTAGGGTTTTCTAGAAGAAAGTCAACTGAACTTTGACCAGCCATAACTCTCACATGGAACATCAGAAATTTTCCATCCAAAGCTCATTTTGAAGGAAATTGAATTCTCTACAATTTTGTCTCTCACATGCCAAGGCCAAAAATGCTTCATTTGAGAGATACGAGCCAAAACGTTACAGGTCCTTCTAAAGGATCGCAAAAAGTCATTTTTTCTCAAAGCTCATAACTTGGACATGGTAAACTCAATTGAGATGAAACAAAAAGGGACATTTAGGGGACATCTTGAGATTTCTAAAAAGTCTTATAACATCTTCATCTAATCAAAATTGAGCGAGTTATGGAGTGTGCAAAGTAGGCAATTCTTGAGAGAAACACACAAAAGGGAAGGTGAACAAACTTGTATTTTTGGAAATTGTGACCTAACTTTTAGGGCTCTAACATGTTTACAACCTCAAATATGATCTCTAAACTCATTGCTACACGTGCATGATATTTATTTACATTTATTTGAATTTTTTTTCATTTAAGTATTAAATAAATTGAATAAAATATGAAAACATGAGTTAAGTCATAAAGTTTTGTTTCTAATACATATGGAGGCCCAAGAATACTCAGCAAACCGTGTATATTTGATGAGAATTGATTTGAAAGAGGTTATGGCTAGATTTAGAAAGAATTATATAATTTTAAACCAAATTTGTATCTTTCAAAACACATGAAGTCCAAGCCCACACAAAACCCTAATTGATTCATATAAGTACTCATAACATGGGCAATATGGATAGGACGAAAAAAAAGGGAAGAGAGCAAAAGAATAGGGTTTGCAACAAGAGAAAATTTTTTCAAAACGAGGGCTCACGATTTTTCTGAAAAGCTGCCACTTTCAAAACTCAAAAAACTTTCCATTCACCTCCTGAGTTAACATAAGGTAAGTGCATATGGTTTATAGCATGTGGAAACACCCCTAATTCGTATGCCATGTTCATCATGTTTATAGGATTCTTGAATTTCGTTTTTTTACATATGGCTATATTTAATGAGATTTGACGATGGCTTTGAGTTTGTAAGATGTTTTAAGGAAGGTTAGAAGCATTGGTACGAAGAGTTAACGTGCATGACGAGTTCCACCATGGCTAGGGCAAGTGGAGTTTCATCCTCGGATTCATTGTTCTAGCGCGTTTTAGGCTAAACAAACACCATCAATGGATTCGGAATGCCTCAAATAAGGGATCAGGGCGCCTCTTGTTTGCTTCTAACGTTGTTATTTGAGTTTTTTTGATTTTTCAGAATCAGCTACACGAAAATCGTAGCAAATCCTGTAGCAAAGGCGAAGCAAACCGTAGCAAAAAATCTGGGCTATAACGAAAGGGATGATGAATAGTGACTTTGACTTATGGACCGTATGCGTGGCATATATGTGTGTTGTGATTCGTCTGTGCAGAAAACGCGTGGGACCCAGGCAGATGAATCTTTGACTCTTTCATAATCCTCTATGTTTTAATTTTTTTTAATTATGTTGGGTTAATTATCGTAACCAGCTTGCAGATCAATTGGCAAATGACATACACATGTAACCGGAATGGAGTGGGTTCGAGCCCTAGTGTTACATGTAATTTTTATTACTTTGTTTGTTCACAATTGTTTATGGATCATACGCAGCGCACCTATACGCCCTTACGATACACACTCAGATCTCAACCACCAGATCTCCAATCTCTATGGATCCAACGCCCTGCAAGCTGAAGGTCCACCATAGGCATTCAGAATCTCACAACACCTAACCAAAGCTGAGTTGTTTCTTAATCTTTTTATTTTTTTTTATTTTTATTTTTTTTAATTAAATAAAGTCTTTTGTTTTATTTAATTGCTTTTCTTCTTAGTATTTTTTTTATATAGAAAATATGTTTATCAAATAAATTATATTTTCATATAATTATTTATTTTTAACTTTTAATCGAATGTTCGACTTTTTTACAAAACAATTTTTTTTTATTTGTTTTATATAGTTCTTTTTTTTTTCAATGATTTTAAATTAGGATTTAGGTTTTTACTAATTAATTTTGGTATAATTTTAAACCTTAGTCCGTAGGTTTTAACCTTAGGATTTCTTTGACCTTTGCCCCTGACTCTAAGCCTTACAAACCTTTTGGGTCACAATAAGTTTTCTTAAATAACCCTTTAGGGTTTTATAATCTTTTTTTAGGGTTTTTAATCAATTAGGGTGGTTTGGATCAGTTAATGCACTAACACTTCTCTTCTTTTTATTCGACTTTTCAGGGTTAGTCAAAAATCCTCCGACTACGCGCCATGGCGATCAAAGAAAAGCTAAGTTTCTTATTTATTTCTTTATTTATTTTAATTTCTTTTTATTTTTATTTTAAAATAGGGTTTGCCTCGAGTAATCAATGAATCATGCCTACACTCACTCTATTATTTTCTTTTAATTTTCAGAGATGATCAAGGGTTCGAGGAAGTTGAAGATCAAGGTTCAAGATGAAGATGATAAAACTAATTATTGATTTTTCTTATTTCCGTCTTTTAATTTCCCCCATCCCCGCAGGTATTTATTGTAATAGCGTAGGAGATTTTATTTTCTGCCTTTATTTTATTTTTCTGCTGTGGTTAGTAAAATAGGGAGTGCAAGATTATTAACTGAACCTAGATCGCTAACCTACAAGATAAATGTCATCGAAGTTAACCACATGATTGTTGCACCCACACACCTTTAGGGTAACCCCTCTTGTTGCCTGTCGCTTTATATTGTTGCCTGTTGCCTTTAAATTGTTAAATAATCAAGTCCCTCGATTCCGAGGATACCTAAAGCAATGTTGCCTTCAAAGTTATTGAAACTCCCTCGAGGTTGCCTTATAAAGATAATTGTCCTTATTGCTAAGGTATCCTCGCATGTTGCCTAAAACTTAAATGACTATTATATCCTTCCCTTAGACTACCTGCCCTCTTTATGGCATGGGACAGTCTTATGGCGAACGATTATTCTCGATGACCCTTAAACATCCAATTGAAAGACTTCCTGCCCTCTTATGGTATGGATAGATCCTTTCACTCGAAAGACTAAAAGAACAACTTTTTTTTTAAACTTAGGGTAGTTGCTACTAATTGCTTGCTCTAATTCAAATTACTTTTTACACCTCTTTTCCAAATCAAATTCAAAAAGACTACGCTTATTTACAAGCTAAAGTTCTTCTTTCGAAAATCTTTTCAAACAATTCAAACAAATCAAACAAAGTGAGCTAAAGCAATTAAGAGCCCATGGATAACCATGGATGCAAAGGGTGCTTTTTAAACCTTCCCTTTGTATAACTTACCCCCCGAACTCAAAATCTTTTTAAAAGGTCTTTTCCTGTTCTTTTAGCCTTTCCTAAAATTGGATAAAATAAAGTCGGTGGCGACTCTTGCTTACCGCAACATTTTTGATTATAAAAAGTCAGTTCACCGTATTACACACACAAACACGTTCGCGGCGCCAACTCATGCACGCGGCGCGATACGAGAAAATAAGTACGCCTTCGCGACGCCAACACATGGACGCGGCGCGACCTGGCGATTTTGCAGAATTACGGGTCTGCGTTAGACTCTGCGATTTCACATCCTTTTCACCCAAAAACGATTCCAGACATAGCAGACAGGCATATAATCATCGAATTTCTCATCACACATCATTATACATCAAAACAACACATCAATAACCAACAATCTATACAAATTCATCAATTATCCCAAATCATAACATACCTAACAATATCAAATCCCAATATGCCCAATCGAATCGAATCATACGTTAATCCATCCTATTACCCATAATCACATAATAGAAATTAACCGGAAGAGTCTCCCCTTACCTTAGCCAAGAGTTCTTGATTGGTCTCTCCCTCCATTGCTCCCTCTTTCACGTTCTTCGTATTCCAAACTCTTTTCACATTCCTTTCTCTTATTCCCAATTCCTTATTATTTTATAAAATAACCTTTTAATTAGAATAGGGCCTTTACTAACATAACACCCCCTCATTCCTTAACATCACACATGGCCCAACACCATAACCATCCTCTTCCAATTAAATTCTACAAATCACCAATAATTCTAATTATTAATTAAATTTCCATTTAAATTATAAATTAAAATATACGGGTGTTACACAACTTATCCCACAACCTCCTGACAAGGAAATATACGACGAACAAGTTTCAGGCGAAGAAGCAAGCCAAAGATTAGATGCAATTTATGATGAAGAACCGTTGGGGTTCGAGAAAGACCCAATGGCACCAAATGTAAAGATGTTAGCCCAAGATCCACTTGAAGAAATAAATCTTGGAGATGAAATTCAAAAGAGGGTGACATACATTAGTGCAAAGTTGGGTCCATCCCTAAAGTCAAGAGTTGTTATGTTACTAAAAGAAAATAAAGATTGCTTCGCCTGGGACTATGATGAGATGCCTGGTTTAGGGAGAGATCTGGTCGAATTAAAGCTTCCTATAAAGGAAGGGAAGAAGCCCATCAAGCAAACTCCTAGGAGGTTCGCACCAGAGATTCTCTCGAAGATCAAAGTAGAGGTCGAAAGACTTCTCCGTTGCAAGTTCATCAGAACTACAAGGTATGTTGAATGGATTGCTAATATTGTGCCTATTATTAAAAAGAACGGTTCATTAAGAGTATGCATAGATTTCCGTGATCTAAATGCAGCAACTCCTAAGGATGAATATCCCATGCCTGTGGCAGAAATGCTAGTAGATTCAGCCGCAGGCTTTGAATATTTAAGTATGTTGGATGGATATTCGGGGTATAACCAAATCTTCATTGCAGAAGAAGATGTGTCCAAAAAAGCTTTTCGTTGCCCAGTGGCAATAGGCACCTACGAATGGGTTGTAATGCCTTTTGGTCTGAAAAACGCTGGGGCAACTTATCAAAGAGCAATAAATTCTATATTCCATGATTTTATAAAAACTTTCATGCAAGTGTACATAGATGACATTGTTGTAAAATCTGTTTCAGATCACAGTCGTCTGGACCATCTGAGCCAATCATTCGAAAGAATGAGAAAACATGGCTTAAAGATGAATCCCCTTAAATGTGCTTTCTTTGTGCAGGCTGGAGATTTCCTGGGCTTCGTAGTCCACAAAAAGGGAATAGAAATTAATCAGAATAAAACGAAGGCTATTATGGAGACAAAGCCTCCATCCACGAAGAAAGAACTACAATCTTTACTGGAAAAATAAACTTCTTAAGAAGATTTATCTCTAACTTGAGTGGACGCACACAAGCTTTTTCCCCCTTACTTCGACTGAAGCAAGGAAGGTTCAAATGGCATGCTGACCATCAAGAAGCTTTTGAAAAAATCAAACAATATTTGATGCATCCACCAATATTGTCTCCCCCAAATGGGAAGAAGCACATGCGCCTGTATATCTCAGCTTCAGATAATACAACAGGTAGCATGTTAGCTCAAGAAGATGACAATGGCATCGAAAGAGCCATTTATTACTTAAGTAGAGTACTCAATGATGCAGAGACTAGGTATAGTGCAATAGAAAAACTCTGCCTTTGTTTATATTTCTCTTGTATTAAACTCAAGTATTATATAAAGCCAGTTGATGTTTATGTTTCATCTCATTTTGATGTTATTAAACATATGCTATCTAAACCAATATTGCATAGTCGAATTGGAAAATGGGCTTTGGCCCTTACTGAGTACTCTTTAATCTTTCAACCCCTTAAGGCAATGAAGGGACAAATCGTGGTTTAAGAACTGCATTGAACTGAACCAAATTAATGGTTCAGTTCAGTTTTTAAAAACCACTTTAATAAAAAACCAATTAACTGTTAAAACAATTTCAATTCAGTTTTAAACTGGTTTTGAACCAGTTTATATTTATAAACTGGTTTACAATCAATCTTTAGTTATAAACTGGTTTAAACCAGTTTTAATTAAAAATTAAATTTATTTTGTAAATTATTTCAAAATTGTTTTTTTAATCTCTCTCCCTCTCTTTCATATATATATATATATATATATATATATATATATATATATATATATATATATATATATATATATATATATATATATATATATATATATATATATATATATATATATATATATATAATTTTGCTTATATGGTAACTAAATCCATTGAGTGGAATAATGAAATTAGAAATGATGCTCTTCAATTATATATAATTATATGTAATAGTAATTACTAGTGCCATTAATATTCAGTTTGTTTTTGACGGTAAAAACTGACTTCCAAATATGAAAAGTTTTTCTTTAACTATAGGCTCCAAATACTTTCTTCTTTCTTCCTAACTTCTTGTGAGTGTCTGATACTAGATTTTTTATATGGTTACTCTAATATAAACAAACATTTCCTTTTAGTTATAAATATTATCGTTAATTCAACTAATAAATAATTATAATTTTATAAATTTTAAATGTAATATGAATTGAACTTATATAGTTAATTAATCATAGACATGTTATATGTTGAGAATCGAAAAATAATTTTCTGAAAAAAATAATTAAAAGTTTCCTTTCATGTTGGTGTACAAGTAATTAAAAGCTATTTTTTTTAATTTTCTGAAAAAATAATTAAAAAAAAGTTTCTTTATTTTTGGAAGAAAAAAACATTTATATCTTTTCTTTTTTTATCATCCGAATAAAAAAAACTCGAAAAAATCTATAATTTTTTGTTTTTTTTTTAATTTAAAAAAATTATTTTTAAACATTATTTTTTTTTAAAAATTAATCAAATTTTTTTTATTTAAAAAATATTTATGATGTTTTTAAAAACAATTAGTTAAACAGTTTAAACTGGTTTTTAACTTAAATTTGGTTAACTGGATTGTTTATAATATGTGGTTCAGTTCATAAACCATTTAAATGGTTCAAGTTTTTTGTGGTTCAATGCAATTCAGTTTGAGAATATGGTTCAGTTAACTAAATTTTTGCACACCCCTAATGCAGTGGTTGAGAACCCTCAACAATATGTAGAATTGAAGCCTTGGAAGTTATACTTTGATGGTTCAACGCATAAAGAAGGAAGCGGCGTTGGGATATTAATAATTTCTCCTGATGGAATTCCAACAAAGCTCAAGTACAAGATTGAAGGTCCCTTATGCTCTAACAACGAAGCTGAGTACGAAGCACTGATCGCTGGACTTGAAGCTTTGTTAGAATTGGGGGCAACCAGAGTCGAAATTAAAGGAGACTCGGAACTAGTGATTAAGCAACTAACGAAGGAATACAAATGTATCAAAGAGAATTTGATAATGTATTTTGTCATAGCAAATAGGCTGCTTAAAAAATTCGAGTATGTGGAGTTAAAACACGTCTCAAGGATGAATAATCAAGAAGCGAATGATTTGGCACAATTAGCCTCAGGATACATGGTATCAAAGGAAAAACTAGAAGAATTGATCGAAGTAAGAGGCAAAGCAATGGCCACGAAGCTTTCTCCAAGTGACCTGGAGAACTCACAATTAGGTTTCGCTAATAAAGAGGAGTTTGAGGTTTTAAGTAAAGACTCCTTAGCAGATACAGATTGGAGGAGTCCAATTGTGAACTACTTAAAAGACCCTTCGACAGATACAGATAGAAAGGTAAAGTATCGAGCCTTATCATACTTCTTGATGGGAAATGAATTGTTTAAGAAAACCCCTGAAGGAGTTTTGCTAAAATGTATGGGCGAAGCTGAAGCATATTTGACTCTCTTGAATGTACATAGTAGAGCATGTGGTGCACACCAAGCGGGGCATAAAATGAAATGGCTTTTGTTTCGATATGGAATGTATTGGCCCACAATGTTAAAAGATTGCATAGAGTTTGCAAAAGGGTGTCAAGAATGCCAAGAACACGCAAGTATTCAACATGCACCTGCAAATGAATTAAGTTCGATAATAAAACCATGGCCTTTTAGAGGTTGGGCACTAGACTTAATTGGAGAAATTCGCCCCACGTCTTCCAAAGGTTAGAGATATATCTTAGTAGGAATAGACTACTTCACAAAATGGGTTGAAGCGATACCACTTGCAAATGTGGATCAGGAGGCTGTGATTGAGTTTATTCAAAGACACATTATATACAGATTCGGAATCCCAAAAAGTATAACCACAGATCAGGGATCAGTGTTTACTAGGCGAAAGATGCAAGAATTCTCCAAAGAAATGGGGTTTAAGTTATTTACTTCTACACCTTATTATGCTCAAGCGAATGGACAAGTCGAAGCAGCCAATAAAGTAATAATTGGTCTCATAAAGAAACATGTAGGGAAAAAACCCAAGAATTGGCATAAAACTTTGGACCAAGCACTCTGGGCTTGTCGAACGTCACCAAAAGAAGCTACAAACACTACACCTTTCCAATTGACGTTCGGACACGATGCAGTGCTCCCAGTTGAGATATACTTGCAATCAGTCCGGATCCAAAGACAAGCAGAAATTCCCCCAAACATGTATTGGGAATTGATGATGAACGAATTAGTTGATCTGGACGAAGACAGACTTTGAGCGTTGGAAATGATAGAAAGACAAAAAGAAAGGGTGTCAAGAGCATACAACAAAAAGGTGAAAGGTAAAACATTTATCAATAATGACTTAGTTTGGAAAGTTATTTTACCTATAGATCGAAAGAATCAGGTTTTAGGAAAATGGTCCCCACACTGGGAAGGACCCTTTCGAATCTTAAAAGTATTCTCAAATAATGCCTATGAGATAGAAGAGTTGGCAGAAGATCGCAGGATTTTAAGAGTGAATGGGAAGTATCTGAAAAGATACAAACCAATCATGCACGAAGTAAAAATTGCAAAAACGTAGATATTTAAAGTGTGTGTCGTAGGCCAAAATGGTAGAACAAACACCAAAATGGCTTCATAAGTGAGATATATAGTAAATAAACTAAGAAAACAGAGCAATGTCAAAATATATTTCATTACGATTAGAAGAGTACATTCATTTTGGAAGATTGTGCTTGCTTGCATAACCAAGGCTACAAAAATAAAGGCACACTAGAAGCTATCAAAAGGAGCGTTCAAAATTATAAACAATAAAACTAAGACCTATAACTCCTCCAACAAAGCCTCAAACAACGCACCCTTTAGTTGATCCTTTGCTTTATACCTTCCAAGGATAGCAGGGGCAAGCTTTCTGCTTCGAAAAGATCTAGAGATCCTTCCATGCGCATTCTCCTCACTATACCATTTTTGATAAACATATAGGACAACAACCTTCCATAAGGAAGGCATGTCACTACTCCTTGACGAGAGGAAGCCATAGCAACAGCTTCGACAAGATGTTTGAAGATTAGCAATGGAAAGTTGATTTTCCTTCCCCGGAGAGCACAGAGTATGAACTCCAGATCTTCCATCATGATGCTGTCTTGGTCCTGGTTTCGTGGGCGAAAGTTGCCCACTAGAAGTTGATGGCAAATCCTAATGATCTTGGCACTAAAGGGATCATTAGCCATAAGGGACCTCAAGACATCAGAGGTGGTCATGTTAAAGGAGTTATCATCAAACGCTTCTCCAAGATTATCGCATCTCAGCAGTTCAGAGATAGTTGAGGGAGTAATGGTAATAGGGGCTCTTCGAACCTTAGACACAATGGTGGTTCTTCCTTCTTGATCTATACGGAGGGACGCAAACATCCAGAAGTCTGCCAACATGTTTGGATAAACAGACCCCTCCGGGATTCTCTGGTAAAACGTTAGTTGTTGGTTGGCAAAGAGGGCGTCAACATTGATGTGGTTCTCATCGAACTCTTCCACAGAGAGTTTGAATTCCTTTTTGATAGAGGACCTGATGGTAGTGTAAGTTAAAGGTGTCATTTTGAATGAGGGAGTACAAAAAAAAGAAATTCTTCAAACTCTGTATTTAAAGGAATACAAGAGGAAGAGAGAAAACTTTGATAAGAGTTTGGTAAGAGGATGAAGAAAAGAGCAGAATACTAAGGCTTATATAGAGGACGTTGGCCATAAAGAGTGGTTATTTTTTAAGTTTTGATTGGACCGCGTTTGGTTTCCCCAAGAGAAGTTATGGATTCCGCCGTTTCCCGCCTTGGAAGTTGAAGTGTAATCATTTTAGAAACTGATACACGCACGTCCCAAGTAGACGTTTTGAAAAGTGATGTCATCATTTAATGATGGTTGCGGCTAAGGGAGTAGAAACGTCAAGTCTAGGCTTAAAGAGGCTGCGAGGAGTAATCATGCCACATAGATACACTATCGAGGTCATTATGATAGTTGGAAAATAAAATTTTGACAATTTAAGAATTGTTAAAATATTATTTGTGACAGTTGCAAAATATAATATATAGATAATTGGAAAGAAAAGTGTGCATGTATTCTTGGGCTAGTTTTGATTACAAAAATAAGACAAAGTACGAAGCGCAAAAGATGTTACAAAGATTGGAACAATTAGTAAAAGTCCTTAGGGAGACTATCCTTCATCTTGGCATATTGAGAGGCCCACAACGTCAGACGAAGTTCGATTAGTGCTTGTTATTTGTTCAGTTCTTCGATCTCTGGCACTAACTTCTGTACCATCTCGAGATGTTGAATTCCTGATTGCGCCACTTCATTCAACTCATGCTGCTGAGATTGTTTGATCTCTTCTTGACGGGATTTGGCGTTGCTTATCTTCTTTTTGAGGCGTTTAATTTTTTGCTCCCAGGATTTGATATTTGTTTCACAAGTTTTATATTCTTCTTGACGCTTTGTGTGCTCGAGCTCAAGGGCACTAGCCTTGTCTGTTGCGTCATTGGCAGCCTTCCACGAAGAACTGTGAGAAATCATTTTCACCTTGAGTTTTTCATCAACATCTCGCTTGCGGAGATTATCAGCTTGAAGCTGATCCAGAAGAGAACTTAGCGAGACAATCACTTCGGAGACTTCGTCCGAAACCTGGAGTAAATCCACCTTCTTCAAAAGATTGATCAAACCAAAACAGCTGGTGGAATCCTTGCGCAGAGTTTCAATAAGATTGGTCTCAAAGAGCTTTTCCTTTATCTGATGAAGGAGTTTTGGAATATCATTCTCCTTACCACCGTCCGCCAAGACATTCGAAGAAGGCTCGAGCCTGATAGGCGAAACACCCTTAGCATTCATCATAGCCTTGAGAAAGCTTACGTGATTAGTATTTTTGAGTTGCTCCAGTTCTGTAGGAGTGAACACTGCAGTGGTCTGCTTCGAAGTAGCCATAGGAGTAACTATATTCCCGAGGGTCGAAGTTTCATTATTGCCTGGTGGAGGTAAATTAGAAGTTTCGTCTGCATCTTCATGTTCAGAGATAGTGTCTTCACTCCCAACTGGTTGGTCAACTATATTGCCGCTATTTGAATGTTGAGGGTTCTCTTCCATGTCTTCATCTCGATGGGTAATTGGAGAAGCGTCATTCAAATGACTTTCCTCAACGTGCACAGGTGAGACGATGGTCGCGATATGTTGAACATCTTAGAGAATTTCGGAAAGGGCATGAGATTTACGTTGAGGGATACCTGTTACGTGAATCAAAGTTTGTTAGGACATGAAGCCATCAAAGAGTTGTTTGTCAATCAAAGAGACAAATGCATACCTTGAAGGTTGCCAAGATCAATGCTGAGGTTTGAAGTGTTAAGATCAGAAGTAGCTGTGCCTACGTTGTCCTGTATATACAAGGTAAAACGTATACTTAACAATTGAAGGAGAATATTAAAAATCGTTATAGTATGAGATTCAATACCTTGGTTGGGACGTTATCGGGACTTGAGTTATGACTTTCCACAACCGGAATAGTACTAGCAGCCTTTGCAGGTGATACATCCGAAGATACCTTATCACTCGATGAAGCAAGCCTTGAAGTTCCAGATTCCTTTTCTTTGGATAAAGAAACGGTGATCTTTTGTCATTTCTTTGCAGCTTGTCTGGTACGAGGAGGAGATTTATCTTCATCGTCTGAAGCGCTGGTATTGGAAACCTTTCGTTTTGAAGGCGTTGGAGGCTTCAAACCCTGAGAATATTCATATTGAACAAAGTGATTAGCGTTCAAGATAAATACACAGATTATAAGGGAAATATATATACATACCGTTGGCTTTTTGCTGGTAGTGACAGTGTCACTCCCACTTGCTTTAACGCCTTTCGAGTCTCTAGTATCTTTTTGAGCAGCTGCTTTCTTGGTACCTTTCTTTCGACCTACAGTTGTAAACAAGAGCACAAGTTAATTTTTAGGTAAAAAAGGAGAGTTAATCGAAGGATTGTCCAAACCCCAACCTTCAGGTATTGGAGTCAGGACACGAACGTGCTCAGGACCTATATGAAGATGTCCCTTGAAAGTATCCAGGGTATGCTTAGTCAGAACCACTCGTTCAACGCGT
Source organism: Vicia villosa (assembly GCF_029867415.1). Lineage (NCBI taxonomy): Eukaryota > Viridiplantae > Streptophyta > Magnoliopsida > Fabales > Fabaceae > Vicia > Vicia villosa. The sequence continues at coordinate 75,012,159 of NC_081185.1, read as the reverse complement.
TTTTTAGATTGTTCCTGAAGGATGTTAATGACATTCCCACACACAAACCAGTCTGGAAAAGGAGGACTTAGAGCCACACCAAAATCAGCACTAGGTAGTGGAGAGAATTTTGGAGGATTAAGTTCAAAAGCCACTTCATAGCGTAGTTCAGGACGAACGTACGTGGGCAGTTTCAGCTTATCCAATTTAGCAGAAATTTTTTCACGTAAAGTGACCGCAACTTCACGAACGGTCCGACTAAGATCATCAGGCCGATAGATAGTTTCAAAGAATTTTTGAAAGGCTTGAATTTCTTTAATGTGAGTCAAAGTACCTTTTTTGAATCTCGTCTGCACATCAGCAAAAGCTTCAATTAGTTCTTGAGTAAGGCTCTCAGCATCGAAGATTTGCATGGTATAATAATCTGTCCACCATTGATGGAAATCTATGGTAGAGTAAAATGCGGGTTCAAAAGAGATGGGAGAGAGAGTGGTAATGCCAACATATTTTGAGATCTTTGATTCATATTCGTCTTCAGCTAAATGCGAAGTGTGTAGACACATGTGATTTCTCTTATCATACATGCATTTTGGCTTAAGTTGAACTAACCCAAATTGTCTCGAAACAAGATTTGGTTGGTAACAAAGGAGACAACAATGGCTCTTGGGAGATCGTAACCGATGATACAACAGTTTAGGCGTCAGAAAAGCCTCCCAGATAACCATAGATTCAGCTTGTTGATCTGGAATAGTTGCTGGGAATTCTCGGGTGAACCATTCAGGACCTACTTTCCTCTCTACAAATGGAGCCATAGAAGGTTCGAACTGGTAACGCTTAGCAAACATCATTATGTATGCTGGGAAAGTCTCATGAAGCTTCCCTGATTCTTCTTTAGGAGTTAGTTAAGCCAACCTAGTCCCTTCAATTGTCCGGTTCTTGAGTGCTGTGTCTTCTTCATCAACACTACCTTTATATGGAAGGTGTGCTTCGAAAGTGGCATTAAGCCATAGTTGCAATAACCAGAAGGGTCCAGTGAAGAGGAGAGATCCTGTCGTATAATTCTTGATAAGATCTGCTGCTTCGCCAAGACTCTCATAAAGGAATCCTAGAATTAACTGGCTTAAGTTTAACTTTTTACCAGCATTTATCTGGTTGGCCATACAAATATACCTTTTTGCCACCTGGATAGACCTGGAGCAAAAAACACACCTCGAAAGCCAGAGTGCTAGAAACGCAATGTGTTCTTCGTCTGTAACTTCAGTAGATGTTTTGACATGATACCTCTGGATAAAAGCAGTGTAGGTGACTTTCACTTCATTGAATTGGATGGTGTCAGTATCCATGAAGTTGGGATCAAAAACTTCCCCAATTGGTCGAAGCCCTGTGATAGCGGCTATATCAAAGAGGGTAGGGGTGATCATTCCACAAGGAAGATGGAAGGTGTTATGAGACGCATCCCAAAAAGATACTGATGCTACTGATCGGAAAATTAGCAAGTGTACTATTTTTCATCGATGTAGTTTTAAAAATAAGTTTATACCCAGTATCGAACTCGCGGACTGCGTAGAAAATATAAGTTTCACATTTATTCAATTGAACAAAATATCATGGGATTTGTTTGTTTGTAGAGAAATGATATTAATTATAACTAATGAAAGAAAAAGTAAAATAACGGTTCTTGAAAATATGAGAAAGTATGCTAGGTTAGGTGTTTAAATTGCCGTGCAATGAACTTTATTCCCCAATTTATGAAATATAGTCATAATGAGCTACTACCGAATCTCAAGAGTTATTTTCCTTAATTCCTTAACGGAAAACCTTTGGTGTTTATCTATAATCCTAATTCCTTAGCTATTACAGATAACAACAAGTGCTATAATAATGAATATCAAGAATTAAACGGTTACTACGGTTAAATCCTCATTCCTAAGCAATTTTACCGAAGTATTATTGTGCAAATTGCGTTGAGTTGGTTTGTCCGACCTAAACCTCAACCGTGAATCCGAAAACTATTTGTCCGATAGAAAAGGCATTAAGAATTTTGCACAATAAAGATAAACTCATAAAACTTTAATAACATAAATTGATGAAAATAAGGTTCATAACAATGGCAATTCAGGGACACCCCCCTAGCAATGGGGGGTTTAGCAACTCATAGTAATATTCGAAGAATTAAAAATAAAGATGATAGACATTACAAAAATTAGGGAAAGCTTTGATCTTCAATTGCGATTGCCGTTGAAAACCTCCGTTCTCCGAAACCCTTGTTAGCTTCTCTTCTTCACCGTCAAAATTCTTCAATATGTTCCAAGATAATCCAACAAACTCTCAAACTAGGTCTAAGTAGTGTTAGGTTACATTCCATTCATGTAAAAAGTCGAAAACGCCCTTAATGAGACTTGAAATAGTGAAACAGCTAAAAAACAAATTCTGGCCGCAACAGCTGACACGGCCGTGTCCCACGACACTGGAGCCCGTGTCAGCCTCTGTTTTCTCTTCAAAAGGCCTATTTTCCATGTTTCAGCTGACACGGCCGTGTCCCACGACACTGGCGCCCGTGTCAGCCTCTGTATGCTCCCAACAGCATTTTTTTCCTTTTTCTAGCTGACATGGCCGTGTCCCACGACACTGGCGCCCGCGTCAGCTACTTTCTTTGCATTTTTTGCTTTGTTTTCTTCTGTTCTCGTCCCATTTTTTCGTCGATTCTTCCTTACACCTGAAATAACCAATAACTACCAACAAAGTGATCAAAAGTAACTATTCTACTAAAAATTACCACTAACAATTAGATTAACAAAACATGAAATAACTACTTAAAACAAAGAACAAACCATTCACAGTGTTACCAAAATGACTGATTTTTACCAAATAATTTGCGGAGTATAAGTGAAATTGGTGACCGATCAGCTACTAACATGGTTTGATTATATTCTAAGCCCGTTTTGGAAGTTGAATTAGATCATAAATCCCTAGTTTCTTCCAAAATGAAGCCTTTTGGCTTTCTACTTTATCCAGCCAAGCGTAATATAGGTCAGGATCCTTCGCTAAAGGGATTGACCTGAAGACTTTTAGGAAGTTGGTTGCATAATTTAACCTAATTTTCTCTAGAGCTACATTGGTTTCGGTCGAATCAACATCTATCTGGGTATTTTTGGCTGAGATTGGGTTACCCTCTTCATCTATTTGGTTCTTACTGAGCAATGGCCTAGTTTTATAATAAGTGGGAAAACACTTACCTAAAGAAGGGTTATTTCCTCCAGGTAAAGGACCCATGAAGGCGTGAGTTTTCCCAGAAAGTTCAAAGAGAATAATTACCTGAGAAGCGTAGATAGCACGGATTTCTGCTGCATTTGGGTCTGGAATACATTGTTGGTTTCCAATCTGTGTGGGATGTTGAATCTTTTGAACAGGTTGAAGAATGTTTGAAGAAGACGCCATAGATGTATTTGCTTCAAGAAATTAGGTTAAATCAAAGAAGATTTCTTTTTTCTAAGATGGTTGCAGAAAGATGAAGGGTGAAGTTATGTGAAGGCAAAAGGGTAAGTATTTAAAGGTTTAGTAAAATCCTTTTTCAAATCTTTTTGAATAAAGGTCAAAAGACACGCGGAAACCGGTGATTTAATCCAACGGCGGTCGAACAGATGTTAGCTTACTCCTAGTATATAGGAGCAATGATCACAAGTAATGACAAAACGTGGGAGTATACGTTTTGAAGAGACGTTTTTGAAAATGACAAGACGTTTTGAGAGATGAGTCATAAATAATTATGACGGTAATTAAGTATCTTGGAACTTTAAAAAATGAGTAAAACGAAATCTCATCTTGACAAGAAACGCCTATTTCTCTCGTACCATCGAAACAAGCATTTATTGGGGGCAATTTGTTAGCTGGAGATTTCATTGGAAGAAAATATTCTTTGAAGAGTTAGAGTTCGAAGAAGGATGGTTACTGATGACCATTTCTGAGATTAAAAATGGCTACTGATGGCCATGTTTCGAGGATGTTGTTTAAGTTGAAGTGAAGATGATGAAGATTGAAGTTAGTTCCAAATAAATTGTCTCTAAGACTTAAGCATTTTTTACGAAACACAAAGAGTACTGAAGCTTGGCGCGTTTCCGTAGCATTCTAGGTTTTGATCACGTTGCCACGTATCGAAAGAGGATTCAGGCGAGAGGATTTGAATTTCGAAATAGTCCGTGTAACCGAACAAGGACAAATGGCATCCCAGGGATTCAAAGCGTATGCATGTGAGCAACGTGGCATCATATTAGTGTAGGACCGTTAGGGTCGAAAATAGTATAAATAAGGGTCTTAATGTTAGGATTCCGGGTGTTCATTTTGTACAAATCACTCACAAATTACTCAAGTACCAAGTGTTAAGAACGAGTTTTCGCTGAGAAATGTACGTATGACACCAACACTATTTTAAATACTTTTGTATCTTTCTTTATTCAAGTATCTTTTCAATTCCTTTATCTTTTGTTTAACTTTCATTCGAAGCATTTTACATTTCTACATTTAACATTCTTGCACTTTATATTCTTGCACTTTATATTTCTGCAATTTACACGCTTTCTATGTTTCTTTGTCGAAGTTATATTAACGTGTATAACAAGTTTTGTTTCACATGAGTAGTCATATGATCACATCACAAACAAGTTTTCGAAGCAAGAACCAACAAATATGAACCAAGTTATATCAAAAGACAATTGTTTGACTATGTCCTAGGATCAATTTAGTCGATCCTGCGAGTAACTAAAGTATATTTTATAGTTTGGAAGACTAGCGGTTGTTTATCGGAAATCACCGTAAACAGTACTATGCCGAAACTTTAATCCCGTTTGGTCCTCCCAATATTTTTGACGATGCTTTCAAGTTCTTATGGAAATCAGAGGTACCGTTCAAAATTAAGGCTTTTGGTTGGAGACTCCTTCTCGACCTTCTTCCGACGAAGGATCTTTTGGTTATTAGAGGTATTTCTATACCTCTTGATAAATTAAAATGCATTTTTTTTCATTATGAAGTAGAGAATAGGAACCATTATTTTTTTGGGTGTAGAGTGCTAAAGAACAATTGGTGTGAGATTGCTTTATGGGTAGGTAAAGGAACGAGGTGTGTTTTTGGGAGGAGAGGTGGAACTTCAATGATACGGTATGGAACATAAAGATGTTGGTGTGGAAGTGGTCTTTTTGCGGGAAAATTACCCATTCCAATTACTCCTTTTACGAGTTTAGTAAAGATCCGCTATTATTTCTCTCGTAGTTTTAATTGGATGGTAATTTTCTTTTTTGTCGGGTTATGCCCGTTTCCTCGTGTAAACAGGTTGGAGAACCTTTAGTTCTCCCATATATAATATCTTGCTTGCACAAAAAAAAATCATCTCTCTCTCCACTAATTTTTAACAAAACTCCCTTCGAGTCTAAGGTTAAATGTGTTTTTTGGAGTAATGTATTTTATATGAAACATTGTGAAACCGAAAACTTTATGCTGAGAATTACAAATTAAAGTAACCACCATTAGAGAATTACATGATTTAAAAACTTTGGACATATCAACATTAATGTTTGAAAAACTTACATGTGATAATGAATTGGAAAGACTCGCAACAAGTAAAGTCAATACTCATCTTTGGATTATGTTCTTTTGCGGATAGCATTTGGTGTAGGGTGTTGATTTGGTTAGAACCTTTTGAAGAGATAAATTTAGAGAAATTCAAGTCTTTTTTCTTCTTTATTGAAAAGATTAAGGATGCATTGAAGAGGAAAGTAGCTGCTGTTATTTGGTTAGTTTTAATATGGAGTATTTAGATGATTGTATGTCAGCTATTATATTTAGGTTGTGGATTTGGTTATCGACGTATAATCCTTTATTATCAAGTTGTGATTTTTATACTTGGAATACTCTTCCTTTCCTTTATTTTGGGAGGTAGAGGTTTTCCGTTTTGTTTCTACGGTTGAGCAGCCTTCTACTCGGCTTAATAGATATCTAGCCTATTAAAAAAAAAGTCAATACTAAAAAAAATGAAAGTAAGAGAAGATAAACATGACACTTCGTTGAAAGTCTCTTCTTTCAAAACTACAAAATTAGAGGAAAATGATGATAATACATACAAAGATTTTTCTAAAGAGAAAGAAACGAGTTTATTTCTTTAACTAAATTATATTTGATTATTTCTTACTATAATAATTAGATTAACGACTTATTTTTGATTCATGTAAAAATGTTATTAAAAAACTTAATTATAATAACATTGTGGTATTAAATCGAACAGCTCCTAAACTAAAAACCAAAACTGTAAAAAGACCTTGTTAAAATACCTAGATAATACCTAAATTCCAAATTGTAAATCAACCATTGTCCACCATACAACTTTAAAAAAAAAAAAAGATACAACAACTAAACTAATATCCATTTTCCATCTCAAGCTTCCCAATTTAGGACAAACACTCAAACCAACACTGCACTGCACCCACAAAGGCCTTTCAAAATAAGATAGTTACTCCCCAACAATATTAGAATAATTTCAATCTCAAATGACTTGCACCCAACACTAAATCCATTGTCCAAATCATAATATATCATCAATAGACCAGCCTAACACGATATGAAGCCTGTTGTTTTCCATTAAAAGCATGTTATGGTTGTGTTCTAGTACTACTCTAATTTTGATATCCATTAATCCTTCACACAAGTCCATATCCACAACAATTAAGTACTACATAAAAAGTCAATATAGTTAAAACAATAAATGATTCAAAATTAAACATTGGCAATGTTTTTAAAACCAAATACAAATATCATAATCATCTTTTATCAATCTATTAAAAGTTTACATGTTGCCGAGGCTCTTGTCGCAGAAGCTAATTTCTTTAACATTTGGTGCTTAACATTTTCACTTACGGAAGAAGCACTCTTGATTGACATTCTGTTCATTACCTTCGAGTTCTGCAAAATAAATTTAGCAAATTGAAGCCCACATTCTGTATAAATTTAGCTGTGTTGAAAGACAGTTTGGAGCCATTTTTGGATCCGTCCAATTATCAACAACATCCTCTCCATTATTCCAATAGTCCTGCATAAAATTCACGTACTTTTCATAAGATTTCATAAGATATAATAGGTAAAAAGTAGTGAAGTAAAATCAAGAGAGATTGGTAAATACAAAACCTCGTAAATAATAAGACTTTGAAGTTTGGGACAATGTTTCAGCAATTCTAGCAACCACAACCATTTGTCACAATGATTAAGCTTAAGGATCAGCTCCATGCAGGTTAAATTGCAAAACGGATAACGATTGTAGCTGCTAAGTGGTAAGTCCTGTTGTCATTCACAAAAGTTAGAAATCAATCAGCCCTAATTTCTTTTATCATAGAACAATATCATCGGTGAAGCAATAATCTCTAAATAACAATAATAAATAATCTTACCAGTTCTATACGAAGAACCTGAACCGATAGCCGGCAAATCAAAGCGATGGAATGCTTCGTATAAAAAGACGCGTTGGTAATGCTTGCTCTAATTAGATTTGGGAAATATGGAAATCTTTTCTTTACTGCCTTTTGAGCAAATGAAATATCCAGATTGTTTAGATTTAAATATTCTGCGTGCACTTCCTCGAGAATGGGACATTTATTTAGAAGAATAAAGAGATCTTCCATAGTTTCGAAAACAATGAAAGATAAACGGAGAGTTTTCAGGAGAGGAAAATTAACAACCAGTTTAGAAAGGTCATTTACTTTAACGTTTTTCAAATGAAGAACAACAAGGGTCCTGCAACTGAAAATGCTAGGAGGTAAGTTAACCTGGAGGGACAGTTCAAGATTGAGGTTTTGGATTCTTCTCTACGAAACTGCGTAAACGAAACGGTTTATATCATGTGAGTGGCTTGTTGAAGCGTTTGAACATCTGAGGTGGAAGGATTGGACGGGTAAAGTGATGTCTCGTGAGAGAAATACGGAGGACATGGAATTGCGCAAGGAGTTGAAGTTTGAGAAGTTTTGGGCGTCGAAATTGAGAGTGAGAAGGGAGAGCCATAGCGGGTTCCATCTTTTGGAGAGAGTGCTTGTTGTGGCAGCGAGTTTGGTTGGGAGGAATGAAAGAATGTGAAATATAACTTCATCTGAAAGGGAACTAATCCTATCTTCCATTGCTTTTTGACGATTATGAACACTTTTCAAACTGTTAAAACCCTAATTCGTGTTTTAGGGTTAAATTAGACTAACGGGTTGTTATATAGAATTGTTTTTACTCGATGATAGTCCGCGCATCCAACCATATTTTTTTTATAAATAAATTAAATTTGATTTCACAATATTATTATTATTATTATTATTATTATTATTATTATTATTATTATTATTATTATTATTATTATTATTATTATTATTATTATTATTATCATCATGGATTAAATAGAGTTATAATATATTTATTTTTAATAGAATATATCTTACGTGTCCAATTAAGTTATGAGTTAGAGGTCGGCCAATACATCTCAAATCGTAGAAGGTTGGAAAAATATAAGATTTGTCGCAATGTAAGTGTATAAACTCTATATAAAAACACGTAAAAAAAATTCGCAAAAATAAAAATTATATATGCAATAAAAAGGAACGATATGATCAAGATGAATAAATCTTCATATATAGCCTTAATATGTTTTGATTTAATGATAATGCTTAAAAATTTTATAAAATATTTTGTGAATATAAAAGCGTGATTATAGTTTTTTTATAAAACACGATTAAATTTTTAGAATCTCTTCATCTGGGATAAAAGCTTTTACTTGAAAAAAATCATATGCATGATTCTGATATTAAATATGGTTTATTTTCCCTTGCTTTCTATTTAAACTTATTTATTTATTTTAATGTTTTATTAAGTTTTTTATTTATTTCACTTGATATAAATTTACTTATTGACATAAATTTTGTAAAGTCATCTTTCTGATAGGAGTTTTGCCGGAGTGCATGGGTAAGCCAAACTTTTGTAAAAGATACAATGATTTGTCAACATTGATCATCGATATAAGTGTTGCAAGAGTGCATTGTAAAGCCAAATTTTTATCTTTCCATATACACCACAGTAGAATGTAGATTTTCCTAAAGCAAATGTCTATTCATTCATATTATGTAGACTTTTCTAAAGCAAATGTCTATTCATTCATATTATGTAGACTTTTCTAAAACAAATGTTTATTCATTCATACACTAATTATATTTTTAAGTTGCAAGTTTAGTTTGTACAACTATGCCAAACACTACTTTACTTAGTACAATCCTACTATTTCAACTTAGTTACCGTGCTAACTTTTTGCAACTTTTGAAGGAAATATTTACCTCCAACATTTTTGGTTTGTACGATACAACTATCAATGTGTACTAATTGTTATTTGATTTTTATGTCAAAAAGGAAATAACAACAACAATTTAATGTTATTATTAGCATTTATGTTTTTTATTTGATAATTAGTGATTATGTTGAATTATGAAAAGATGATCACGTGAATTTGATTTTTTTTTAATAAAGTAGAAATTTTATTTTGTTTTAATCAAATAGATAAATTTTAAAAATATTTTATATAGAATTTTTTATTTTAAATATTAAGAATTTTGTTCATCAACAATTTTATATTATTGATGAAGAGTGATGTTATATGAAATTATATCTTGTATAAAACGAGGATAAAAAAATTTAAATTTTTTAAAACTTAAATTAAATTCATATTTTAAAGAAAAGATAGATACATTATATATTTACAAAAATATATAATGGAAAGAAGAATATACATTTTGTGTATGCAATAATAATCAATGATATCTTATTTCCTTTTTTATCTGTTTATAGTTAGAAAAATAATTAATGACATTTGTGTATGTCATAAATGATTAAATATTATTTGATTTTTTTAATATTTTTAATTTACTATTTTTCAAAGAGAATTATGAACATTATTTTGTAAGAAAATTGTTCACTTGTGTCTAACAAGCAATGTGATATAATAGTACACTATTTTCATCTTTTGCTGCCATAGTACACTAATTTTTTTTATATGTCACTTCAATACTTTTTTTCTCTTTTTTTTTCATCTTTTGCTGCCATAGTACACTAACTTTTTCTTATATGTCACTTCAATACAATTTAAATAGTGGCAGTATAAATTTATATTTTTCATAACAAAATATAAATAATTTAAATTAAGTTTATCTACGACTTTTTCGTTTTTAAATATTAAGAGTGTGAAAGTTGTTAGTATTAATTATATAAAGATAAAAATTTTAGTTGTTGTTAGAGTTACATAAAAATTAATTAAAAATAACATTAATATTTGATTTTTTAATATCTTATTCTAAAATTATTTAATAATATATCTATAAGATCAATCCACTAATAATTATATGATATTTCTTAAACTAAAAATTTTAATAATAAATATTTTAATCGTATAATAAATCTTTAAACATTAAATAATAAAAGTAAATATTAGCTAAAATTTATATTAAATAAATAAAATCAATAAGGTTAATAAAACTAATATTATATATAATAAAAAAATATAAAACAACAAATATTTTCTTTAGTTCACTGCGTAACTGTTTACGGTGATTTCCGGTAAACAACCGCTAGTCTTCCAAACTATAATAAATATGATTTGGTTACTCGCAGGATCAACTAGATTGATCCTAGGACATAGTCAAAAAGATTGTTATTCGATCCATGTTTATGATTTGTCTTGAAATAAGAATTACTCAATCGAAATAATAAAGGTTAGCAATCACTTAGTTATACGCTTAAATATAATTCCAACGAAAAGTAAGTCAAGATAAAACATAGGACAAAAACTGTAAAAGTGCAAGAATCTTAAAGTGCAGAAATGTTAAATACTTCAAAGATAAATAACATGAAAATAAAGAATGCAGGAATGTAAATGGCAAGAAGTAAATGAAATGCAATAATATCGAAAGATACTTGAAAATAAAGGAAAATACACATGTATTAAAATGGTGGTGGTGTCATACGTACATTTCTCAGCGAACTCTTTCTCTTAACACTTGATACTTGAGTAATATGTGAGTGATTTGTACAAAATTAACACACTGAATCCTAACATTAGAACCCTTATTTATACTAGTTTCGACCTTAACGGTCCTACGCTAATCTAATGCCACGTTTCTCATGAGAATCCTCGGAAAGCCATCTGTCTCTGAACAGTTATGAAAACTTCTTCGAATTTCAAATCCTCCCGCCTGAATCCTCCTTCGACGCGTGGCAATATAACTTAACATTAAAATACCACGGAAATACACTAAGCATCAGTACTTAACATATTCCGTAAAATTTGTCTAAGTCTCGAAGGTATACACTCCTACTAGCTTCAGCATTCACTATCTCCGTTATGACTTAAAAATTCTTCATCCTCGAAACATGGCCATCAGGAGCCATTTTACCTTCAAAGACGGTCATCAGGAACCATCCTCCTTCGAGTCTTCACCCTTCGAAGGATCATATTTGCAAAACGAAATCTTCAGCTAACAGTAACGAAATATCTTTTTAAGGTGATTTAAAACTTTATTATAATAACTAAACGAATTCATTTTTAAAAGCATAAAAAACCAAGTTTCAAGGAACGAACCTTTGTCCATGGTAAGCTGAAAAATTCCACTAACCGTTGAGCTACATATACAAATTTTTTTTTAAAGCAAGTTTCATTAAAGAGAACAAAAGTTCACGGAACGAGATTACAAAAATCACAGGCAAAGCCACGGAAGGAAAATTACCCACCAGCTGAAACCTAACTTAAGTAATACAAAAGGTTTTTGTCAAACTCATAAAAGTTACAATTGGTATGGGGAATATTCCCAATAAAAGACCACCTCCATAAGAGCGCTTTACAACTCCAAACGACATCACGGATATTCCACACCGAATTCTTGAAAATAATGCCGCTCCAAACAAGCCAAATACTCCAAATAATAGCCATCCAAATACACCCCATCTTTCTTTTGCTAACTTTCTTGGATTTACAAAAAGAAAACCAAATCCAAAAACTCTCCTTAAAATCCACCCCTTTATAATTAGACAAACCAATCCAAAAAGCCATTTCCTTCCAAACCTCATCCACCTTTCGGCAACCCAAGAAAAGATGATAGGGAGATTCTAAATAGAGGTAGAAGATAAAATACCTCGAGACAATAATGAATCCTTTGTTGCAATCCTATACTTGAAACATCTCCATCCAAACGCTTTGACTTTTAGAGGAATGTCTCCCTTCCATAGAAGAGAAGTAACAAAATCATAGCGATTAGGAGGGCCGAAAAACAAGACTCCCTTACGAATGATGTCATAGCAAGAAGAGACGAAAAAAGAATCATGTCCCAACGGACGCCAACCCACACGGTCTCTCAAGCCATTATCCGACGAAGAAACCGCAACAAGCCGGTGAAGATCCAACAAAGCCCTCAAAGCGATCAAATTGTCTTCCAAACCCTCCGGGACTAAAGGTATCCCCAAGTCATTCCACACCCACACATCACCATCCCAAGCTCCCATGCAAGCAACTGAAACATCCTGTAAAAAAGAGATAGCAAAAAGAGACGAAAATAACAACTTTAAAGAGCCCTCCTCTAACCAAAATGAATGCCAAAAAGAAGTAGAATAACCATCACCAATACGGAAAGAAACGTTGTTGGCACAAAGGTCCCCAGGAATTCTTTTCTCCCAGGACAAAATATTCGACCACCAAACCAATTTCGAACTATACTTATCAATCTTTCCTCCTTCAATAATCATCCTAAGCTTTATATCCACGTAACGAGCTTTAAGCATCCTATACCAAATAGAATTTGACTCCTCCAAAATTCTCCACTTCCACTTACTAAGAAGAGTCAAATTAAAGTCTTCTAAACTCTTTATGCCTAAACCTCCTTTATCCATCGGAGTGCAAACAACATCCCAACACACCCAATAAATACTTTTCTTCTCCTCCGCACCCCCCAAAGAAAATTACTTTGAATTCTATTAATCTCCCGAATCACCTTTTTAGGAGCCAAATAAAATGAGATGGTGAAAATGGGTAAACTACCTAACACCGATTTCAAGAGAGTAATTCTTCCCCCAAAACTAAGCCACCTCCCTTTCCACGTACGCAAACGCTTCCTAATATTATCCACCAAAGGGTTCCAAAAATTTATCCTTTTAGGATTAGAACCAATACGAATACCAAGAAAAGTAAACTCCTTTTCCTCCCTTTTACAAGAAAGAAACTTATAATTAATATTTATACCAATAAGCTTACTCTTATTGAAATTAATTCCAAGACCCGACACCATCTCGAATCCTCTCAACACTGCTTTAATGGCCCATAAGTGCTTCTAACTACCATCTCCAACCAATAAAGTGTCATCCGAAAATTGAAGCACATCTACAAAACATTTGCCTTTAACGTTACAACCAACAAAATCCCCATTTCCACCGCCTTGTTAACCATAACTTTAAGGCCTTCCGCTACAATCACAAATAGGAAAGGAGATAAGGGATCACCTTGCCGAAGATCCCGTTCCACCACAAACTCTTTTGTGGGACTACCATTAACGAGAACCGACATTTTGCTAGTGAAGATTAAGACATCCATCCATTTCATCCAAACATCCCCAAATCCCATCCTTTCCAACATAAATTTAAGGAAGTTCCAACTCACCTTATCATACGCCTTTTCAAAATCCACTTTAAAGAGAAGACAATCCCTCCCTTCCTTTGTGGAGAAATCAACCAATTCGTTCACCACAAGAACCCCATCTAGCAATTGGCATCCCGGAACAAAAGCGCTTTGGCAAGAAGAAACGATAGAGTGCCAAACTCTTTTAATCCTACCGGCCAAAACTTTCGAAATACAACTTAATTATTCTAATTCAACTAAAGCATTAATTAATTATTTAATACAAAAATACAAAAAAGGGATTATATGCAAAAAATATAACTTTATTTTAATAACTCGATCTACGATAACCACGAACTACAAACTGCGTACACTTCAAAACACCTCAATAATCAAATAATCAATAAATCATATAATCCCCTAAAAAACACCAATAAACATTCAAACTACGTTGGCTCTGATCCTCCAATAAAGAGGTACGTAGGCATTCAGGCAACCGAAACGAGTCCCCTCTTTTTCTAAAACTTAATTTTTTTTTGTAGGTTTAAGATTTTATTCTTTATCCTAAATTTTAGGGTTTAAACTTTAACCACAGAATATTTGCCCTAAATATTGCACAAATCAAAACACACAAGGAGCCAGCATTAAATAGGCATTAAATTTAACGAAGATTTTGGGATTAGTTTATGGGTAATGCTAATATGTGTTTTTAGGGCATATTGTGCTCTAAGAATACATATTAAGAGTTAAATGTAAAAAAAAATTCTTAAAAATTGTGTATTGTTTTAATTAAAAGTTGATATTTAATACGTTTACCAATACAAATTTTCTATTTTTAAGTTTGTTAACTAGTGCCTTTGGGGCAAATGTTAATTTTATCCTTAGTTTATAATGTAAATATATAGATTATTAGCATTACATTATTAGCAAAATTAAATAGTGTTATTAATATTAGTACTATTTTCCATACGATTACATTGATGAATGTCAGTTCTTTACCTATTAATTTTTTTTTTTTTACCGTAAATTGTTTTATAATTTAGTAATTTAGTTTAGAGATATGATTAATTTAATCATAATTTTCCACTCTTTGTTGGAAATAAAAAAGAACTTGAAAAAAACAAAAACACTAAGTATAGCCACTCACATTCAATTCAATTTAACACATGAAAACGTATGGAAAATGAAAGGTCCTTCCTTCATAAATAATCATAATGCATTTGATAGCATATCATCCTTTACCTTCAATTCTTACCCGAGAAAGCAATAGAAACAAATTCTTTAAGTACTCCATCTACAAGACTGTTCGTAATGCAGATTCCAGAGATGCAGAATGACAGGATTAGTAAGTTGCCAGATGAAATCCTCGGTCACATTATTTCATTTCTCCCATCTGAAGATGCTTTTGCAACTCGTGTACTTTCTAAGAGGTGGAGGCCACTATGGTTTCTATATCCTAGTCCCAATCTCGACTTCGATGATCAAAGATTTTTCAGAAAAGAAGAACCATATTTTAGCTTTATTAATATGGTGAATGTAACTATTTACGAAAGAAGTGTGCTCCAACCCATCAAAAGCTTTCGCCTACGTTGTCATGAATATCATGATAACTCTATGCTTGAACACAATGTCTTGACATGGTTAACCGCTGCAGCAGAACGTGGAGTGAAGCACATTGACGTTCACATGTATGATACTCCGAAGACGAGTGTCAATTCTTGCGTTTTCTGTTCTAGTACTCTTGTTGTTCTAAAGCTAAAAGGTGTAAGTGTGAATCACTTTATACCCGCTAACCTTCCCTCACTTAGAACTCTACACTTGAAAAGTGTTCAATTTATTGACGATGGGCATATTGTGGAAATTCTTAATGCTTGTCCAGTTCTTGAAGATTTGGAAATGAAAGATATATCAATCTCATCTAGGTCAGATGAGTTAGATGAAGAGGTTAAAAAATTAACTAATTTGATAAGGGCGGATGTTACTAATGTCTCTCGTTATGGTGTTGATTTGGAAGTCTTATCTAATGTTAAGTTTCTTCGGTTAGAAGAGGTATGTATTTCTTTTTCTTTTTTGTTATTTATCTTTAATTTAGTTTAAGAAATATTTTCTTTATGTTGTCTTTTTCATTGCTGTTGCAGACGTTTGATGCCGTTCCTGTGCTTTCCAATTTAACTCATTTGGAGATCATGTTTGGAAGAAATATTAACTGGTCTTTTATAATTTCTGTCCTGGAAAATTGCCCTATACTTGAAAGTTTTCTCCTAGATATGTCGTTAACTACACATGTTTTTCATCTTTTGTGGTTCCCATGTATTTTACCAGAAGGCCTTTCTTTACAGTTTAAAATCAGCACTATTAAAAATTATAGAGGACATAGATATGAGTTGCGGTTTGTAAAACATTTACTGTTGATTTCCACGTCGTTGGAGAGCATGATAATATGCAGTTCATCTTCCTTGAATAACCAGGAAAAGATGGAAATGATGAAAGAATTATTGGCATTGCCAAAGATCTCAGTTAAATGTTGGATGTTGTTAGAGTAGGTTCCTAATGAAAATCTCATTATTTAACAATAAAAAATAACTTCCCTGAAAAAAATGTATAGAGTGATTGTAAAAAAAAGTTACGGAGTTAATGAAAGGATACTCTTGCAGTCTAACCATGAATATTTATATTGTGTTAATGAATTCTATCAACTTAATTTATTATGGTTCATTTGAATGTCCAACAGGATTAGATAGATAGTTATTGAATGGTTATAAAATCAACTACTGAGATATCTTAAAGAAAGCTAAATAAATTAGAATAGGCTAAATCTAAAATCAAAATCAAATAAGTACTTATCTTAGAGATTTGGAAATAAGAAGAAAAAAAGGTGGAATATATTTGATTGAACACAGCTCACCTTGAGATCTCCCGATTACTCTTCATTTTCTGTTACAATGCCATAGAGTACATATCAATCAAAATATTTTATAATCTTCTTTGGGGTGTTTTCATAGCCTCTCTTGTTGTTCCTGGTGTCCTCAATCAATTGTCCTTTCTTAATCATTTCTTCAATTGCATCCTTCAGTTGGATGCAATAATTCGTGTTATAATTGTGACTTTTGTGAAAACAATAGTACTTGTCTTATCTATCCAAGAAGATTCTCTAACTAGATACAGGTTCCTGATCCCGACTTCTTTGAACTTTATGCTCACACATTCTTTCCAAATTTTTTCCTATGAAGTGTTTAGGGGAGTATAAACATCAAATCTGGATCGGGGTATGTGATCTCCTTATTCTTTATGCCAACCAACATCTCTCTCTGATGGTCGGCTAGGTCTGGTGTTCCCCGATCCTCGATGTACTCTCATGGCCAAGAGATTTTCCTCATAATTAATGGAAGGTTGTGCCCTTAAGCATGTTCTATGTTGATGTTGTTGATGGTGAAATAGACAGGTTATAAGTCTTGGTGAGGGGACTTGTGACTTGCCCCAGCTCGGTATGGGGCTTGGAGCTTAGTGTGGGGCTCAAGGGTTCGGCAGATGGAATCCGATTCATGATAAGAACCATTTGTTGAGATCGGTACCACATGCTTATGTGTCGTTGATGTGATGTGAGTCACATTGCAAAAATAAATGCATATGATGTGATATGAGTGAAGTATGGATACTTGTTGTTGTGGTGCATAGTTGACATATGCGTGAACTGTCATGTAGTAATCTACTTTGATTGTTTATCCACCACTATTATTTGAATATATTCTCACCCCTTTGTTGTTGTTTTGGTATGTGTTCCTCTTTGGAGTACATATAAGCAGGTAACCGAGTAGCTGTTTAGAGCTGGAGGATGGCGAGAGGCTATTCTTCTTTAGTTGTTTTATGTTTTAGATTATGTTGTTCTGATTTTGTAACACTAGGAGGGGAAAACATTATTTCCTTTTCATTTATGTTTTATTGATGTTAAATTAGAGAGTTGGATGTTATAATCTCAACATTTGATGCTTTTGTTGTTTTGCGGAGGTTTTATCTCATTTTCCTTTCAAAAGATTAAAGTAATTGTTCTGGACTGGGCCAAGGTTAGGCCCACTATGATTTTCGGCCCAATAAACCTCAGAGGCCCACGTTCCTCTACGGCCCTCCTACGCAGGTAAGATGCCCACCTTAGACATGCTCAGCTGCCCTATATCCCCGAGCATAAGACACCGACATGCTCGGCACTAACGACCCCGCGAACACCTTCGTTGCCGAGGACCTTGCTCCGCGCAGGGCTCCTTCATATCCAGCCCTCCGAGCAACACGGATTCCACGTGGCTCCTAAAAGACCGCGTCTCCCTTGAACTTCGGAGCGGCTAACCAGGACAGAGGGCATGCACGCACCTCCGATATTTCCGCTCAGGAAACCTGGCAGTCTCCTAGTTGGGCTTGGGAATCCAACCCAATAGCGAGATCATGGCCCAGCGCTGGGGGCTATAAATACCCTCTTTAACTAGAGGGTCAGGTATTCAATTCTCTTCTAACCTTAGCTAGTACTTGCTCTCCTTTGCTCATCTACTCACTTTGGCATCGGAGTACCTTGCAGGTACACCCCCCTCTCACTTCACGAAGACCAGCATCCGAGCAGGCCTTGACGATTCTTCTGATCAGGTACGATCAGTGGCGCCGTCTGTGGGAACAAGCTTCCCCTTCTTTAAAGAAACAAAGATCAAAGCTAATCCATCCTTCGATCGTCATGGCCGGCAACAACAACAACACTGTCCTCGTCCCGACCCCCGATCCTTTCCGTCTTACGGACATGATCGAGGAATCCAGCCAGGCCCTGCATCGACGGGGAGGTCGACGACACTCTGCTGAAAGGAATGGGAGGACAGGTCATGAGACCCCCCAATCCGTCAGAAGACCACCACCTCAACACGTCGAGCAGGCTCAAAATGATGAGCCCGAGCAACTCCAGCCTCAGAACAACGGAGAGGACACAGCTCGGAACGATCGGAACGCCGAGTTGATCCAAACCCAGCCTGAACAACCGCTGACTCGCGTCCAACACGAGACTGACCACGGGGACGGGCAGACTGCCTCCTCCTCCACCCGTTCCCGTGAGAGACCGAGAACTCACCATCGGCAAACTCGGGATGCTACGGATGCCCGTGGGGAAACCGACCCCTCAACCCTCGTCATACTCAAAGAGCTGCAGCGGACCAACCGCCTCATCCGAGTCCAAGGCGAACGGATCGAGAAACTGGAGAAGAGGCATCGTCATCGTTCTCCCCCGCGGAGGCACCGTCGATCGCGTTCCTCCTCTTCGCGCTCCCCGCCTAGGAGGACTCGCCGACGCTCACCATCCTCCTCTCGGTCTCCACCGAAAAGATCCCGCCGCCAAAGGTCCTACTCGCGCTCCCGTCTGCGAAAAAGCAGGAAAAATCGGAGGCCTGAGCCCGCAGAGGAAGAGAGCCCTTCTCCCGACAGAGAGGAAAGAAGGCTCGCCAGGAAAGGGAGGAAACCTCGCAACGAGGAACCCGCCTGGCGTAACACACGCTCGATCTCTCCGAGCGCCAGCAACGAGGAGGAATTCCGCAGCCCCTTGTCTGAAAGCATTAGAAGGGCCCGCCTTCCCCGAGGAATGGAAAAACCCCCGACTTTGGATGCATACGACGGGACTACAGATCCCGACGACCACATCAGGAACCTGGAGGCCGTCATGGAGTATCACGTCGTCCAAGGCTCCATCAAATGTCGGATCTTCCCGACCACGCTCCGGAAGGGGGCAATGACCTGGTACAGGAATCTCCCCCCCAACTCCATCAAGTCTTGGGCCGAGCTCAAGGAACTCTTTCTGAGTCACTTCACTGCTTCCCGCCGTCAACCGAAATCAGAGGCAAACCTCGAAGCTGTAGTCCAAGGGACCAACGAGCCTCTCCGAGACTACCTCGACAGATTCAACAAGGAGGTCGTCCAAGTGGAGACAACCGACTACATGAAAAGGTATCTCCTCGAGCGAGGGCTCCTCCCCGGCAGCGAATTCAGGAAAGCGATAAAGATCGAAAAAATGCGATCTATGAACGCCATCTTGAAAAGGGCGCAGGCTTTCATCTCCTTCGAGGAAGGCGAAGCGGCCGCAGTCAAAGCATCAAGGGGAAATGGCGTTACTCGGAGCTCAAGCCAAGACCCGGCCGCCGCGCCCCGAGCCAACGAAAGAAAGAGGGACGACAGGTCCCGCGACACAAAGGAGCGCAGAGGGCCAGCAGGGCGCTTCAACGACTATACCCCCTTGAAAGTTTCACGGGAGAAGATCCTGGCCGAGTGCATAAACGCCGAGTTCAGAAACTCCAACATCAGGCCCCCGAAGCCGAATCCCTCCCGGCCGAGGACCGACAAGTCCAAATACTGCAAGTATCACAAGAGCCACGGGCACCTGACGGACGAGTGCATACACCTGAAGGACGCCATCGAGACACTGATCAAAGAGGGTCACCTTTCTAAGTACACAAAGAGAGGAGACCCTCCCAGAAGGAAGGACCGTCAGAGCTCCGACGAGGGCAACTCACCGAATGCCAGGCCGATGCAGGTGGCATTATCCGTCACCCTACCAGAAGACTTCATACCCTCGGTCGGAGTGACATCTGCCCTTAGCGTCTGGGAAGGGTTCCCGACAGCAATGCTGATATCCAACGGCGGGGACCCTGGCTCCCTCACAATCGGCTCCGTGAAAAGGAAGTTCGACGAGTTGATCAGCGCCACCACGGACCTGACCCCGACCCTGAGGAGGTTCAAAGGGAGGTCAGAACCGATCACTTTCTACTTGGAGGAGCTACCCGGCGGCGCTCCGAACGCCACAATCCCACTGCTCGTGCGAGCGAGGATGGCGAACTTCGACGTCCGACGGGTCCTGGTCGACGAGGGAAGCTCGGTCGACATCATGTACTCCCACCTCTTCCAAACCCTACAGCTGGACGACTCACATCTCACTCCTTACGTGGGATCCGACCTCCAAGGATTCAACGGGACAACCACGAAGCCGTGGGGTTACGTCGAACTGCTCGTCTCCTTCGGGGAGGGGGAAGCTTCCAGGCAAATCAAGACACGGTTCTTGGTGATAGACTGCAAGACCCTCTACAACTGCATCATCGGGCGCCCCACTTTGGCCGAACTCACTGCCGTCCCCTCAACCGTTCACTTGAAGATGAAGTTCTATACGAAGAGAGGACGAGTAGTCACAGTCAATGCCGACATCGAAGCTGCTAGGAGGATATTCGACGCATCAGTAAAGGGACTGGAGCTGATCTCCCCACCCTCCAGCTCCAACAAAAAACCAAGGGCTGAAGACAAATCCCCTCCTGAAGATCGGCAGACGACAACAGACGTCTGCTCAGTCGACCTCGACGCTCGTTTCACAGAAGAGGAGCTGAAGAATGGCGAAGAACCGCAGCCGAAGACAGCTCACCCTATCCGGCCCATTCCAGACGGGGACTTCGAGCTCGTTCCTCTGGGTGACAACCCCGACAAGGCTGTGAAGATCGGCAAGAACATCCCGGATACACCGAGGAAGCAGCTCATAGCTTGCCTGAGGAACAACGCTGACTTGTTCGCCTGGAGCGCAGCAGAGATGCCCGGACTTGACCCTGGAGTCGCCTGCCACACACTCTCCATCAATCCGACCGCAAAAGCAGTAGTTCAACGTAGGCGTCGGCAGTCTCCCGAGAAAGCGGAGGCTGCCGAAAAAGCTGTAAAAGACCTCTTAGAGGCAAATTTTATTTCTGAGGCCAAGTATTCAACTTGGCTCTCAAACGTTGTACTAGTCAAAAAATCTAATGGAAAATGGAGAATGTGCGTTGATTATACTGATGTTAACCGGGCATGCCCCAAAGATGCATACCCATTGCCTAATATTGATAGGCTGGTCGACAACTCGGCCGGCTATAAATTATTGTCGTTTATGGATGCTTATTCAGGTTACAATCAAATCCCCATGGCGAGATGCGACAAGCAATGCACGGCATTCATGACCGAGTCAGGCAATTATTACTACAACGTAATGCCCTTCGGACTCAAGAACGCCGGAGCCACGTACCAGCGGATGATGAACAAGGTTTTCCGGGGAGAGATCGGCGACACCCTCGAGGTATATATGGACGACATGATCGTCAAATCTCGAGAAGACGACGATCACACGGCACATCTTGAACGGGTGTTCGAGCAGGCCAGATCCTGCAAGATGCGTTTTAACCCAGAGAAGTGCACTTTCGGAGTACGGGCGGGCAAGTTCCTCGGATTCTACCTAACCGAACGAGGAATAGAAGCCAACCCGGATAAATGCCGAGCATTCTCGGAACTTCCTACCCCTAACAATAAAAAATCTATCCAGGTACTAAACGGGATGCTCACAGCACTATCCCGCTTCGTCGCAAAATCCGCCCAGCATGCCCTCCCATTCTTTAAGTTGCTTCGGAAAGAGGCGACCTTCGAATGGTCCGAGGAGTGCGAACGGGCATTATCTCACCTCAAACAAGTACTTTCCAAACCGCCCGTCTTATCCCGACCGGATGGCAACGAGACCCTATATATCTACCTGGCTGTCTCGAACGAGGCAGTCAGCGCGGCCTTAATCCGAGAAACGGAAGACGGACAGAAGCCCGTATACTTCACGAGCAAAGCCCTACAAGGACCCGAGGCCCGATATCAGCAGATAGAGAAAGTTGCGTTGGCCCTAATAACGGCCGCGAGGAGGCCGAGATGCTATTTCCTCGCCCACACCATTGTCGTCCGGACAGACCAACCCATTAAGCAACTCCTCAGCCGACCAGACATGGCCGGGAGGATGCTAAGATGGTCCCTCGAGCTATCCGAATTCGATATCCAATACGAGGGAAGAAAGGCGCTTAAAGCTCAGGCGCTCGCCGATTTCATTGCCGAGATGACCTCAATTTCTAGCGGCCCGGCTCCCACCGAAAACAAATGGACCATCTTCGTAGATGGAGCCTCAAGCAACTCGGGGAGCGGAGCCGGAATAATCCTAGAAAACGACGAGGGGCTCGTCATCGAAGTATCCTTAGTTTTGTCCTTCGCCACGTCAAACAACCAGGCCGAATACGAGGCTCTCCTGGCAGGCCTACGCCTTGCCGAGGACGTGGGCGCTCGCGAAGTCATGATCTATACCGACTCCCAACTCGTCGCGTCTCAAGTTAGCGGCGATTACCAAGCAAAGAACGACACACTGGTCGAATATCTAAATCTCGTCAGGGAGAAAATGAAAAAATTCTCAAAAGTAAACGTCGAGCACATTCCCCGGGAGCATAACTCGCGAGCCGACATATTATCTAAACTCGCGAGTACAAGAAAGAAAGGTGGAAACAAGTCGGTAATCCAGGAAATCTTACCCAGACCGAGCATAAGCAAAAACGCGCAAGCTCTGCAAGTGTTCGCTATCGGGGACGACCATTGCTGGATGACCCCGGTATATAACTTCCTCACCAAAGACGAACTACCCGCCGACGCGAAGGAAGCTTCAATTATCAAGAGACGAGCCTGCTCGTACACGATCATCGAGGACAAACTATACCGGCGAGGCTTCCCCATCCCTCTCCTTAAGTGTGTCGACGCCTCGCAAGCATCTGAGATACTCCAAGAGCTCCACGGGGGGATCAATGGCCAGCATCTCGGCGGCCGATCACTAGTGAGGAAAGCCCTCCGAGCCGGATACTATTGGCCGACCATGCAACAAGACGCCAAAGAACATGTCCGTAAATGCGACAAATGCCAGCGTCACGCCGACATGCACTTGGCTCCCCCTAACGAACTTAAATCTCTATCGTCACCTTGGCCTTTCTCCACCTGGGGAATGGACCTCCTCGGACCGTTCCCCGTCGGCTCATACCAAAATAAATATCTCATAGTCGCCGTCGATTACTTCACGAAATGGATAGAAGCCGAGGCGCTCGCCAAGATCACGTCTCAAAACGTGCTCCGTTTCTACAAACGAAACATACTCGCCCGGTTCGGGGTGCCTCAAGCTATAATCACCGACAATGGCACCCAGTTCACTGATAGAAAGTTCCAAGAGTTTGTAACCAAGCTCGGCACAAAGCAACACTTCACCTCAGTCGAGCATCCTCCGACGAACGGGCAAGCCGAGGCAGCCAACCGAGTCATCCTCCGCGGACTAAAAAGAAGACTCGGCGAAGCCAAGAAAGCTTGGGTCGAGGAACTACATAGTGTACTTTGGGCATACAGGACAACCCCCCACTCGAGTACGGGCGAAACTCCGTTTAGGCTAACCTACGGCACCGAAGCCGTGATCCCCGTGGAAATCCGAGAACCTTCTCGGCGCACCGAGTCACCCCTCGAAGAGGAGCTCAACGACGAGGCTATGAGGGAGGAGCTCGACATGGTCGAGGAGATCCGCACAGGATCATCCCTCCGAGAGGCAAAATTAAAACAACAAATAGCTCTCCGCTACAACACCAAAGTTATCAAGCGCGAATTCGAAGTCGGCGCCCTAGTGCTCCGCAGAAGTATGAAGGATTCGCGCGACGGCAAACTAGCCCCAAACTGGGAAGGCCCGTACCGAGTTTACGATAAAACAGAGAACGGTGCCTACTACCTCGAGGATCTCCTCGGAGTAAAACTTGCTCGGCCCTGGAACGCTGAAAAACTCAGACGTTATTACAGTTAGACCCGACCTATTCACCCCCGAACACCTGTATCCAACGCGGGTGCTAACCGGGTACGGACCCGCGTCGTAGGTACGAACGCGAGAACTCCACGACAGCAACGGTCGGATACTACCACAAAATGGGAGAACCGACCGCACGGAAGACTCTACACCTAGACCCTCCGTGGAAGTACCTGTATGGCAGAACCCCAGCTCGCGATGGGACCGTTCACGCCGCGAGGACTTGGCCATGATCATGGGCTCGTACTCGCTAACAGCGCACACCTGCTCTGCGCACCCGGGCCGTACTCAACACGCCCGGACAATCATTCTAGGCCGAGCATAGTCCACAAAACCGATAATATCACAAGTATATAAGTAACTCTCCGGCGTATCCGAGCATAAGTCATCAGTTACCTAAACAATCGAAAAATATTCTAAGTATGGAGGAAATACCTCGTCATTCGAGCACAACAGGAAAGTTATCAAAACACGAGCATACAACGATAACGCCGAAAGTGCAGATAAACAGATATAAGCAAGCAAAATTATGTAACATTAAAATTGCCGACCAACTTGGTCGACGATATCCAAAGGTTACAATTAAAAGGCCGGGCACGCAGGCCCCCAAAAAACTCCGGTTATTACCCAACAAAAGATAAAATGGCATGCAGGCCGAAGAAGAAGGGCACGCAGGCCCAGGACCACAATCTACTCTTCACTCTCTGGAGACTCGGGCACCAACGCGCCGTCCACAATCTTCGAAGCAAGCCCGATATTATCCTCCTTCAACCCAGGGTTTAGAAGCCTCAGTTGACGAACAGCACGCTCGAAACCGACTTCAGCCATGTCGGCCAGGCTTATCTTCAGACCATCTATCTTCTCCACGAATTTAGCCCTGGTCCGCAGAACGGCCACATCTGACGACTCGTCAGCCGAGGGAGCCCACTCAAGGTGAAGGTCGGCAAGCTTTTTCTTCTCCGCCGCAATCTCCCCGTCTTTCTGCTTCAAAGCCGCATCAATCTTCTTCTTCAACTCCTTACGATCGGCCTCCATGTTCTTTATTTTATCCTCGGCAGCCTTCTTAGCAGCCTCCGCCTTCTTCAAAGCCTCGGCCGAACCCGAGCCACCATTCGCTAACGTTTGGGCCATCCCCAAGACCCTCATCACGGCGGCGCTATCACACGCCAGCTGTTTCTGAAGGGACGGGGGGTCCATTTCGCCGATCCGACGAGCTTCATCCGGAGAGGTGACCAGCGGGAACTTCTCAAAATAACCCCCATCCTTGTAACAGGGAGGCAGCACAAAGGCACGCTCGGAACCCAAGTGCGACGGCTCATGGCGAACCCCCTCGGAAGGACGAGGCCTCTTAGGAGACCTATCGTCCAAGGTCACCCGAGGAGAGCCTGCCGAGGCCGAGTTCTCCGCAGCACCAGTTCCCCGATTCTTCTTCTTCTGATTCCTCTTTGCATCCAGGGCCATCTTCAGGACTGGGTCCTCCTTCTCCGGCATGGCATCTGCAAAGAAAAAATAAAAGGAGTTAGCGAAAACACAGGACGGAAAAGGGAAAGCGGGGTGAATAGGCACGACCTAACAACGCCCGAGTCTCCTCGGGAGTCCGACAAGATAGCACAGCCTTGGTATTAATAGGCCGCTGCTCCACGACCGGCACACCATTCTCGTCCAATACGGGACTCCCATTCCTCGTCACCCACCGAGACATAGTAAAGCTGTCCACATATTTGCATAGGACCAAATAGGACTCTGCATCTTGCTCGTCCAGGTCCCCATCTTCCCAAACGTAATGTTTAGGGGGAGACGAGAAGTGACCTTTCCACCAGAAAAACGGGAACCTCGTACAGAATTCCCTTGCTACCTGCCCGTCCTCACCCCTCACTAGCTCCCCGTCGGCGTCACGGAGGACCACGGAATCCGACACATCGTGGTAAGCCGCCGGGCTGAGCGGACGAACGACAAAATATCGATCCTTGAAACCTTTCACAGAGTCAGTGTACATCCCGAAGAGCTTCCGCTCGGCATTCTTGAACGAGACCCAACCATATCGCCCGTCTGCCGCCTGTCTTTGAACACGAAAGCACCGGCCGAACAATGCGGTCGTGGCACCAATACCCAAATAATCACAAACAATCTCGAATGCTCGCATAAAAGCAAAAGCATTGGGATGCAATTGGGACGGCGCCAAGTTTAGAAACGCCATCATCGATTTCTGAAAGTCGGAGAAGGGCAGTCGGAAGCCGAGCTCCTTGAACACGTATTCGTACATCGCAAAGCCATCCCCGTTGAACCGAGAGCATATGCGCTCGTCCTGAGACGGGCACGTCACTTGGTAATTCGGCGCTTCGCCCGCTCTCAAAACCTCGATTTCTGTAAAGACCCCATCTAGAGACTCAGTGTATCGAGAAGTGACCGTTAAGGCTTCCTCGGCTATCCAGTCGGACGCAACCGTGCATTCGTAACTAAACAAGGGCATTGGGGAGACCCCTCCTTCGGCGTCCGGGCCGGGAGAATCAACATGGTCGTCGTCACCCAGAGAGGGCGCGTTTTGATCCTCGATGATCTCGACGTCTGAACTTGTGGCCGTTGAGGCATCCGACTCGCTACTCCATGACGAATCAGATCCCGAGCCGGACTCCGAGCTAGCGCTCGAATCAGATTCACCTGCACGCAGAAGGGAGAAAGTGAATTCGACAGTTCATCAAATCCACCCTTCCACCGCAATGCAAGCGAAAGGGTAGAGCAGGAGCGGCGGAGCCCCCGGCTAAACCCCCATCGAGGAAAGACGCCCGTCAGCCGAGGACTCGCGACATGACAAAATAATCCGAACAAGCACGGTGGCCCAACGCCACATCATCTGGTCCACCGACCCATACTAACCCCCGGGCATCGCCTGGATAACCCGAGGAGGAAACAACGATCGCTCGTTGATTCCAGCCTACGTCTACGACGACGACCGCGAAAATAAAGCACACAAACCCTACGGAAAAGAATGAAGCAACAAAGAGGGAAGCGAACTTACGTGAAGACATGATGACGATGACCGGATGAGCTTCTCGGTATGTTGAACAATCTGGAAGAGTATCTTCCGAGGAACGCCTGTCTAATGCCGAGCAGGTAAACAAAGAGTGTGAAACTTCCAAATGAGAGGATTCGCCCCCTTTTATAGGGAAAGGGCTCGGAAGGCGAAGCGTCACTTCTCCTGACAAGCGCCGCCTCCTAGACCCTAGGCCATTATTACCTGTGCCACGTCAGCGCGTGTCCCCCACGCGCGACGTTTCGTCCCTCCACAGGCTGTTCCTCCGAGCACATCTGGGTGACGAGGAGCCATCTCATCGAGCATCTCCCCGGCCCGAGCATCAGGTAAAGTCACAGCTTCTTGACCAGAAAACTCCGACTTGGGGGGCTCCTGTTCTGGACTGGGCCAAGGTTAGGCCCACTATGATTTTCGGCCCAATAAACCTCAGAGGCCCACGTTCCTCTACGGCCCTCCTACGCAGGTAAGATGCCCACCTTAGACATGCTCAGCTGCCCTATATCCCCGAGCATAAGACACCGACATGCTCGGCACTAACGACCCCGCGAACACCTTTGTTGCCGAGGACCTTGCTCCGCGCAGGGCTCCTTCATATCCAGCCCTCCGAGAAACACGGATTCCACGTGGCTCCTAAAAGACCGTGTCTCCCTTGAACTTCGGAGCGGCTAACCAGGACAGAGGGCATGCACGCACCTCCGATATTTCCGCTCAGGAAACCTGGCAGTCTCCTAGTTGGGCTTGGGAATCCAACCCAATAGCGAGATCATGGCCCAGCGCTGGGGGCTATAAATACCCTCTTTAACTAGAGGGTCAGGTATTCAATTCTCTTCTAACCTTAGCTAGTACTTGCTCTCCTTTGCTCATCTACTCACTTTGGCATCGGAGTACCTTGCAGGTACACCCCCCCTCTCACTTCACGAAGACCAGCATCCGAGCAGGCCTTGACGATTCTTCTGATCAGGTACGATCAGTAATATATTTAAAATATATATGACTTTTATTGCATGCTTACATGTGATTTCCGCTGCGATGATACCCTAAGAGAAGGTGAGCATGCGATGACAGGTATTGCATGTTTTGAATTTTAGTAAATGTGTTATAGGACAGGTTGTGAATTGTAATATTTGTAACATCCTAATTTATTGAGTGTTTTTACTCTAATTTGTTGAGTGTTACACCGGATTTCTTGTTCTTTTTTCTTTCAACCTCAAGAAACCTCCCAAGAGCCTTATCGATGTTGGCTCTCTTCTTAGAGGAAGCCTTTTTGGAATTCTCATGGTTCTGTCTCATGTTTACTGTAACACTCCATTTATTTTCATAATTTAATTTAATTAGATTAATTGAATTATGAGGAATTAAGCAATTGGGCTTGAGTTGTGGTTAGTAAGGGAGGGGGTGCATTGGTAGGCCCTATTACTAATTAAAATAATTTTATTTTATTCTTAATAAAATAGAAGGAGTGGTAGAATAGAGAAGGTTACAGTATTGGGAAAAGAAGTCTGAACGTGAAAAGAGAAGAGGAACGGAGAAGTGCGACCGAGGAAGAACGAAGAATCAACCTTCAGGTAAGGGGGGACTCTTCCGTTTATCTTCTATTATGGGATTATAGATAGTATGATAGAAATGATCGTGTTATTCGCATCAATTGGGTTGTGCTTAGGTTGTAGAAATGTTAGGTTTTGGGAGGATTGATGCATAATGATTATATTGATCATGTATTGGTGATAATTGGATGGTTGAATGTATTGTAAATGTGTTATAATGTGTGTTATTTCACTGTATGCGAAATCTGGTTGGAATGAGATTTGTTTGGTAGTGATTCGGTGAAAGAGGGACGAAATCGCAGGCTGTTTTCTGCTATTCGGAGCGCTGGAATTCGCCAGTTCGCGCCGCGTCCAGGAGTTGGCGCCGCGAACTGCTTGGCAGAAGGCCAGGGAGTTTTGTTGTGTTCAGTACGCGCCGCGAACATATGACCGCGCCGCGAGGGCGTAGTTTTTATTCGTTCCGTGCCGCGAACCTTTGTTTGCGCCGCGAAGGCGTTGTTCCTATTCGTTCCGCGCCGCGAACCGGGTATGGCGCCGCGTGCTGTTAGTTGTTGCGACTGTCCATTTTGAAAAGTCTTAAAGAGGTGTAACTTTTAAACCGTAAACCGGATTTTGGTGCCGTTTCGAGTACAGTGAAGCTAATAAAATAATTTATATACTCAAATGGTGTTTTGAGTTGTGGCTCGAATTATTTTTAAAACACCCGATCTTATTTATTTGTGGCGGGATATGTTTATAGGTACACTAATGAATGTCTTACCTGTATGATGTCGTGGTTATAACTGGTGTTTATTATACATGTATTGTTGGTATGAAATATGTGTTTTATTGATGATTATGACATTGATCGATGTATGTGGGTGATGAGCATGTTATGGTTGATGCATGCATTCATAATCATTATGTGGCTGGTCCTTGACGATGGTGGATCAGTGGTAGCTAATTCCCATTGTGTGGAATTAGTGAGTGGGTGTTGCCGTATCCTTGACGATGGTGGGTCGGTGAGTTGGGTTATCCCAGATTTTGGTACCACATGCATGTAGTTGCATTGCATTAGGCTGTTTTGCTATTATAACATGAATGGAAGATTGTCCAATGTTATAATATGTGTTAATTTGGTTGTTTGCTTACTGATTGTATGGTTTGAATCTGATCATAACTGTAATTGGGTGAATTGCATGTGAAATGATATTTTATTATCTATATCTTATAACATTAGTTAAATGTGAATGAGACTCACCCTTACTGTTGTTATTTTTCAGATTGAGGAGTAGCTCTCGTACTTGGTGAGGATTAGCTCGTCAAGTAGTGTTAGAGTCAGTTGGGTCCGTGTCATGCTCTGGTCGTGTAACACTGGGGGCGTCGTTTAGAATTATTTGCTGAACTTTTATTTTGGATGGATTTGTATGTTGACGCTCTAAGTCTGTGACTTGGCTGTTTGTTATTCAGATGTTAAAGATAATTCCGCTGTGTTAACATGATGAATCTGAATAAATTTGGTTGACGTTCTCCTTTATGGCATGACATGAGTATTATTGTTTAATTATTTGGAAGTTGTAATGCCCTTTTTCATGTTTACTCTGATTATTATTTATTATTTATGCGGGGTATTAGAAGGGTGTTACAATAGTGGTATCAGAGCATTGTCGGTCGTTTGAGTCAGAGTCTTAGTGTCGGTTAATCCCTCGTATGCGATTAGTGTAAGGTTGACACTGTCGATACTTCTTGTTCTAATAGATATTGTTTGATATTTAGCAGAACAATGGCTGGAAGAGGAGGAAGAAATGATGATGCTATCGCTGAGGCTCTGGGCATGATTGCTGGTGTGCTGGGAGGGAATGCCAATGGAGCTGGAATTGGTGCTGACAGGCAGCTGAATAGTTTTCAGAGGAACAACCCTCCGTTGTTCAAAGGCACTCACGATCCCGAAGGCGCCCAGAAGTGGCTAAAAGAGATTGAAAGGATCTTCCGGGTGATTGATTGTGACGAAAATCTGAAGGTGAGATATGGGACTCACATGCTGTCTGAAGAAGCCGATGATTGGTGGATGGCTAGTAGGGACGAACTGCAAGCTGCAGGAGTTGCAATCACTTGGGCTGTGTTCAAGAGAGAATTCTTGCGGAGGTACTTTCCTGAGGATGTTAGAGGCAGGAAAGAGATTGAATTTTTGGAGCTGACACAAGGTAACATGACTGTGCCAGAGTATGCGTCCAAGTTTGTGGAGCTAGCAAAGTATTATGTCCACTACAATAATGATGAGGCTAGTGAATTCTCGAAGTGTGTTAAGTTTGAGAATGGTCTCCGCGATGAGATTAAACAGGGTATCAGATACCAGAGGATTCGCAGGTTTGTCGATTTGGTTGACTGCAGTCGAATCTTTGAAGAGGACAATATTAAACTGAAGTCGTCGCACTCTCGCGAGTTAGTCGACAGGAAAGGGAAAAAGCATATGGATCGTGGTAAGCCGTATGGTAAGGGTAACCAGAAGGCTGGAGGCTGGAAGAAGCCTAGTGGGGGAGACTCTAGTGCCCCTATTAAGTGCTTCAAGTGTGGAGAACCTGGACATCGCATTCACGAATGCAAGAGTGAGGAAAAGAAGTGCTATAGATGTGGAAAGGCAGGTCACATTGCTATTGAGTGCAAAGGGAACACTGTAACTTGTTTCAACTGCGGGGAAGAAGGTCATATCAGTCCTAAGTGTCCTAAGCCGAGGAAGAATCAAGCTGGTGGTAAGGTGTTCGCCTTATCTGGTGCAGAGACTACTCCAGATGATCGGTTGATTAAAGGTACGTGTTTTATCCATGGCACTCCTTTAATTGCAATAATAGATACTGGGGCAACTCACTCGTTTATTTCATTGGATTGTGCTAAACGACTGAATTTGGAAATATCTGAGATTAATGGAAGTATGGTCATTGACACTCCTGCGTCGGGTTCAGTGACTACTTCGTTCGCTTGTTTGAACTGTCCAATTGATATTTTTGGTAGAGAATTCGGAATGGACTTAGTGTGCCTTCCGTTGGAACAACTTGATGTTATATTGGGTATGAATTGGTTGCAATTTAATCGGGTTCATATCAACTGTTTCACGAAAACGATTATTTTCCCTGAAGATGTCATTGTTGAGGACTTAGAGATGACGGCTAGACAAGTGGATGAAGCAATGAAGGACGGGGCTGTCGTGTTCATGTTGATTGCGTCCATGGAAGTGAAAAAGAAAGCGGTGAGTAGTGACTTACCGGTAGTATGTGAATTTCCAGAAGTCTTTCCGGAAGATGTAAGAGAATTGCCGCCAGAGAGGGAAGTAGAACTTGCTATTGAACTAATTCCTGGAACTAATCCTGTGTCGATGGCACCTTATCGTATGTCGGCATCGGAATTGAATGAGTTGAAGAATCAATTGGAAGATTTACTTGAGAAGAAATTTATTCGTCCTAGTGTCTCACCGTGGGGTGCACCGGTGTTACTAGTGAAGAAGAAAGAAGGTTCAATGAGGTTGTGTGTGGATTACAGACAACTCAACAAGGTTACTATCAAGAATCGGTATCCCTTGCCGGGGATTGATGACTTGATGGATCAACTAGTTGGGGCATGTGTGTTCAGCAAAATTGACTTGAGGTCGGGATATCATCAGATTCGGGTGAAGACGGACGATATTCAGAAAACAGCATTTAGAACGAGGTATGGTCATTACGAATATACAGTGATGCCATTTGGAGTAACCAATGCGCCGGGGGTTTTCATGGAGTATATGAATAGAATCTTCCATCCTTTTCTGGATCAGTTCGTAGTAGTATTTATTGATGATATTTTAATATATTCTAAGAATGAAAAAGAGCATGCGGATCATCTTAGAGTGGTATTGGAACTATTGAAGGAAAAGAGACTTTATGCAAAACTGTCAAAGTGTGAGTTCTGGTTAAACGAAGTGAGCTTTCTTGGGCATGTAATTTCTAAGGATGGTATTGCCGTTGACCCAACGAAAGTAGAAGCAGTGTCTCAGTGGGAAGCTTCGAGGTCAGTTTCCAAAATCCGTAGTTTCCTTGGTCTGGCGGGTTACTATAGAAAGTTCATTGAAGGTTTTTCAAAGTTAGCATTACCGTTAACTAAGTTGACTAGGAAGGGTCAAGCGTTTGTTTGGGATTCGAAATGTGAAGAAGGATTCCAAGAGTTGAAGAAGAGGTTGACTAGTGCGCCGATCTTGATTTTGCCGAATCCGGCGGAATCTTTTGTTGTGTATTGTGATGCTTCGTTGTCAGGATTAGGAGGTGTACTGATGCAGAATCAACAGGTAGTCGCTTATGCGTCGAGACAACTCAAGGTGCATGAGAGAAACTATCCGACTCATGACTTAGAGTTAGCAGCAGTGGTATTTGTGTTGAAGTTGTGGAGGCATTACCTATATGGTTCGAGGTTTGAAGTATTTAGTGATCACAAGAGTTTGAAGTACCTCTTTGACCAAAAAGAGTTGAATATGAGACAAAGAAGATGGTTAGAATTTCTCAAGGATTATGATTTTGAACTGAATTACCATCCGGGTAAAGCAAATGTTGTTGCCGATGCATTGAGTAGGAAGTCCTTGCATATATCTATGCTTATGGTGAGAGAATTGGATTTAATTGAGCAATTCCGAGATTTGAGTTTAGTATGTGAAGACACTCCTACCAGTGTTAAATTGGGTATGCTGAAGCTGACTAGTAGTATTCTGGAGGAAATCCGAGAAGGTCAGAAGACTGATGTAGAGTTGGTTGATAAGTTGGCTCTGATTAATCAAGATAAAGGAGGTGAATTCAGAATCGACGAGAATGGTATAATGAGGTTTGGTAATCGTGTTTGTGTTCCTGATGTTGCCGAATTGAGGAAGAGTATTCTTGAAAAAGGACATCGTAGCGGATTGAGTATTCATCCTGGTGCTACCAAGATGTATCATGACTTAAAGAAGCTGTTTTGGTGGCCTGGAATGAAAAAGG
This sequence comes from Vicia villosa, assembly GCF_029867415.1. Taxonomy (NCBI): domain Eukaryota; kingdom Viridiplantae; phylum Streptophyta; class Magnoliopsida; order Fabales; family Fabaceae; genus Vicia; species Vicia villosa. Next base: position 74,978,330 of record NC_081185.1, on the reverse strand, counting down.
AAATAGCTGAATTTGTCTATGCTTGTCTGACTTGCCAGAAGTCGAAGATTGAGCATCAGAAACCGTATGGAGCTATGCAACCGTTATTTATTCCAGAATGGAAGTGGGATAGTATATCTATGGATTTTGTTTCAGGTTTGCCAAGGACGGTGAAGAATTGTGAAGCTATTTGGTTTATCGTAGACAGGTTGACAAAGTCTGCTCACTTTATACCAATGAGAATGGATTACCCAATGGAGAAGCTGGCTCAATTGTATATTGACAGGATAGTGAGTTTACATGGTATTCCTTCGAGTATCGTGTCGGATAGAGATCCAAGGTTTACATCCAGATTCTGGGAAGGTTTGCAGAGGGCTTTGGGTACTAAGCTGAGATTGAGTTCTGCTTATCATCCGCAGACGGATGGACAGACGGAAAGAACTATGCAATCACTAGAAGATTTGTTGCGTGCTTGTGTGTTGGAAAGAGGCGGTGCTTGGGATAGTTATCTACCCTTGATCGAATTTACTTACAATAATAGTTTTCACTCGAGTATTGGTATGGCTCCGTTTGAAGCTTTGTATGGTCGGAGGTGTAGAACGCCTTTATGTTGGTATGAATCTGGCGAAAGTGCCGTGATTGGACCGGGAATTGTTCAGGAGACAACAGAAAGGATCAAGATGATTCAGGAGAAGATGAAGACTTCTCAGAGTCGTCAGAAGAGTTATCATGATAAAAGAAGGAGGACACTTGAATTTCAAGCAGGAGATCATGTGTTCTTGAGGGCGACCCCCACAACTGGTGTTGGTAGAGCACTGAAATCAAGGAAGTTGACTCCGCGATTCATTGGTCCGTTCCAGATTACGGAGAGGGTGGGAGAAGTGGCGTATCGTATTGCGTTGCCACCGACGCTTGCGAATCTGCATGATGTATTCCACGTATCACAGTTGAGGAAATACATTGCTGATCCATCTCATGTGATCCAAGTCGATGATGTACAGGTAAAGGACAATCTGACAGTTGAAACTTTGCCTATGAGGATTGAAGACCGAAGGCTGAAACAATTGTGTGGCAAGGAGATAGCACTGGTCAAAGTAGCTTGGGGAGGACCAGCAGGTGGGAATGTGACTTGGGAATTGGAGAGTCAGATGAAGGATTCCTATCCAGAGTTATTTGCCTAAGGTATGTTTTCGAGGACGAAAACTATTTAGTGGGGGAGAGTTGTAACACTCCATTTATTTTCATAATTTAATTTAATTAGATTAATTGAATTATGAGGAATTAAGCAATTGGGCTTGAGTTGTGGTTAGTAAGGGAGGGGGTGCATTGGTAGGCCCTATTACTAATTAAAATAATTTTATTTTATTCTTAATAAAATAGAAGGAGTGGTAGAATAGAGAAGGTTACAGTATTGGGAAAAGAAGTCTGAACGTGAAAAGAGAAGAGGAACGGAGAAGTGCGACCGAGGAAGAACGAGGAATCAACCTTCAGGTAAGGGGGGACTCTTCCGTTTATCTTCTATTATGGGATTATAGATAGTATGATAGAAATGATCGTGTTATTCGCATCAATTGGGTTGTGCTTAGGTTGTAGAAATGTTAGGTTTTGGGAGGATTGATGCATAATGATTATATTGATCATGTATTGGTGATAATTGGATGGTTGAATGTATTGTAAATGTGTTATAATGTGTGTTATTTCACTGTATGCGAAATCTGGTTGGAATGAGATTTGTTTGGTAGTGATTCGGTGAAAGAGGGACGAAATCGCAGGCTGTTTTCTGCTATTCGGAGCGCTGGAATTCGCCAGTTCGCGCCGCGTCCAGGAGTTGGCGCCGCGAACTGCTTGGCAGAAGGCCAGGGAGTTTTGTTGTGTTCAGTACGCGCCGCGAACATATGACCGCGCCGCGAGGGCGTAGTTTTTATTCGTTCCGCGCCGCGAACCTTTGTTTGCGCCGCGAAGGCGTTGTTCCTATTCGTTCCGCGCCGCGAACCGGGTATGGCGCCGCGTGCTGTTAGTTGTTGCGACTGTCCATTTTGAAAAGTCTTAAAGAGGTGTAACTTTTAAACCGTAAACCGGATTTTGGTGCCGTTTCGAGTACAGTGAAGCTAATAAAATAATTTATATACTCAAATGGTGTTTTGAGTTGTGGCTCGAATTATTTTTAAAACACCCGATCTTATTTATTTGTGGCGGGATATGTTTATAGGTACACTAATGAATGTCTTACCTGTATGATGTCGTGGTTATAACTGGTGTTTATTATACATGTATTGTTGGTATGAAATATGTGTTTTATTGATGATTATGACATTGATCGATGTATGTGGGTGATGAGCATGTTATGGTTGATGCATGCATTCATAATCATTATGTGGCTGGTCCTTGACGATGGTGGATCAGTGGTAGCTAATTCCCATTGTGTGGAATTAGTGAGTGGGTGTTGCCGTATCCTTGACGATGGTGGGTCGGTGAGTTGGGTTATCCCAGATTTTGGTACCACATGCATGTAGTTGCATTGCATTAGGCTGTTTTGCTATTATAACATGAATGGAAGATTGTCCAATGTTATAATATGTGTTAATTTGGTTGTTTGCTTACTGATTGTATGGTTTGAATCTGATCATAACTGTAATTGGGTGAATTGCATGTGAAATGATATTTTATTATCTATATCTTATAACATTAGTTAAATGTGAATGAGACTCACCCTTACTGTTGTTATTTTTCAGATTGAGGAGTAGCTCTCGTACTTGGTGAGGATTAGCTCGTCAAGTAGTGTTAGAGTCAGTTGGGTCCGTGTCATGCTCTGGTCGTGTAACACTGGGGGCGTCGTTTAGAATTATTTGCTGAACTTTTATTTTGGATGGATTTGTATGTTGACGCTCTAAGTCTGTGACTTGGCTGTTTGTTATTCAGATGTTAAAGATAATTCCGCTGTGTTAACATGATGAATCTGAATAAATTTGGTTGACGTTCTCCTTTATGGCATGACATGAGTATTATTGTTTAATTATTTGGAAGTTGTAATGCCCTTTTTCATGTTTACTCTGATTATTATTTATTATTTATGCGGGGTATTAGAAGGGTGTTACATTTACTAACACATACACTTGAAAGGAATGAGAAAGACCTACTTTCTTGCTACCAAATACAGATAAGAGAACTTTTCTCTTGCTTGTATTGAATGTCCAGATAAAGGAATAAATCACCATGAATATAAGTGCACCATAGAGAATAGGAGAGAGGGTTAGGCTTGGTCTCCTTGCACGTTTCCTTAACATTAATTGTTATAGAATCTCACATATGCACACATATCAAGTGCACTTCTCAATTTTTCAAAGTGGATAACATATGGTGGCTTAATGAATATGCCAGCTAGTTGTTGGTCAGTTGTAATGTACTCTAAATTGAGCACTTTATCCTCGACAAGATCCCTCATGAAATGATGACGAATGTTAATATGCTTGATTCTACTGTGCTGGATATGATATTGTGAAATATTGATGACACTCATGTTGTCACAAAACAATGTCATGACATCTTGTTCAACATTATACTCATTTAGCATATGTTTCATCCATAGTAATTGAGTGCAACTACTTCTAGCATCAATATACTCAACTTCATCAGTGAATAGAGAGACACAATTTTGCTTCTTACTGAACCAAGAAATCAGCTTTTTGCCAAGAAAGAAACATCCACCTGAAGTACTTTTCTTTCATCAGAATTTCAGCCCAATCTGCATCTCAATACCCTACTAATACAAAATTTGTATCGTGAGAATACAATATGTCATAGTCATAAGTCCCAAAGATATACTTTAGAATTCTCTTCACTTGGGTGAGATGACTGGCCTTGCGTTCACCTACCGCACTAATCTCAAACTCAGACTGCATTTGTTGAACGAAATGGTCCGCCATCATATCTTTCATCCCAATAAAGGCTATATCATCAACATATATTTGGCTATCATGAGCTTTCCATTTTTCATTCTTAACAAATAGAGTTTTGTCAATTCCTCCTCTATTGTATCCATTGTTGATCAGGAACTCAATTAACCTCTCAGTCTGCATGAGGGGACCTCATCTTCTTCTTCATCTTCCTTATTTTTTAGGAGCCTCATCAATGACAATATTTACAGATTCCAGCATAGTTTTAGTGCATTTGTTGTATACAGTGTAGGCTCTGCTATTTGTGGAGTACCCAAAAAATATTCTTTCCTCACTCTTTGAATACACATTTCTCCTTTACTCTCTATCAACCAGGATGTGGCACTTACTTCCAAAGACATGGAAGTACTTGACATTTGGTTTTCTCCCTTTCCATAACTCATACTGAGTTTCTTTAATACCATATCTAATGGTACTCTATTATGGATGTGACATGTTGTGTTCATAGCTTCGGCCCAGAAATAATAAAAAAGTTTCTTGGCATGCAACATAACTGAAGCCGATTCTTGTAGAATCTGTTCTTCCTTTCCACCACCCCATTTTGCTGTGGAGTAACAAGGGTTGGGAATTCATGGCTAATACCTTCTAAAGCACAAAACTCAGAGAATTTTGAGTTCTCAAACTCAGTGTCAAGGTCACTTCTGGTTTCTACTATTACAATCCCCTTTTCTCTTTGAAGTAGTTGACATAACTCTTTAAAAACTTCGAACGTGTCAGATTTTTCTCTAATGAATCTAACCCAAGTGTACCTTGAGAAATCATCCACACATGAAGACATATCTTTTCCCTTCTAATCTTTCTACTTTCATAAGCCCCATCAAGTCCATGTTCAACAGTTCAAGAACCTTCGAGGGGGCAAGATACTTGAGCTTTTTGTAAGGCATTTTGTTCTGCTTGCCTATTTGACATTCTCCACATATTTTGTCTTCTTCAATATTGAGTTTAGGCAATCCTATTACAACCTCTTCATGAATAATTTTCCTCATGCTTTTGAGATTGAGATGACCGAGTTTTTTATTCCAAAGCTTGGTCTCACCAACTATTATCATTAAACACGTTGATGAGTCTTATTTGTTATGAGATATACACAGATATAAATTATCCTTAGACCTTTCTCCTTTCATAACCACTTCTTGTCCTAACTAGAAACAATATATTATGATCGAAGCTCACTTTAAGACCTTGATTACACAACTGACTTATATTGATTAGGTTGGTGGTCACTCCTTCAAATAGTAACACATTGTCAGGACTAGGAAGGCCATGATACATTAGTTTCCTTATGCCTTTGATTCTTCCTTTTGCACCATCACCAAACGTAACATAGCTATTTGTGTAAGGTTTAATCGTGTCAAGATAAGTCTTCTCCCTAGTCACATGTATTTAAAAACCATTATCATAATATCAATCTTCTATAGAGGATACTCTGAGTGATGATGAGCTATGAGGTTTGAGGTGTCTCTTTTTGTTTCCACATCTTCTTCACTTTACTCTTGTTCTTTTTTTCTTATGAACATTGATTTACTATAGGGTTGAGGATATCCGTATAGTTTATAATAGTCATAGGGCTCGTAATGAGCCGAACCAACTCGAAAATAGTTCGAAATTCGGTTCGACAATTAAATCGTTGTACTAGGTTCATGAACCAAATAAGTTGCATATGAGCTAAAAATTAAGTTTGTTAACTAAATGACCTGAACTTGAACTATACATAGTTCGACTCGTTAGGTTCATGAGTCAACTCAATTATATATGAGATGTATTGTATTATTAGTTTTAAATAAGTTTAAGGATTTGCTTCAAATCTTAACCCTATATCTTCTTTTAATTTAACAATTTTAATTGATAATTTATATTATCAAGTAAGTAAAATATTTCTAAAAATAATTATACAAATAAAATCTACATTGTAAAAATTCTAATCTTATAACTTTTATTTTATTTTTATAGTTTTTATTTAAAAAATGTCACATATAATTATTTTAGTTTTTTAGTTTTTATTTTAAAAATGTCACATATAAAAAAAGAATAGACTTGAAAAAAAAAATTTAAGTCCGTGAAGCAAATGAGTTGAACCTAACAAGTCGAACCGAGTTGTTCGTGAACTTTTGACGAGTCGGTTTTGAGCTGAAAAAAGTTCGTAACGAATTCGAAATGTTATTTGAGTTGGACTATTTCTTAACGAGTCGAGTCGGGCCGAGCTGAGGCAAATTCGACTCGACTCAACTCATTTCCAACCCTAAACAGTCGGGCCTTATGTGTCCATATTTGCCACGGTGATAACATCTTCTATCAAAGTTTCTATTATTTTTATGTTGGGGTGCACATGTCGAGGACGATGCCGGAGCATGTGGTCCCTCTAGTGTATGTTTGAATTCGTGGTATGTGATAAAAAAAAATAAAAAAGGTGGTAAATATTATGATTTTAGAATTTGAATTTACAAATAAATAATGGATGAAGTGGATTAAAACAAGAGGAAATTCATTCCATCTCATTCCATTAAATGCTCCTATTTTTTTTATTTCATCCACTAAATTCAATTCCGTTATATTTTGTTCCACTCCATTATTCCATTATGTTTCATGCCTTAGCCAATCTTAAATCCTTGAGAAGAGTGAAAAAAATTCTACTTTTAATTTGTTGGAAACAAAAAAGAATTTGGGAAAAACAAAAACACTAAATACAGCCGTTCACCTTCATTTCAACCTCTGAAATCATACTAACGTATGAAAAATGAAAGGTCCTTCCTTTAAAATCATAATGTGCAGTGCATAACAATAAATGCATCTTTTGATCGCATGCCATCCTTTACATTCAATTCTTACTCGAGAAAGCAATGATAATTAGGGAGATTAATTACTATTTTTTTATAGAAAATTTCTATAAGTACTCCAAGCACAACACAGTTTTGGAATGTAGATTCCAGAGATGGAGGATGACAGGATTAGTAAGTTGCCTGATGGAATCCTCGGTCACATTATCTCATTTCTCCCATCTGAAGATGCTTTTGCAACTCGTGTACTTTCTAAGAGGTGGAGGCCACTATGGTTTTTATATCCTAGTCCCAATCTTGACTTTGATGATCAAAGGTTTTTCAAAAAAGAAGAACCATACATTAGCTTTAAAGATATGGTAAATGTAACCATTACTGAAAGAAGTGAGCACCAACCCATCAAAAGCTTTCGCCTAAGATGTCATGAATCTCATGATAGCTTTACCAGTGAATTCAGCATAATGTTATTGTTAACGGCACGCAGAATGGAGCACGTTGACATTCAAATGTGTGATAACTGGAAATTGAATATCATTTGTTTTATTTTTCGCTTTAGTAACCTTGTTGTTCTAAAGCTGAAATTTGTATGCGTGAATCTTTTTATATCTGCCAACCTTCCATCACTTAAAATTTTACACTTGAATAGTGTTTATTTTTTCGAACACGGGTTTCTTTTGGAAATTCTTAATGCTTGTCCAATTCTTGAGGACTTGGAAATAAAGAATATATCAACAAGGTATTGGTCAGTTGAGTATGATGAACAAGTTAAGAAATTTACAAATTTGATCAGGGCGGATGTTTCTAACATCTCTATTTATGATGTTGATCTGGAAGTCTTTTCCAGTGTTGAGTTTCTTCGGTTAGAAGAGGTTTGAATTTGTATTTCATTTCTTGCTTATTTTTTAATTTCTTGTAAAAATACTATATTTCAATTTATTTATATCTTCTTCAGTATGTCTAATGTCTTTTTTTTATTACTGTTGTAGATGTATGGGGCCGTTCCTGTGTTTTCCAAGTTAACTCATTTGGAGATTGTATATGGAAGAAGTATTAATTGGAGATTTTTAACTTCTGTCATGAAGAATTGCCCTATACTTCAAACTTTTATCCTTGAAATGCCTTTAACACCAGATATTTTCACATCGTATTTGGCAGAAGCATTATTTGATCTTAGATTGTTCCGAAATATTTTGCCTGAATGCCTTTCTTTACAATTAAAAAAATGTACTATTACAAATTATAGAGGATGCGAATATGAGTTTCTATTTGTACAAAACTTTTTGATGAATTCTACATCTTTGGAGAGAATGAGAATATTCAGTTCACCTTCCTTGAAAAACCAGGAAAAGCTTGATAAGATGGAAGAATTATTGGCATTCCCAAGGATCTCTGCTACATGTGAAGTTTATTTTGTATGATAGTGATTGTTTGGCTAGCTTCAAATTATTCTTAGTGGATAACTTATCTATTTGGGTATTGTGGATTTTATAGTCTTGCTGATTTAATTTATGGCATTCAAAGGATCTCTGTTACATGTGAGGTTTATGTTGAATGATTGTAATAGTTTGGCTAGCTGCAAATTATTCATAGATGATAACTTTTGTAATTGATTTCGGTCTTGAATGATTCAACTTTTTTTATTGACTATGGAGACTCCTGAGAACGTGTTTTAGAGGATATGAATTGGTACTTCTAGAAGCAATATTGTTTGAAGTTGGTTTTGATCATTAATGCATAAATTGATTCTAGTATTTTTACAATTGAGGATTGTTTTATTTGGCTGTGTATTGTGTTTCTGTTACAAGTTTCGGATTGAGCCTAACTCAACCTAACCTTACAACAGAGGTTACCTTATTTTAGAGTGCTGGTGAAGATTAGCCTATAATAGAAGGTTTGCTACACCAAAAATAAAAGAGTGGAAATTTCTATGTTCATAACTTTTTTCATTTGAGAGTTGTCTTACCTAGCTTCTTCTCTTTATCCAAGTTCCCAAAGTCTTTGCCTCACTCTTCTCTTTATCCAAGTTCCAAAGTCTTTGCCTCTCCTTTCTCTTTTCACAGGAGCCTCCTCGTTTGCATGACTCTTTCTTTGTTCATGCCTCCTCCATACAAGATCACCCTTCACGCAACTCTTGTCTAGGGAACTATCGCATGAAAACAGAAAACTTGTGAAATTACTAAATATACTAATTAATCAATTGGAATGTCATGAATGTAAAATATGAAATATGGGAACTATCACAAGTGATAAACTTGTCACAAAATTGTCATTCATAGTCAGTATCTTCCAACATTATGGGTGTGCATCCTATCACTTGTGTAATAGTTTTTTTTAAACTTATCTCGCATCACAGAATTAAATCCAGCTTGTAAGGGACTAAAAATCACAATGCAGAAGCTCTCTCCTCCATCAAAATAGGCTCAATTGTAGAAACCAATATAACCAAGACGAAAAGAAGGCCAAGAGAGCAAACAAAATGTATCTAACCATAGAAAATCGATGTCTAAAATAATAACACACAAACACTATAGCTTCATTAGATGTTCTTAGAATAGGTCCCTAATGGAAATCATATACTTATTAAACAATAGAAAAGAGCTTTCATGATGAAGAACACATTATTAATGCAAAATAAAGGATAAAATGTGAAAGAAGATATAACTTTTTGCTTAAAACATGTATAGAGTGATAATCGAAAATTTTTACATAGTTAATGAAAAGATCTTGAAAATTTTTACATAGTTAATGAAAAGATCTTGCAGTATAACCATGGATATTGTGTTAAGGAACCCTATCAACTAAATTTATTATAGTTCCTTTGAATGTCCCACCGATTAGATAGAAAGTTATTGCATGGTTATAAACACAACTACTGTGATATCTGAAAGAAAGCTAAATAAATTGGAATAAGCTAAATCTGAGATCAAAATCAAATAAGTACTTATCTGAGAGATTTGGATATAAGGAAAAAAAATAGATGGAATGTATTTGATTGAACACAACCCACCTTGAGATCTCCCAATTACTCTTCATTTTTTGTTACAATGCCATAGAGTACATATCAATCAAAATATTTATAGTATTGAGAGTCGGATCAGGTTTTTTCAATTGTCAAAATACCTTTCAAGAGACATTACTTCTCAAATTACTGTTCAGTAACATAACTGTTGTAAATAGAAACAAGTCTAGCATGCTATGAAAAACAATGTCGAAGAATAGATTCCTAAATCTAATGCAATGCCATTGCTCCAAACAATGACAGACAAAACATTGACTAAACATGATGGGACTTTGTTGACTGACAGAGGGGATATTGAACATGAGGTCCTGGAATATTATGGCACATTGGTTGGGATATTGAACTTGGGGGAGTTTAAGGCTATTATGGAGGATATTGATATTGTGGCGATGAGGAAAGGAAGGCAAGTTAACACTGATGAGAACAATGCCCTGATTGCACCAGTCACAGAGGAGGAAATTTACAATGCCATGAAGGGAATTGGTGATTTGAAAAGCCCTGGCTTAGATGGTCATGGTGCAAGGTTTTTTAAGGCCACATGGAGTATTGTGAAACAAGATGTGATAGCAGCAGTTAGAGAATTTTTTGAGGGGGGAAAAATATATAAGGCTATCCACTGTGATTACTCTCATTCCCAAATCCAATGCAGCAAAAACCATTACAGACTACAGGCCAATTTCATGTTGCTCCACTATATACAAAATCATTTATAAGGTGATAACTAAGAGGTTGAGCAAGGTCCTGGGCAGCATCATACACAAGAGCCAAGCTGCATTTGTACCTGGACAGCACATCCAGGATCATATCCTGCTGGTCTATGAACTCATCAGAGGGTACTCAAGGAAGGGTGGCACTCCTAGGACAAGTGTGTGCTACAAAAAAGAATGGAGGTCTGAACATTATTGCCTTATGGAACTGGAACAAAGCCAATATGACTAGATTGCTGTGGAATCTGAGTGGTAAAGAGGATAGTTCGTGGGTAAGATGGATTCACTCCTATTACATAAAAAAGGAAACTCTCATGACAGTCCCAATAAAACAGAATTGTTCTTGGATTTTGAAGACAATCTTGAAACAAAGGGACCTGGTGCAACACATCAAAAGCTGGAATGAGGAGAGGCTCAAGGTTAGAGAGTGCTATCAAACAATCAGAAGGTTGAACACTTCTGGACAGAAGAATGCACCTTGGAGCAAGCTTTTGTTTAATAATTTGGCTCGGCATCGAGCTATTATCTGCACCTGGTTAGCGTGCCAGGATCGGTTGGCTAATAGAGAAAGACTCAACAAATTTGGCATCATTAATATGGATTCCTGTTTTTTCTGCACGCAGGTTGAAACTCGAGATCACATCGTGTTTGATTGTGCTGAGTTGAAGGAAATATGGATGACAGTTCTGAAATGGCTTCACATTCAACACATGCCAGATAAATGGAATTCTGAGATTTCGTGGGTCCTAAGCAATTGCAAAGGAAAGGGTTGGAAGGCCGCAATTCTTAGAGCAGCTTTCACCGAAACGGTTTGTGAGACATGGAGATATAGAAATAGAATTTGTTTTACACATAGTGCAAAGGATAATCATATAGGTGATAAAATTATAGATACTCTTGTTTCTTGTTTATAGGTTGTGGATGAAACCAAAGTAAGAGAGCACATCTCCAGATTGATGATGGTGTGTTAGGCTTGGTTTCTACCCTATAGTACACGTGTTGCTGGATTGATTTGATCGCATGGTTGTATATGTTTTTTATTTAATGAAAGTTATCTTTGATTAAAAAAAAAACAATGACAGACATATATTTACTAGGGAGACCACTAATCAAAGACACGAAACCAAAGACAAATTAGGGAGGCTATTAGCGAAAGCACCCTTTTTGAGTCTTTGATCCAAATGTATTAAAAGAAACCATTACCGAGCCTTGTAGCTGTACATATACTTACTAGGAAGAGCACTAATCAAAGACACAAAACCAAAGACAAATTCGGGAGGCTAAGCACCCTTATTGAGTCTTGGAACCAAATGTATTAAAAGAAACCTTTACTAAGCCTTGTAGTTTTACATAGACCATCACCAAACATCTAGTAAATTTTTTGGCTCAGCAGTAAAATGGCCGGAAAAAACTGGCAGATAGAAAGGAGGTTAAGAAATCTTTTGAGCCTACCTTGCAAGAACTTATTGAGTTTGTCTTCAACAACTTAGCTATGTACAGCACAATCATCCTTCTAAGGACCCTCCGACTTGAAGAGCCAAAGTCATTAAAGAATAGACCCCATTTCAGGGACATAGCCGGATAGTCTCAGCTGCTCATCCAGCTCAATTAGAAACATGTTAACCTGACCATAAGATGGGTGATACTTATCAGAAGCAGCAAAAACATGAAGTTCCTTGTTGATTTCGATCCAACTAGACCCAGGACATGTTTTTTCCACACCCAAATCCTTCATCTCATTCCTGGTATTCGCGACGTCACACCACCTATTCACTTCAGCATACATATTAACAAGAAGACTATAATGCCCACTGTTATTTGGCTCCATAACCCTTAGATTCTGAACCGCAACACGAGCAATTTCCAAGTTTCTATGAACCTTACACCCATTCAACAAGGCACCCCAAATGAAACCATTCGGTTCGGACCTCATTCCTCTAATCATCTCCAATGCATCTTCAAGCAAACCACCTTTGCTCAATAAATCAATCATGCATCCATAATGTACAACTTGAGGATTAATACAATAATCCTCAATCATACTCACAAACAAACGACGACCCTCTTCTATAAACCCTGCATGAGTACAGGCAGTTAAAACACTAACAAACGTTACCCCATTTGGCCTTATTCCTTGCTTCCTCATTTCCTCAAACATCCTTAACGCCTCTTTTGCATAGCCGTGTGCAGCCAGTCCATCAATCATGGAATTCCAGCAAAAAAGATTCTTATCCTGCAATTTATAAAACACCAAAAGCGACCTTTCTACACTTCCACATTTTGCATACATATCAATCAACGAAGACCCAATATAAACATCAATACAAAATCCATTCATCATCAAATAAAAATGCACCTCTTTTCCTAACCCAAGTGCACCCAAATGAGCACAAGCTGAAATCACAGTTGTTATAGTAACTTCATCGGGAACCACCATTCCCTCATTCACCATTTCATTAAAAAGCTTCACGACTTCATAATATCTTTTATTCTTCAAATAACAACTCATCAAAGTTGTCCACGAAATTATATCCTTAGAAGGGATTTTATCAAACAAAAACTCAACCCGCTCAATATTCCCCAATTTCGCATAACCATCAATCACCGCATTCCATGTAGCCGTGTTTTTTCTCTCAGGCATTTCATCAAACAGTTTCTCTGCAGATATAACGTCATTATTACGCACATACGCTGAAATCATCGTCGTCCAAGCATAACTATCTCTCTCATACATTTCATCAAACACCTTTCTTGAATCACACACAATACCCAAACTGGAATAGAATTCAATGAGAGTAGTTTGAACAAACACGTGTGAATGGAAACCGTTTTTCCACACGTGTCCGTGAAGTGTTTTACCGTTAACAGAATCTGTTAACAAAGTGCAGGCCTTAATCAAAGAGGAGAATGAATAGCTTGAGGGTACGACGCCGTTTCGGAGCATGTTTATGTAATGTAGTAATGCTTGGTTTGGTGAGTGGCAATGAACACAGGCTTTGATGAGTGCGTTGTAAACTAAAGTGTTTGGTTTTTTGATTTGTGTGAAAGTGGAAGTTGCGAGGTTTGTGTGAGAAGAGATTGAGGATGATGCGGTTATGAATTGGTTCATGAGGAAGCAATCTTGGTTGAAGTTGGTTTTGAACATTATGGCGTAGATTGATTCTAGTGTTTTTAGATTTGTGCATTGTTTGATTTGAGTTAGGATTGTGTCTTTGAGACTGTGTTGTTGATTGTTGTTGTTGAGTTGGATTGTGTGTTTTGGGATTGAAAAGTGTTTGGGTACAAGCATTGCTTCAGTCAAACATGGATGTGCACCAATTGCGTAAACATATGAATCACGAGTTTGCACTTTTGTAAGGAAGAATCTTTATTGCAGTAATGATTCTCAACAATTGGCAAAACAGGGGTGCTATCTATACACTATTATTTCTTACACAGGTATGTACACAGTAAAAAACACCAAAGCAAATGTTGGTCGCACAAAATCCAAGAAAATATAAATTAATAAAAAAATAGAAATAGTATATTAAGTGTAGATTTATATGGTGTAGTGTACACTTTCAGTGTACATATATCTTTTCTGTTGGCAAAATTAAGATGCAATACAAGGAAAAGAGATACTAGTAGTTAAGTACTTTAAAAATTTATTACTATGTCCGATTTTTATTTTTATAAGAAAAAAATTATTTTGTTAGATACATAATGACTAATTGACTAATGTATTTGAACAATACATAGGCCACATACATTAGTTATCTAATAAATTTATAAAGTATTTTTTTTTTATAAATAAGCTCAAAGAGAGTATTATTTTTTAATCGAACAATGTATTATTAATTTTATAAAAGAATTGAATTAAGCTAATTAGACGATATAACCATTGCTTATTGGCCATTAGGGAAGTGGTGGCTGGCTTCGAGTTTATTAAGATCGGCTACTTGTACACGTTCGACCATGAAGATTTGCCTTACCAGTAGGAGGTCGATGAACCATGTCTCGCAACGTTCAGACCATATAGGCTACACTTATCTCTATAGTTTTGCCTTCACCTTCTTTTTCGGTCATGCTACAAAGTTTTATAGATCCTCGTCACCCAAAACAAGTTGACGCTTATTGTCTCCGTCTCATCATGGACATTGTAGTATTTCAGCTTAACATGGATTGGGGATGCTATTGCGTCTAAGGTTGTTGAGAATGACCTTCCTTAGATGAAAATATAAACGCTCCTCCATGGTATTACCAAGATTTGAGAATCAATTGTTCTGGAATCTCGTTATTCTCCCATGGTGACTATCACCTCAATGTACTCCAAATGAGGGTTAATGTATCGTTGAAAGTTGTTCCGGCACAAAAAATACCCGAGTGTAAGAAACACTCGAAATACAATAGATTCGACATCAATATTTATTTATTCCAAGAGAAAAGGGAAAATATTGAATAAAACCCACAAAGGAAAAGAAATGGTCGTTGCAACCAAGAGCGTGTTGGAGAGTCGATTATGCATGACAAAGGTATTAGCACCCCTCACATCCGTTGTACTCAATGGGATCCATTTAATTAGTTTTGCGAATGAGAGTTAGCATTATAGTTTGCGATCTTCTACTTATTATGAGAGGAAAAAAAAGAAAAGAATTGTTATTTTCCAGTAGTCAAAACATGGAAAAAAGAAAAGCTAATAAGAAACGCGTATCTCTCCTAATGAATGATGCACTATTACTAAGAATAACTTTATCTTCTTCCAAAACTATTTTTGACTGGAAGAAGATAAAATTATTCTTAGTATTTAAAGGATTTACAACCTCATTATCCTTACAAAATGTGTTTCAACAATGAGTAAATCTTCCAAAGATGTTGGTGCTAAGGAGGATCATCTGCTGAAGTCAAATAAGGATAAGGACGGTGATTCAAAGAAGACTAACTTCAACATAGCAACATATGCTAGAACATCTACTGGAGCATCCAGAACAGGGAAAACATATGAGACCGAGATGAATTTCCTAAAGAAGAATCATGATCATCTAAATGATTCAAGCTCAACTACTGAAGAAGACTGGGTTAGTTTCATTGACTCAAGAGGGAGATTTGGATAACTGCTATCTGTTAAAAAAAATAACTAAAAAGAGGGAGAAAAGAAAAAGACAAAAATAGTTGTTTATTTGTTTTAGAGATTTCTCTTGTTAGTTTTTGTCTCTTTGGGTCTTTTTTTTTGTTTCCATCTTTCCTTCTTCATCATTTTTTCCCTCAGTCCAGTACTTGGTGTTTGTTTTGTTGAGTCAGTTTTTTTTTGGTTTGTTTGTTTGTGTCAGTTTCTTTCTACTCTTGTTTTTTGTCAATTTTTTTACTAAAAGGGGGAGAAAAGTGTCATTGAGTCTAATCTCTAAATTGAGGATTCAATAATTTAGGGGGAGTATGTTTTATGTTTGAGTCTTTAGTATGTTCTTTATGTGTGTTTCTTTTCTGTGCTTCTGCTGCTAAGTCTGTTTTCTTCTTGTGTCTACACAATGTCGTGTGGGATATTGTAACATATTGATTGTACCTATCTTTGTGTCTTGTGGTCTGAGTTATGGGAATGGTTGTGTATTTTGCTCTGAGTTATGTGATCCTTCACATACAAAGTTCAGGATGGTAAATTGGAAGTGTGTTTGAGGGGGAGTATATCCCATCTTCATTCTCATGTACACTGTGTTGAAGGGGGGTGTCTCTTATCTTCTTCCTCGTGTACAAAGTTTACATATTTAGCATGTAGCTTGTGTTTGTGTAACTGCGTTTGAATTGACATATATTTTTGTAGTTTGGTCTTTGGTTGTTTTGGCCAAAATTTGGCAAAAGGGAAGATTGTTAGCTCCTTGTTTTTGGAATTGGCATAATTTTGCTAAAACATGGGGCTTGAAGGATGCTAATCAAGATGTCATAACATATTGATCTCTTGTTACAACTGAGTTTAAGCTTACAAGAAAAACTAAAAGTCCTGATTGATGTCGTGACACCTTGTTTCAGAAAATTAGCACAGATTGTTTGGAATCTTGAATGACTTTGATTTGTTTTAAATTGATTATGTGATATTTCCTTTGAATATATGTCAGTGATTTACGCAGGTCAAGAATATTTAATCTAGAAAAAGAAATCAAATCTCCACCAAAATTAAAGTTTCTAAAATTAGAAGATTGAAGCAATATTTGTTTTCAAGATTCAAAAATATTTTTGTGCAAATTTGTTACTACTCTCAGCTTGTGGATCGAGTAAATAATCTCGAAGCCCATGGAATGCTGAAGACTATTTAAAGAGTTCCCTAGACCTAATGTAACTAAGTTTTCACTATTGTATAAATTAGGGGAAGGTTAGAAAGCTTAGGTTTTGAGAGTCTCATGTGTTTTAAGTCTTCTACATGTCTTTTAATACTGTGTGGTAAACTGTATGTAGCTTGACTATTTGTCAAGCTGTTTGTTCTCACTCATAAGCCTTTAGGTAATGAGTTGAGTTCTTTGTTCTCACTCTTAAAAATTTTAAGCAAAAGAGTAGAGTTCTTGTATTGGAAGTGTGATCTTCTAAATTGGTTTGTTTTTTATATAGTCACTAGGATTGAGATTTTTATATATCACTGCGGTGATTGGAAGTGGGATGGCAATTTCTCAGGTCTAGATGTCGACTTCTAGGCATAAGTAGCACTCAGTAGTGATTAGGCGAGAAGTTGTAAAGTGGGGTGTTTAGCTTTGAACTAATATTGCTGATAGTGGACTTCCTTCTTGACTTGGTGGTCCCTAGAGTAGGTGTTGTTTGCACTGAATTGGGTTAACATCTCTATGTGATATTTATCATTCTGCAATTTTAATTCAGTATCAATATTCAATCTGATAAATCTGGTTTGTTTCCAGATGTCGTAACATTTTTCTTGACCATATGTAAGACAACTGTGTTAGCATGTGTTATGTTTGTACTCAAAATTTCACCTCTAAAGTATTCAGACTAACAACCTAGTCACTTGAGGAAATCAAATCTCAACAGAGTTACAATAGAAAGTGTTTACAAATAATGCTTCTAGATAAGAAAATGAAATAACGTTTAAGAACAAATGATTACACAAATAATGAGCAACAACTTATTTTGTTTGAGATTTTGTAGAAATAGATTTCTCACAATGGAGTGTTTAGAACAATATCTCTCAAATTTTCTTCTCTAGCTTTTCTTTCACGTTTGAAGTTTTTAGTATTATAGTTGAGTAGCAGTCTTAGAATGCTTCTTCAATGGTGAGTGCCTCTATATATAGTCCCAAAAAATATATTGTTGAGAAGGACAACATGACGCTTTCCACACAACTGGTATAACAGCTCAAATGATATCGTGGGAGACAAAGAACACGCAATTCCTTTGGTCGTACATACATCATCAGAGTAGTGGAGAAGGTATTGTACTGTTGTACCATTTTTATTCTAGTGCAAGTTTATGATCTTTCCATATTAAAGATATGCTTCTGATCTGAAGTAGTGAGAGCATAGAAGAGATCAAGTGACATGAATATTTCAAAAGCATTTGAGTCTTCAGAGTCAGAACCTTGTCTTCAGAGTTTAACACAATAGCTTATTTGAATGTCACATCTTGATTTCTAAGCTGGAAGCAAAAGCTTATCTGAGCTTGAAATCTTGACTTCAGATATGGAAGAGTAGCTTATCTTAGAAACACTTGAAAATCCTTTTCTAACGAACATTCAACATTCTTTACACTGCTGATGTTACTTCAGAAATGGATGAATAGTTTTTCTGAGGTGTGTCAGTGCTGATTCCGGTGATCTTTTAGATAACAATCCATAATCAATCAAAATACTTTATCTGCACACTTGAGAAACTATTAGAGTAAAAAATGGTTACATATAACATATATGAATTGTTATCATCAAAAGTAAAGATTGAATGCAGAGCCAAATCTTGTTCTAACATCATTATCATAGAACATATGTAAAGACATTTGAAGCATGTGGCACATTTAAAGTGCAAAGTTCCCAAAAACATCAACGTCATCTCTTAGTTTCCCACTTAAGACGAGTTACGGTCGGCGAGAAAAGACAAATGCTACAAAGCCCTTGCACTACAAAACAAAGGCAAGAGCTTGGGGGCAAATTATTTTGGGTTGGTCAGAAGACCCATCAGCCATGACCCAGAAAAGGCAACAATCTACCAACTCACTCGCAGTGCAGGGATATCATCTTGTGTTCGAGTGTAGGCAAACAGAATCCAAGATCCGTCTAACGGCTTCCCGCATCATATGCTTGGAGATCAGTAATTTGTTATAACCAGTCCACTATATAAGGAAGTGTGTCATTTTTCAGATACAATTTTAAATTCAAACTTCATTCACTCATGTTACTCACATACTGACTTAAAAGTATGAGTGTTAATTTTATAGACTAATTCTTCTCCCACCGTACTAAAAGTTCAAATTCACAGTTGCATCTCGCAACCTAAATCTTCAATTAATTCTAGTTTCCTAACGGAACAATATTGCCGTTAAAAATTAAACCTTATACCAATAAAATACATATTTAATTCAACTGATAAACTTAAGGCACTCAAAAGAATATATAATTTGAACGTTCATGACTTGTTCTTTGGTTTTTTTTGTTTGTTGACTTTTCTATTTGTTCACCCTTCTTTTTTTTTATTTGTTTGTATATTTATATTTTCCCTAGACTCTGCTAGGGTTTTGTTTCTTTCTTCTCTCTTGAGAAGTATAGTTTATTTTCCTGGTTCTTTTGGTTCTCTTGACTGATTTGTGGATCAGTATGGCCAGTCCGAGTATTGCAAACTTATCCATTAATGACGACGGTGATGAAGAAGGGTTCTGTTTTGATCTGGAGGAGGAAGAAAGTGAAATGGCGGATCTACGGCTGTGTCTTGTTGGGAGATTTTATGTGATAAACCTATTCATGTGCATTCTATGAAGACTAGAATTGCAGATATATGGAGATCTGTTAAGGGTGTAGCGATCAAAGAAGCGACTGAGGGTTTGTTTCTGTTCCAGTTTGAACATAAATTTGATATGGAAGCAGTAATTAAAGGAGGTCCGTGGAGTTTTAATAGCCACCTCTTAATCCTAGAACAAGTCAGATTGGGGGTTCAAATTGAAAACATACCATTATTCCATGTTAATTTTTGGATCCAAGTCCATATTCTTCCGGCTGGATTCATGTTAGAAAAGGTGGGGAAAACAATGGCTAGTTATATTGGCACGTTTCTGGAGTATGATAAGAACAACAACACCATCTTTTGGCGTCAATATATGCGGATTCGAGTTAAAGTAGATGTGAGGCAACCTCTGAAGCAAGCTACTAAAGTCAGGAATAAAGGTGGAGAATGGTGTGTGGTCAATTTTAAATATGAAAAACTAAGTACGTTCTGTTTTGTTTGCAGTATGCTTGGTCATTCGGAACAAAGATGTGAAGTGAGATTTGCTATGGAGGAAGAAACTAGTGTTCGAGGTTGGTCCAATGAGATTCGAGATGAAAACAAGAGATTTGGTGCTCCTTCTTCAAAATGGCTTAGACAGGAGCAAACAGGGAGAAACGAAATCAACCATGCAGAAGCCAACATTCAGGCGCGTGAGATGCAAACACAGAAGGAGGCGAGTGGAGATGCAGATTTTGTTCAAATCGCAACAAATGATGACACAATTAATTCAGGGGCAATTAAAACCATCAATGTCAATTATTCTCATAATAATTGGACATTTAATCATAAGGGCCCCACTCCCAATAGTGCTATTCCCGTTTTTGAATCAATCAAGCATGGCCATGTTCAAAATAAAATTCAACTTTTTCAATTAAACAACCCGACAAACCCTGCTATCCAATCATCACCTATTCAATGTTTTGTCCCTCATTTGTCTCCCACTTAAAATTCAAACACCAATTGCCCAATTACTCCCTGGCCCCACCCCAACAAAACGTCAGCAAAAAATAGCACACTCTCCCAATGCACTCTCTCTCTCCCTACTGGCAGACAAACCATATCCAACCTTAGCCAATCAAAAGTTCCGATCCCACCCCCCACCATGCAATTAACCCAAATCACTTCTGGGCAATCAAAAACGACCCCACAAAAACCCATGCAAATAACCCAAACCCCTTATAATGAAAAAAGCCTGTACTCTGTCACGATGGAAGACAATTCCCATATAATGCCTCACACACTCAATGCCAAGACCTTTAAATTTAAAACCAAAATAGCTCAAAATAAACATGGGCAAACCACCCTTAAACCAACCCGCACAAACAAACTCATTCACCAGAAACCTCAAAACAGACTGACTCATTTACCTTACCCAGCTCTAAACCTTGACCAGAATAATTCCCCCCTGATTCAAACAGAGAAACCGAACAAGGAGAGAAGAAGAGGAGACGAGAATCGGCAACGGCGGCGGAAACTGAGGAAGATACACCATCCAATCATTTTTTAACGGCAAGTCCTGGCAGCCAGGACTGCCGGGACTAATGAAAATCTTAAGCTGGAATTGTCGGGGTCTGAGCAGCCCGCGTGAAATTCCAAACTTACGTAAGCTTGCTCAAAGTTACCAACCGGATATTATTTTTCTTTCGGAGACGCTCACTAAGACCCACAAATTGGAAACAATCAGAGTCTCGTTAAAATTCTCAGCCTGTTTAGTTATTGATATCGAAGGTAGAAGTGGTGGTTTGGCAGTTCTTTGGAAAGACGCAGCTCAGTGCAGTGTACAGAACTTTTCTCGTAATTTCATTAACATTCATATTAAGGATGATAGAAAGGGAGAATGCAGATTAACCTGCTATTACGGATATCCAGAGCGAAACAAAAGAAGACAGGCTTGGGATATGCTGCGTGAGATTAGTACCATGTCTAATCTTCCTTTGTGTATTATCGGAGACTTTAATGACATGCTATCACAACAAGATAAGCAAGGAATTCACCCACATCCTAATTGGCTTTGCAATGGATTTAGAGATACTGTCAGTGACTGCAATCTTGTCGATATCCCATTGGAAGGACACCAATATACATGGGTTAAGAGTCGAGGCACTGACCGGATGATCGAAGAGAGGCTGGACTGTGCCATCGCGATGCCATCCTGGCTGGAGTTATTCCCATCTGCTAAGCTGGCTAATCTCATCGCAACGCATTCGGGCCACTCCCCCATTCTGCTTTCGTGTGAGCCGGCCCTTCAGCGTCCTCGATACAATGTGTTTAGATTTGAGAACTATTGGTTGAAGGAAGATGATGTAGTCCGTTTTGGATGGCAACAGGAAAGTCCTTGTGATGTTATGCATCAAATTTCATCTTGTGCTAAGGAATTGGTAGCTTGGAACAGTAGGAATAAAAGGAAAAAGAAGGAGGAATTGGAATGTCACAAATCGATTATGGAAGATTACCGTACCTGCCATGATTCCGAAGCGACCTCTCGTTTTCTTGAAGCCCAAAGCGAATATGAGAAGGCTCTTTTAAAGGAAGACATCTATTGGCGCCAACGAGCTAAGATGCATTGGTTTCGTGACGGTGATCGTAACACCCGTTTCTTCCATCAATCGGCTACGGCACGAAGGAAATTTAAGCAAATTAATTTTTTAAGGCATGAGGATGGTACTGCAGTCACAGAACAGCAGGATCTAAGCATGATGGCTAAGAGGTACTTTGAAACTTTATTCACAGCAACACCCTGTAATGATGATGATGTTCTCAGTTTGTTCCACCAAGTGATTACAAAAGATGAGAACGTGAAGCTTATCCGCCCTATTACGCAGGAAGAACTGTATGAATCTCTTTGTGATATGCATCTTAATAAATCTCCAGGCCCTGACGGATTTAACCCGACGTTTTACAAAAAACTTTTGGGAACTCTGTGGTAGAGATATATGGCTGGCAGTAACTAATTGGTTATCTAGAGGTTACTTCCCACCGACACTGAACGACACCAATATTTGTTTGATTCCGAAATGCATAAATCTGCAGAATATGAAAGATTACCGTCCCATCTGCCTCTGTAATGTTGTGTATAAATTGGTGTCAAAAACTCTTTCTAATAGAATGAAACATTTATTGGAGAAATGTGTCGCGGAGGAACAATCGGATTTTATTGAAGGAAGATCGATTCTCGATAATGCTATGATTGGTTTTGAGGTAATCCATACCCTCAAAAGACAGACGCGAGGAAATAGATCGAATTTGGCTCTCAAAATAGACATCAGCAAAGCATATGACAAGGTGGACTGGGGTTTCTTAAGAGGTGTGCTATCCCGATTGGGTTTTGAAGAGAGATGGATTCATTGGATTATGATGTGCGTTACCTCGGTACACTATACTGTTCTTGTAAATTCGGATCAAGCAGGACCAATTGAACCAGGAAGAGGACTTAGACAGGGAGATCCACTGTCTCCTTATTCAATTATCCTTGTAACTGAAGGACTTTCCAAACTCATGACAACATCGGTAGCACGTGGTGATGTCCATGGGATACAAATCTGTAGAGGGGCACCTACAGTGTCCCATCTACTTTTTGCTGACGATTGTTTTCTATTTTGCAGGGCAAATTTAACTGAAGTGAGAAATATTATGAAGGTGATTCAGACTTATGCGGAGGCTTCAGGACAGGAGATTAATCTGACTAAATTGGAGGTGTTTTTCAGTAGGAACTTATCCAAACCAGCTCAGGAGGATCTTGCTGGTATTCTGGGAGTGTGCCATGTGTTTGGAACAGGGAAATATCTTGGGTTACCATCTATGATTGGTAGAAGTAAGAAGGCTACTTTCTCTTATATTAAGGATCGAATCTGGAATAGGATTAACTCTTGGAAAGGAAGATCTCTCTCTAAAGCGGGTAAAGAAATTATGATCAAATCCGTTCTTCAGGCTATTCCATCATACATTATGACTCTTTTCATTATACCAGCATCGGTTATCCAGGATATTGAAAGGATGTTGAATGCGTTTTGGTGGGGTGGTGGTAAAGAGGGCGCAGGAATTCGTTGGATGGCGTGGGATAGATTAGCGTGTCCTAAGGAGTATGGAGGATTAGGATTCCGAGATTTTAATGCTTTTAACATGGCTATGGTGGCAAAACAAGGTTGGTCCTTAACTTCGAATCCAGATGCACTTGTTTCTCGAATTTTCAAAGCAAGATACTTCCCTAATAACTCCTTCTTTGATTCTTCTCTTGGTTATAATCTGAGTTTTATTTGGAGGAGTATTTGGAAATCCCGCGAGGTTCTAACACT